>NC_133007.1:30931680-31232097 GCF_048564905.1 Vicugna pacos | reverse complement strand
TCACAAACCAGACAAAATTAAAAAAGCAAAATGTGTCTGGCCCGATAGCTGACTTCATGTGCAGTGGAAAAAGCCAAAAATAAACACTGTGAGTTGATGACATCCGTACCATCCGTGGGCACGGTGCCGATGGGGCGCCAGTGAGGGAGGGGTCTGGGCCCGCCCTGCACACGGGCACCGGTGGGTCTGCAGCGGCCAGGGGCCGCTTCCACCAGAAGGCGCGGCTCTCTGCTGTGGCAACTGCCCTCCCGGGCACTGTGGACCTCGGTGCCTGTCACCCAAGCCCCCGAGTTCCCGGAGGACACCCGCCACGCACTTCTGCCTGCTTGTCTGAGCACCAGCCCACGGGGAAGGCTGCATCTTCTGATGTCCTTTTTCTCTCGTTTGTTTCCCCTGGGTACTAAGTCTCACTCAGATGCTCTGCGGGGTGAGTTTTGAAACTGGTTTTGGTCTGGACGATAAGGAGTCACTGGGACACTGATGGGATGGGGTCACCTGGTGACTGGAGAAGGTTTTGTCCTAATTTCAAGGACGAGAGGGAGCACCAGAGAGCCGGGAGCCCTTCCCTCCTGCACGCGCGGCGCCGGCTCCCGCCGGCGGGCACCTCCTCCCCACCTGCTCTGTGACCAGCTCGCCTACCCACCGAGTCTTTGATTACTCCTTTGCTTGATATTTTCTTGGAATCAGTTTCGAATTGACACCCTCCTCTTTATCTGTTTTCTCAACTTCCTCCTAAACAATGCCATTATTTGTGCTACTTACGTAATTTTCTTCTTCAAATACATTATTATAAGTACAGACCAGGTAATGCGTTTCAAACACGTCACCCACGCACCACAGAAAGTTCCTCAAGGACCACCGGCGACATACACCCACTGGGAGCCGCTGCCCAAGGCAGCAGAGGGCCAGGAGGGCAGGGGCAGCGCAGGCTTTGAGGAGGCTGGTCCTGTTCACCCGCAGGCGGAGCATCCCTGGACGCACCTTTGGAACTTTGTCTGGAGTACGCACTGCCCTAAAGCGTGCTGAGCATTTTACCAACACACAACACACACACAGAAAAGAACCAGACCCACCCACCCGTGTCCCCACCCCGACGTGTGTCTGTAAGTGTGAGGCAGGGGTCTTGCTCCCTGCTGTGCCCTCAGCTCCTAGGACACTGCCTGGCACATAGCAGGTCCTCGGTACATGTCAATGGAATGAGTGTGTGAATGGGTAAAAGGAGCAAGTGATTCCTCCCTCCCATCTCCAGGCCACGCTGGGGCTCAGGTGACCCCTTAGTGTGCAGTGTGGCTGTGTCACCCCTACGCAGAGCACCTCGGCGACTCTCCCTGGTGTTCATGGTGCTGCAGAATTGTGTCCCTGCCCTCGTCCCGCCTCAGGGTCACCTGTCTGATGAGCCCCTAAGCCCCAGTGTGCTGGTTTTGGAAGTGTAATTCCAAGGTGATTAGGTTTAGATGAGGGTATGAGGGTGGGGCCCTAGTGATGGGTTAGTGCCCTTGCAAGAGGAGGAAGAGAACACGGCTTTCCCTCTGCATTGTGTAAGGATGCAGGGAGAAGGTAGTCTGTTTACCTCTGTAAACCGGGAAGAGAGACCTCACCAGCACCCAGATCTGCCAGCACCCTGATCTCGGATGCCAGCCTCCAGAGCCGTGAGAAATGCATCTGGGTTCAAGCCTGGGTCTGCGATTGTCTTCTGGCAGCTGAGCCCACTAGGACCACGATACGGTCCCAGCCCCCTGGGGTGATCTTCACAGTCCCAACTCCCTTCTGTAAGCTGCACCTGCACCCTCCCCTCCCCTCACGCCAGACAGTCTGCACATCCTGGGATGCACCGGGATCCTCGTCAGCGCTTCCACGTGCTGCTCCCGCTGCCGACGCTCTTCCTCCACCTGCCACCTGGCCACCTCCTTCAAGGCTCAGGAGATGCCCTCCCTGATCACCCCTTCCATCCATTGCCCTTCCCCCGGGCCCAGAGCACCTTTGTATCAGCCAAAACCTCAGTGACGTCACACAACGAAGGTCTACTTCTCCCTTGAGTTCCATGTTCAAAGATGCTCACGGGGGCCACGTTCCCTGCCATCAGATAGGGGCCCAGGCCGATGGAGGCGCACTCTGGACACAGCCAGGAGAGAGAGCATCAAGACTCAGTCCTGCCCTTAAGTGCCTCTGACCTGTCACTGCTCACAGCCCACTGCCAGGATGAATCACCTAGCCATAACCTACCTGGGAGGGGAAGGGGGACACATGAACTCCTCCTGTGTGCCCAGGAAAAGGAAATACAACAGAATGGTCTCTGCCATCACCCGTCGCGGAATGTTCCACACGGCATGTAACTGCCTATTTATTGTCGGCTCCTTCTGCACCCCGGACTGAAGGTCCCCTGGTCCCTGGGTTTCGGCTGTCCCCCCGGTTTCACTCTGGGCACCTAGCACTGTGCCTGAAGGACCACAAGGTTTGGGGAGAATCCACAGGGGGCACAAGCCCAGCTGGGCGGCCTGCCGGCCGCTGCTCCTGGCAGACACCTGCGCTCCCGGTGGCACCAGGAGTTCTGGGGAGCTCCGCGCTGTGTGCTGAGTGTGATGGGTCATTTCTTCACCCACCCCCTCCTGCTTCCAAGTCATCAGAGAGCGTCGGGGACGTTCAGAAAATCCTGAATGTGCTCCGTCTGTCTTGTCTGTTTTCCATTTTGTGTTTGTGCTGTTCTGTGATCCAATAAACAAGGTAAAAGTAACGAAGTAAACAGTGCGAGGTTTAAAGGGTTTTCGACAAATGAACGACACCTAACTGTTCTGTTTTGAGACTGAGAATCCTTAGTTTACACTGATGGCTGGAAAACACAGCATTTGGACGGCAGCCAGTTTTCCAGGGTGAATAAACACCTCAAAAGGGACAAATATTTTTCACAGACTGTCAGTGAAACGGACGCTCAAATATTTTAAAATAAAAACATAAAAAGGGAAGAAAGAAAGAAAAGAAAGGGCAGGGAGACCCCGCCGACCTTCAGTTTCCAAATGAGCTAAAAACAAGTTTTTACAGTTAATGTCTGCTGCTTCCAAAGAAACAAAACCTTTTGTTTTAACTCCTCTGTGCCACTACTGCCAGAATGAGTTTTTCTAAAATGTCACTCTTGAGATCGAGCAAGAGACTTCACTGTTTAGGCCTCAGTTTCCCCATCTGTAACATGGACATAATTATAATTCCTCATTCAGAGGGTAATTATGAGAACTAAAGAGGTTAATGTATGCAAAGCACTCAGACCAGGGCTGGCCCCTGTGAGTTCCATGTAAGTGTCAGTCATCACACCATCATCACCATCATCATCACCACCACCACCACCACCACCATCATCACCATCGTCACCATCACCTTCCCCACCACCATCACCACCATCATCACTCACCAGTCTCACTACCATCATTATCACCATCAATAGGTACAAACCTCATCCAATGGAGGCCATGAAAGTAGGTACCAGGGACCCATCCTCTGGTTCATAATGTTAGACTGTCCAGTGGGCAGTAACATTGACAATTGAGCACAGACCTGAAATATGAATACATTGCTGCTTCCCTGGCTTTCGCCACCATGAGGCACAGGCATGGGTGTCCATGCAGTTCATACACCCACACACGTGACTCCCTTCTGCAAATTCTCGGTGCTACTTCTGCTCTGCCGTGACGATCGAGACATAAAGGTGGCCGTGTGGCTGGGTGGTTCTCACGGATCTGAGCAGTGGCGGATGCAGCTTCCTGCTCCGTGGCCAGGGTTGCAGAGGAGCAAACTCCCAAGTGCCAAAGGCGGTGACTCCTGGGAGCAGCTTCCGAGTGGGGCACCCGCAGGGCCCGGGTGGCCCCACACAGCCCTGGCTTGTGCCTGGCCCCCTGGTGTCGTTATTCATGGTGCCTCGATTTGCATAATGAAGCGTATGACCACTGTAATTCAGAGTAATTTCTATGTTCTTTTTAGCTCGTTTCTGTTTTCTAAGCTTTCACCCGGAAAGTTCTGTAGTAAAGGGAATAACAGTACAGGTGGCAGAGCACCTGCCCGGGGGCCACCTTCCCAGGGAGGGTTCTCTGCCCCGCCTGCACGAGCCCAGCTGGCTTCAACGGCGGCTAACCAGCCGGAAGCTGGACAGCACCCCCACCTCGCTTTTGTGCAAGGGCGGTCCTGCTGGCGACTGCAGGCCGGGATCACTCCTAACGTAGAGGAACTACAGGGGCCTCCTCCAGGGACGCGCCCACTTGCGGGGGAGCGTGAGGCAGGGCTCACACAGGGGCACCTTGGCAGCGCCGTGGGCTTCCACCCAGAGGAATCTCTCCACGCAGGCGCGGCAAGAAATTAACCGGGGAACCTGCCCAGCGCTGACTGCACCTTTATCCCCGTTAGAGTTTTGATAAACTCCTGCCTGTCTCCATGGGGCCTTTTCCCCACCGCCTTTGCACCACCTTCACACAGGCTGACCCCCAGTGGGAAGACTGGCCTTATTTCCATCCTCCTTCGAAAACTGACCCTGCTGCGGAGTGCTGCTTCCGGGCCGGGGGGGGCGCCGTGACCAGAGGAAGATGGACGTCGGCCTCCGCGGTGGCCCGGGAGAGGATTGGCTCTGTCCCTGTGCAAAGACACAAGTGAGAAATATTTGTACTGGGTTGTTTTCCCTTCTTTGGACGCCAGGAAAACTTGCTAAGTTTAAGGGAAATGGAGAAAAATGTGTTATTTAGGTTTTTCATGGATAATTATGCTCAAACCAACCAAAGCCCTGACAACTCGCCTAGACCCACGCCTGTCCTGTGGCCACAGCCACCGCCACACCTGAAGCCCCGAGCACACTTTGGGGACACAGACTTCAGAGGAGCTGACCCACACGTGACACCCTGGGGTGCTCCGCTTCACCTGCGCCGTGGCTCCTACCTGGCTGCCCCCGGACATCACCTGGGTGCTGGCTGTTCCCTGGAATGCACTTCCCACCTCTTCCCTAAGGCCTGGCTTCCTCGGGACTTTGTAGGGACGCCGCCCCGATGGCCCCGTGCGGTGCTCTGTCTCCTCAAGGGCCTTTTCTGCTCGTTTACGTGTTGATTTTCTGTTTTTCCCACTTGGAGAGTAAGCTCCTTGGGGGCAGGGACTCGTGGTTGCAGCCTTGTTTCTGAATGAATGAATGAGTGAATGAGTGACAGATTGTAGTGTAAAATGCCCCCGTTCTTAAAGGCACAGGGCCCCGTGTTTTCAGGAGACGAGGCTGGGTGTTCTCCAGGTTTCCTTCCGTTTTTGTGATCCCAACACTTAGGTCCAAGTCTCATTTAAAACCACCTTTGCTCTCCTCCGGGACAGAATCCACAATACCAGACTCAAGTCCACCTCCCTCAGAAACACCCCCCAGGGTCCCCCCACGCCCTCCCTGATGATGTGTCCGGTGCATGAACGGGTCCTGAGCACCAGCTGTGGGCCGCACAGCACGTGGGTGGGGATTCAGCCGCGAGCAGCATCGTCTCAGACGAGCAGGCTGGGCCGTGGGAACCGAGTGCAGACGCGAGGAGCGAGGAGCACGCGGAGATGTGCAGATTTGCCCATCCCCACCTCCTGTTCTAGACTGAGTTAGGGTCTTCTGCGTGATACCCCAAAACATCCCAGTGCTGATTTTCCCAAACCATTTCTTCATGTCTAAGACACCGTCCTTCGCTCCAGCTGGAACCCCACAGAGCTTCTCCCAGGCCAGGAAGCTACCACGTGGGGCCTTCTCTACTTCAGGTAGAGGCCTCGCTGCTTGAGTCAGCTGGCTGCCCCGCTCGGCATGAGGGTGGTGGGGGCTGAGTCACAGCGGCCCTCAGAGGGGGGCCGACGAGGGGGCAGCCGGCCGTCTTGGAGGGAGGAGCCTGGCTATGAAGCGAGGAGGGAGACATCCCTGTCGTGTATTTCTTCTTCTGTCCGTGGTCTGTTTAACCAAGGGCGCTGGCAGGGTGTATTTGGAGAGAAATATTAGATGCTCTGAAATCAATGCCTAATACCCTGCGGAGAGACCCAGCTTTAACCCAGTGTACCGTGCACACCCACACCCACACCCGCTCACACACTCGCACACCTACCCCTGCATTCACTCACACACATTCTCACACTGACAGACAATTCACACACGTGCACACACACCCGAAGAGAGATTACCCGCCTAAGTCACTCCCCACATTTCTTCAATCTCCAGGAAGCTGCATTTACCAGAATAAGCAAAACATGTGAGGTGTGGAATCCACCTTGTGGAAGGGCTGGGTTTTATTGGTCAACTGGTAAATCAAAACACATGGAAAAGTGCTACATTTAGGAACAACTGCGACTGTATTACTCCCTGTTTTACTGGTTCATCTCTAATCGGAACCAGCTGGCAATAAAGACTAGAGTTCGTGGGAATCCACCCTTTGTTGAAAGCTAGGCCGGGGCGGACACTGGAAGCTGACGAGCACAATGAAAACAGCTGTAATTGACTTGTGAGGTCAGGCTCTGGGGAGAGCTCGGGGACAGAGGTGACACTGCAGCTGGTGCATGAGAGGCCGGGCTCCTGGTTACCTACTACTGTGTGCAGAGGGGCTCCCCCCAGTGTCTGCCTCTGCTGGCCTGTCCCAGGCAGCTTTAGAGTCTCACGGTTACTCTGGGCTGCTTGCTGATGTTAATCACAGTAGTTATAATGATGGCATCATGACAGTGATGGTGACGCTGATGGTAATGGCAGTGGTGGGGATGCTGATGACGGTCGTGATGATGATACTGGTAGTGATGATGACAGTGGTGATGATGATGGTGATAATGGTGGTGGTGGTGGTGGTGATAATGGTGATGGTGGTGATGGTGGTGGTGATGATGGTAGTGGCGGTGGTGATCATGTTATTGGCGACGGTGGCAGCACTCAGAAACTTCAGACAGGCTGCACAAAGCATGTGGAGCATCTCCACATCAAAAGCGCTGCAATATTAATTCTGCAAGCCTTGTAACTTGACAACATTAATTGAACAACTTTCCTTTTTCCTTGTGATTTATCTGTTTTAAACACTTTTTCCCCCAAACAAGGAAACTGGCATCTGAGATCTAGAAATGGAACATACACACTTGCCACCCCAGCTCCCCTTCCTGTCTCTAATCAGTGGGTCCACCCTTCGGAAAATCGTGATACATTAGGAGGGTCTGTGGGATATTTTTGGCACCTGACACCATCCTACCTCTTCTTCTCTGCAGGGTAGTGCAGTGTGTACCTCGTTTAATAAACATACCTTAGTTAATTTACAGACAGTTTTTTAAAACAAGTCTGCTAGTATTCGGAGATCTGTAGAGCGTTCAGGGTCAGAGTTGGGACTGTCCGTCTAGACCGGGGCTGGACACACTCGACACATGAGCTGCCCTTTCTCCTGGGCCCAGGGCAGGCCTTGGTAGCTCTCACACAGACTCTGTAGCTAGAGTCTTGTTTCTGTTCGACACAGGATATCTGGGATTCAGGACCAGTTGCTGGAAGTTGGCAAGATGAAATCGATCTGTCATCCCTGGAGATGCTGTAATAAAAATAGTACCAGGTCCTTTCATTTCAAATTTAACCCTTTGGCCTCCATTGGCCCCATAGCGAAAGAACGGGGCTGACTAGGGTGCATGGCGTTTCTATGTCATGAACAGAGGATTTAACCATCTGGCAGTTAACACTCTGTATGTGCTCCTTAAATCTCTTCAGGAAAACTGCCATTTGACATCTTGCAGTGGACCCACTTCTCCTTGGCGGTGAAGGGTGGAGTCGTGTGCACAGCCGGCCCATGCGGCCACGTGTCTGTCCTGCTCCCATCTCTCTCCTGAGCACGGCCCCTCCCTGGCGTCGGCTCCACACCGCTCTGCTGTTGGAATGTAAGCTTCACCAGGACAGGGGCTTCATCTGTCTCATTGCTGCCACACCTCCTTGCCCAGGACAGTGCCTGGTGAATAGCAGACGCTATGTGTGTTTACAGAGTCGTGAATGAGTGAAGGAGACGTCCAGACTCTGGGTCCCAGATAGGAGGGTGGCATTCCCTCAGGGAGCGCATCTTCCTGCAGTGTCTTCCAGGCCGACTCCTTGCATAGGGAAAGAACAGCCAGGCACAGAAGCCCCAGCCTGCTTTTCCCATGAGAAATGTGTGCTTCTTCTTGTGTTCATACTTGTGACCATGGGGAAGCCCTTGGTGGTGGGTCACCATGCTAGTGGAGGTGCAGCTGTGGAAACCAAGGCCCCTGGTGGTTACAGAATGCATGTCTCGTTGCATTTGCAGCCTGTGTCTATGATGCGGGGACCCAAGGAGTCTGCGAGCATGTGCCTGGGGTCTGACTTGCTCTCGTGGAACTTTTCTGTCCGCTTGGCTAAGGCGATGACCAGGTGGGAGCTTCAGTCTCGCGAGTCAGACCTCCGGGCCTTCCCTGGCTCCACCTTTGGCGCTGTGTCCACCCCCACGGCAGCCTGGAGGGGAGGCACAGAGCTGTGTGCGTGTTCGAGGCAGCACGGCAGCGGGTGAGGATCTGTGCTTCCAGAGGGAAGGACAGAGATACACATGGGTGCAGACACGTCTCCGGCTACAGAGCGGCCACACTGGACCTACTTTACAGTCTACTTGGAAAGACTTTCCAAGGGGCCTGGGAATAACATTTCCTTGGTGTGTCTGTTGGATTCCAAAGCTGTGAACTTGGCTTGTTGAATGTTCTCTGAAGTGACAAGGGCTGTCTTCTCTCGATGAATGAAACTTGCTGGAGAATTTCCTTCGTGGACCCATGTGGGAGAGGGGAATTTAGGCAGAGAATGGGCACCCCCAGGAGTTCTAATGAATGGAAATCATCTCGCCCACACTCAGTCCTGCACTGAGCCAGGGGATGGATGGCAGGGAGCAGGGCAGAGGACCTGGGCCGTGGTCCTGGAATGAAGCACAAGACTGGGAGAGTTTTCTTGCTGGTGCAGAAACACCTGTGTCTGAGGGTGCTGACTGCAGCGTCTGGGTTCCGGGCCCAGCACGGCCAAGGGGTGGAGCCCAGGACAGATTACTCTCTGTGCTTCCGTTTCTCTCCCTGTCCGCAAAATGGAAGTAACTGTACTTCCTAACATGCGGCGATGGGAAGTTTAGAGGATTAGATGGTGATGATGGTGCTTCTGATGATTTTATTGTCACCGTGACTGTTGTGAGGAGTAACCGCAGCTTGAACTGCAGTCACAGGGTTTCCGAATGTTTCTGGCCGTCAAATAATTTGTTTTTCCCGGAGTGTGTCCTCACCCTAAATCCAGGAAGACACCAGAGAGAAACCCACTGCCTGACACGGATCAGTGTGGGGCTGGGAAGGGAAAGCCCCTGCAGCAAGTGCAGGGAGAGAAGCTGGCTGTTGTAGGAAGGAGGCGGGGCCGAGAGGGGAGCTGTGAGAGATCCCGGCTCGGGGGCCGTGGAGCTCCGCCATCCGCCATCTGCCCAGCATGCGACATGCACACACCTGCCGCCTGGCCTGGACTTTGGCCATCCTTTCTCCTGAAATGCCCTTTTCCCTCTCTGCCAAATCACCCTGCAGGGCTAAAGTAGGCACAAGAGCATTGAGCCGTCACTGCATGCCTAGACAGGGTTTCATTTAATCCTCAAATTAACTCTACAAAGTAGGCGCAGTGAGCGAAGTGAGCATTATTACCTCCACTCCACAGATGAGGAGAGAGAGGCTCAGAGAGGGGAACTCATCTGCCCAAGGCCACCCAACCAATACTCAGTAGAAGCACTGGCCCCCTCTCCCCACTGGCTGCTTGCGGCACCTTAGGGTTCCTCAGAACCCAGTTTGAAGATCACTGCCCTAGGCACTCTCCCCTCGGCCTTCCCAGTTGGCAGTGGCTTGTGTATATGGCTTCGGTCAACCTTTGTGGCCCTGAGTTGGTAAGAAGTGGATGGAATTCGGCATGCCCTGTACCCAGCGGGGCTCACCAGGTGCTCTGACAGCAAAATGTTTTCTTTCCTAAATCTGGGAATGGCTGGTCTCCCCCACCGGCACGTTCTCGCCCACCCACTAGGGCTGAGGCCTAAAGTTCTCCGGTTAACAAGCTGCCGCACGCGCGACGCAGAGCGGGTGGGCGGCTGCTTGGAGCCTGATGAGCACGTCCCACTGGTGCGTCCGAGGGGGCGGCTGGGCTTGGTGTCCGTCATGAGAGCAGCATCAGGAAGCGGAGCTCGGGCCGCTGCTGCCCCCGGAGGGGCGGGTCCCACGTCGCAGCAGCAGGCCTGGCTCTGCTTCACCGACGGGATGAGAATGGAACGCGTTCGCAGCTGGAAAGCTCATGGGTTTGCTGTTTGCTTACATGTGCACAAAATGAAATCTCACCTCGCAACCGGGGGTTTTCTGATTATTAAATGTGTGTTTGATGGAAGGTTTGGCAGCTCTCTGGTCCCAGATGTGGAGCTAGGAGTTGACTCAGAGTCCCAGGTGATGGCTCCGCGCTTGTCCGTGTCTGTTAGCGGTGACGGCCCGACTGCCTGGAGGAGGAGGTCTCTTCCCGAGGTGGGAGGGTGCAGAGGGGACACTGGTAAGAAGCCAGCGGAGGTGGTGCTCCCGGCTCCCCTATCCCCAGATGCAGGTGGAGCTGGGCATTGACCAGGCCAGAGACTTAGAAGCAGGGTCACGGGCAGCTGTCCAGGACACCTTAAGTACCGGAGTTCCAGGAGGAGATCTGAAGGTGACACAGAGGACAGCCAGACCCAACTTGCTGACTGTCTCCTGACCCACCGAAGTCCATTCTTTGAGAGGGGAGGGCGGTGGGCAGATGGCATTTATCTGAACTGCTGTCATATCGGGGCGCTGGTTACCACACCTCCATGAGCTTAAGACGAACGTGGGAGGCTGTTTATGAAATGTGCCTCCATCTCCCGGCTCCTGATGCAAGATGAGCTCCCCCCTCCAAGGCTCCGAGTCCCCGGCACTAAAAGGACGTTCAGGAACCCGCACGTTCACAGCACCTGGCCTTTCTGATGCAGCCGTGAGTGAGTCACAGTGTGAGGGACCATTTCTAGAGCTGTGGTTCTCAAACTCCTGCAGGCGCGGCACCGCCGGGGGCTGGTTAAAGCACAGAGTGCCGGCCCCTCCCCGTGGCGTCCGAGGCTGCAGTTCTTAGCCCGAGCGCCAGGATCTGCACGTCTAGCGAGTTCCCATGTCAGAGGCTCGCAGGAGGGGACCTGCCTCCCACATCTCCTCCTCCCCAGCACAGCGGGCTCACCTTGGTCTAATGAAATTCACCTTGTTAGGAAGGCCCAATCACGTTCTTTTCTGTTTTAGTTGGGGTATGGTCAACGTACAATATTACATGTTTCTAGGAGTACAGCATAGTGGTTCGCAATTTTTAAGCTTATACTCCGTTTATAATTATTACAAAGGGTTGGCTGTGTTCCCTGGGCTGTACGATGTGTCCTTGCAGCGTGTTTACTTTATACACAGTTTGTCCGTCTTGATTCCCTCCCACATCTGGCCGCTCCCCGTCTCTCTCCCCACCGGTCACCCCAGTGTGTTCTCTGTGCCTCGGAGTCTGCTTTCTTCTTTTTCAGTTACTAGTTTGTTGTAGTTTTTAGATTCCGCATGTAAGTGATAACTTACAGTATCTGTCTTTCTCTGTCTGACTTTTTTCACTTGGCACAACGCCCTCCAAGTTCATCCATGCTGTTGCGAAGGATAAACTTTTATTCTTTTGTATGGATGAGAGGTACTGCGTTGTATATATAAACCACATCTTCTTTATCCCCCCATCCACTGATGGACACTTAGCTTGCTTCCACATCTTGGCTGTTGTAAATAATGCCGCTGTTCTTGTGGGGGTGCACGTAGCTTTTTGAGTTAGTGTTTTTGTTTTCTTCATATAAATATGTAGGGAGGGAATTACTGGATCATACGGTAGTTCAGTTTTTAGTTTTCTGAAGAACCTGGTGATCTACTAAACCTGGTAAGCTGCCCTCCCCCAGGCGCGGCCAGAGCTGAGAAACACCACCCCACACCTTAGCACAGAGCAGGTGACCAATTTCCATTTCTATGTTAGTGTTTGTCGTGTGCCCTCAGTGTATGCTTTTGCTCAGTAATTACCGAGTGCCTGCTGTCTTCCAACTGCTGTGTCAGAGGCAGCGGGGTCAGAAGGAAAAGGTAGCTGTCCTGTTCTCGAGCAGTTCACAGACCACTGGGAGCAGCAGGTGTGCAGGACACCCAGGTAGGAGCTACCGTTAGAGGACGTTGGAGCTGAGGCAGGACCTGAAAAACCTCCCAGCGAGGGCAGGATCTGAGCCAGGTTTTCACGAATGGTCAGGGAAAAGGCCAGAAAGCTCAGGCTCTCTTCCAGGCTGATGGGATGGTCTTGGTGCCGAACCCAGAAACAGCATGGAGTAGCCAGGAGAGTCTCAGCAGGCTGGTGTCCCTGGAGGATGGGGCACGCGGGCAGGAGTGATGGAGGACCAGAAAAGAGGTCAGCGGAGGAACACATCGGAAGTGAGTGGCCTTTGGAGGCCCGGATTATCATTCGTTTCCCTCGACTGGGAGAGGGAGGTTGGGCCGTGAGCCCTGTGTGGCCACTTGGTGGAATGGCTTCTCGCCCTCCTGGCGGGAAAACACAGCCCTTTGTGTCTGTGTTCCTTTAAAAAAGCTCCGGATCTAATTTTTTTGTACGAGCTTTTGGTGCCAGGATTCCTACTGAGCCCCAGCGTCCTTCCCCTTCCAGGAGTGAGCAGGGGGATGGGGTGGGAGACGGGCTGCTTGCCGGGAGGGCTGGCTCCTGGTCCTGCTCCGGCCGGCTGGCCCTGGGTCCCTTCTCACTGCTGCGCCTATAAAGTGACGTTGGGAGGAAAAGCCCGAGACCAATCTAGCTCGGACATTTGAAAGCTGTCTCCTGGTGAGCCGGTGAGCCAGTGGGTCTCCCTGTCTAGCGTGGGGAGGGGTGGGTGGACCTAAAGACCCCATGGCCCCTGTGGCTCCCTCAGGACACCAGGCTCTTGGCTGCCCAGCGCCACAGATCCCCGTCCCCAGGCATCCTGGGACAAGCCCAGGACGCTGCAGAGCAGTGCGCTGGCCACTTTCGTCCGGCGGATTCCATCTGTCACCTCCGCAGCTTCCTGCTGAGAGAGCTCCCCAGGTTACCGTCCCTGAAGAGAAACTGGTTTGTTCAACATTAAAACCAGGGCCTCACTCTTGTGCTTGGCGAGTCTGATGGGAAAAGTCAGACATGAAAGAGGGAACGGGGACATCTCGGGTGCAGGGCTGCCGGGGGCCTGGCTCGGGATGGAACCGCTGAGCCGAGCTTGCCAGTGTCCTCCACTCCTGGACCCCAAGTGCCGGAGCAGGGGTGCCGAGCTGCTGTTCTGGGGCAGTGCCCCCACCCTGCAGGCGAGGTGCTGGAAGGAGTGGGGTCTGGGGTCAGGGTGGGGTGGTCAGCACAATGATGGGAGTTGTGGTTTTAGCTGAGGCTGGGGTGGTCATTTGCTGCTTTGTCCAGGCTGAAGGGGAGCTACTGGTAATTCCGCCGGGAAGTGGGTGTAAACCCGCCCTGCCCAGGGCGGGCGCGGGAATGCTACGGCAGCCTAGGAGACAGACTTGGAGGAGCTGGGATGTTTAGGCAGAGAGAAGGTGAATTGGGGAGGGCATAAAGACTGCATTTTCGGAGTCAGATCTAAACTCCTGGTTCCATCACTAACCATCTATATGACCTTGGGTAAACGCCTTAACTTCTCTGAGCCTTGGTGTCTTTGTCGGGACAGTGGATATCGTGCCTGCCTCACAGGGTCACTGTCTCACAGGGTCACTATGAGAATCAGAGAAGTTAATATACAAGGAGCATTTAGAGCCTGGTGTTAATTCCGTGCTCAGTAGGTTGGTGGCCGTGACCACAGTCCCAGGCACCTCTCTCCACCCGCCTAGTCCTCAGTCTCCCCTGCTAGGAGGCCAGAAAATCTTCTTTCCTGCTTATTCCTCAGGGTAATGAGGATGAACAAACGGGAAAGCTGATGTGGGGGTCTTGGGAGACTGTGGATAACGCAGGCTACAGGAAGAGCAGACCTCTGAGAAGGAAAGTGAACGCAGAGCTGGTAGGATGTGTGGCCCCTCGGTGGGAGGGAGGGTCAGGTGACAGATACAAGTTCCTCTGCTCTTTGGCTGAGGCAGGGCTGGACGTAAGCAAAGGATCCTTCATCGTCCCAGCATCGAGCGCCCCCTGTGCTGGTGTCGCGTCCTCTTCCCCACTGAGTCTGTGTGTGTGGTGTGGTTGATTCCCAGCTCCTGGCTCTAGACCTGGCCAATCAGAACATCCTGCTATTTGGGTCATAGTCATTGGCTCAAATATCAGCAGGTGGTCCAAGCAGCCCAGTGAGACTCAGTTCCAGGGCTTTGACCAGAGCTAGAGGCAGAGAGAGGACACTTCTTCCACTGATGCGGCTGAGAAGGTGGGCCTTAGGCCTGCAGCCGCCAGCTTGCTTCCCCTGAAAATGGGGCCCATACAGAGGAACGCAGAGCTGAGGGTTGCCAAGGTCCAAATGGAGACTGCTTTCTTTGTTTGAGTTCCTGGATCCAGCTCTACCTGAATCCCAGACCTGGAGTTTTCAATTAGACAAACTAATGTTCCTTTCCTTGCTTAGGTAAGTTTCTGTCAATGGTAGTCGGCAGAGCTTTGAGAAATAGATGCAGATGATGAGACGAGAAGTACAGATACGGAGTGAAGGGTTCCTGAGCAGACCTTGAGGCCGAGATGGGGTGTCGCTCTTATTGGCCCTCAGGACCATTCCCTGCCCTCTCCTGTCCTGCTTCGTATCATGTGCAGGTTGACACCCGCAGACCACCTTCCCAGATTCCTGTGTCAGCTGACTTCCCGTTGGTTTAGCCAGCGAGGGCGCTGGGGGAGATCAGAGGCAGGAGGAGGGGAGAGGCCGGGGCGGTTCCCTGCCCACTCCATGCTGTGGGTGGTGTACCCAGCAGCGGCTGTCTCTTCCCCCTCCTCCACTGCTCCCGCTGATGCTGCAGGTGGCCCATCCCTCCACCCCCAGCCTCGTGCTGCTAGAGGCCCGTGCTCTGCTTCACCTGTGGGTTGCCTCGCTGTCCCCTGGCTGGCTTCTTGCCAAACCCATCATTTGTGCAGCCATTTCCCTGTATTAAATTCTTTCTGTTTTCGATACTCAGAGCTTTTCCTACTCTCCTGCTTGGACCGTAACCAACAGCGGTGGCAGACAGGTTTCCTCCTGTGCTGTGGCAGTAAGAGAGCACAGGGATGTTTAAGGACCAAAGTCAGCTCAGAATTACCGGAGGGGCGGTGAGCGTGGGCTGGATCGCGCGGCCTTACGCTCCACTGCAGGAGTGCGGCTGTGACCTGAGGGCAGGGGGAGCCCCCGGTGCACTTTAAGAAGGGTCAGGGGTGGTGCGGCGTGGTCAGACCATCCCTGGTGTGGGGCGCGTGAGACTCGCATGCCCCAGCAGACCCTGGGACACGTCCTGAAACCAGGACTCGGCTTCTTCAGGCCAGCACGTGCCAGGGACCCAGAGGAATGTGATCTGAGACTTCCAGGAGCTCCTTCTCACCGACTCGCACATTTCGAAGGCCAGTCTCTTTGGGGCTCTTCTTGCCCAAGTGAAATGGAATGCTGTATTAGGACTGGGCGTAGAGGGGAGCGGACTCCAGGAGCCAGCGAGGCGGAGGGGGCTGGGGGCGTCAGCGAAGCCGGCAACAAAGAGCCCAGTGACCCAGCGAAGCCTGGAGCAGCCCAGCCGTGAAAGGAATATGCTGGAAAAACTAGCTCAGTGTTTGCTTTGGGAACCAGTCTGGCGGCTCTTAATCCAGTGGGCGTGTGTGCACGGCAGCTCACGGGACGCCCCAGATCCCAGCGGGGCGACAAAGAGCCGTTTGTGAGGTTTCCATCAGCGCCGCGGAGGGTGCCTGCGCCTGGCCCCGGCCTCCGAGCGGCGGTCCGGCCTTCGGGGGCTCCAGCCTCCCCTGGCAGCCCGCTCGGGGCAGCCTGCTTGCTGACTTTTCCCTTTCTTCCCACCTTGATGTTCCCGCTTTAGAAAGACGAATGGCACAGGGAAGTCGCCAAGCCCTGAGGCTGAAATGCATGGAGAGTCTGTTTCTTAAAAGTGCATCTGTCAGATGGAGCAGACAAGAAGGAGGACGCCCTTGGCTCCTGGAAGAAGGGTCTGGGGCAGAGAAGGAGGCGTGACTCGCGGGGACAAGGGACTCCCTCCTCCTCCGTGATGTGCACACCCAGGCAGGCAGCGCTCGTACCAGAATCTGATTAGATGTGCTTGCAAAGAAGGCGTGTTTAAAATTCCTCTCCTCCTGTCTTAACTAGACCGGCCCCAGGAAAAGGGAGCCCATGGCCAAGATTCGTAGACAAACCAAAAAGGCTTAGAATTCTGAGCTTCCTGAGGGCTCAAGTCCTGCCATCCCAGGGGAAGCTAAACGCTTTCAAGGGGCTCCTCGACCACGTGTGCGTTTTGCTTTACCGACTGGACTTCGAAGTGGCCCCACCCCACGTGTGGACCTGCAGACGTGCCGTCTCCAGGGCCATCACCCCTGTGGTCCGGTCTCAGGACAGTGCGGTCATCGGAGAAGCCGAGTCCGGCAACCGGAGACAACTGAAGAAGAACCCAGGCTGCTAACCTGCATCTGTCAACGACATGGAAAGGCGCCGGTGGGCCAGCGCGATCTACTTGTAAGCCGTCCACTTGCTGCTCCGTCCGGGCCCCTCACGGCACGGCTGCCCCCGCGTCTCTCCCAGAACAGAAACAAGGCCGAAACGAGAATCAGGGGAGTCAGGACCCTCTCCGGGGGTGAGGCCAGCTGACCGCAGAGTCCTCCCCGTCGCTGTGTGGGCAGCCCTCATGCCAGCGCAGCGACCATCCTCTGCGGTCTCTGTCACTGTTACTGAAGGAGGGTGTGGGCATGTGAAAGACACTTGCTCGGTCCTCCTTCCCCCAGACCGCAGTCCGGAGAGGACACTGCTCTACTCAGCCACCATCGGTGGCTGGACATCAACCCGACTCTTCAATCTAACATCCCCTATGACCCTTCGGTCCCTTCTCTCCAGCCAAGCCGGACATCCCCTGGTCCCCACTCTTGCCCATGGGTCCCCACGCCCCTGGAATCCTCCTTCTGTCCCTGTAAGTGTGTGCGTGCATGGTTCAAACCCTTCCTTCCTGCTCGGAAGCCCGGAGCCCCGGTGCCAGCGCATGGACGTCCTTCACGTGAAGAGAGTTGAAACTCTCAATTTGCTGAAGTCACTTTCATTTCAGGGCTTTATACCAGCAGCTGAGCACAGTTTTAACTGGGAAGATCAGTTATGATTACCGCTTTAATATAAAAATAATACTTGCAACAACTCCCCCCGGAGTAAACTGATATTCTGGAAATAAGTGCCCTCTCTCTTCCAGGCGGCCTGCCCCCGACCCACCACATCCCTTCTGGCCTGCGTGGCCCGGCGTGAGAAGTGAGTGTGGTGGGCGCTGTGGCACGCATGTCCCCGTTCAGTCCCCTCCCCTGCTCGGCCGTCTGCTCCTTTGAGAGCATGGGCGTCTCGCAGCACCACCCAAACTCCAGACCCGAGTGTGCCCGTTGCCTGGTTCAGAGTGGAGGTCGGCCTGGTGTGGGGGGCTGGGCCCTGGCAGGGACCCAGGTCCACACGTGCACTTGGCGGCCACTGGATGAAGTGATCCTCACACGTTTTGGGACCTCTGTGGGGATCCTCAGCATCCTCGGGCTTTACAATCAGAGAGGCAGAGTTCAAGTCCTGACAGTATCAGTCACTTGCTATTTGAACTTGGGGAAGTTACTTAACTTCTCTATTTGCAAACATGAAGCTTCTCTCTAGCTCTGCACTTGTGAAGTAGGAGTGACACAGGCACCCACCTCGGACGGTGTGGAGTCCTGCTAGTTCTCCGTGGCTGCCAGGACAGAGGGCCACGAACCGGGTGGCTTGAGCCATAGAGATGTACCCTGTCACAGCTCTGGAGACCGCAGGTCTGAGCTCAGGGCGTCGGCAGGGCCGGCTCCGGGAGGCTGTGCAGGAGGGTCTGCTCCGGGCCATGTCCTGGCTGTGGTGCCTCTGGTGTCCCCTGACTCGTAGGTGCGTCAGCCTGCCTGCACACACGTCCCACCGTGCGTGTCTGTGACCAAGAAGTCCCCTCTTGCTAAGTTCTCTGTCCTATTGGATTAGGGCTCACCTGACAGCCTCATCCTAACTCGACCGCCGGCAAAGACCCGGTTTCCAGACAAGGGATGAGGTCACATTCACAGGTCCGGGGGCTAGGACTCGAACACCTTTTGGGGGACATAATTCAACCGAAACAGGAGTTGACCGAGAACATTCACGTAAAGAAATTCCCTGCAGTAGCTGCAAATGCTCACCACTTAGCAGCATTCACTATTGCTGGGTGGTTTTTGGGTTTGTTTTTTTTTTTTTGTTTGTTTGTTTTTTTTGTAGTTATCTTACTTTTTCATGAACCCCTAGACCAGGTCCCCAGGTTTACACCGACAGGAGCAAAGAGGCCGCCCCTGTTCTGCTAATCCAGCTCTGCGGATTTCCAGTGGACGATTGGCAGGAAGCCCCATCGATTTGGTCAGGCCATCCTTGGATCTCAGTTGGCCAGCTGGGAGCCTGACTGACCTCCCCATGGCCACTAGCTGGACAGACAGACAGACAGACAGACTCAGCCAAGGGGCCAAAAGTTTCAAGTCTCCCCAGATTCCTCCAGCCTCGAGACTGGATCTTACCATGGAATGAAACTCATTCAAAGGCATCTTCATTTTCCATAGGACGTGCCAGCCGCAGACAGGCAAGGCAGAAAGAGTGGCTGGAGATCCCAGCTCCGTCCTCCCACCTCTGCCTTCCTGGAAGTCGGTCCCTTGTCTCCTCTTCCCTTCCTCTCCTCCTGTCTGTGGGCAGGAAATGAGGACAGTCCTGCTTTCAACCTTCCCCCCACTCTGAGGTTTCCTGGGCGATGACCTCAGCAGGTGACTGTCTGGTGGGCCGGAGGGTGACTGTCCTGCGTGTGAGCCGATGGCGCCTTCCTAGTACGGCGCGCTGAGCGGCTCCCAGCGTCCTCGATAAGGAGATCATCTTCAAACGAAACGATCTCCAAATGGCTGAGTGGTGACCTAAAAAATGAACGCTAATAGGAAGTGGGACGCCTCCGCCTCTGAGTAATTGGCTCTTTTTTCATAGATGAGTCGAATCTGTGCAAAATTCCTTCCCCCAATTATAAATAGAACCCAGTGTGCGTTTTGGTTGGGCTGTTCTTCTTTTATGAGGTTTTTCCCACAGACAAAAGGGGTTTCAGTTTCAGGAGAAATGATTGCCAACGGCAAGAGGTTCGGGGAAGGATTCGGACCAGGGCCGCCTGCTTCCTCATCAGATTCGGCCATGGCGCACACCCTGGGCGAGTGTCTTTCTTGGAGAAGAACACCTGGAAGCAGCACCTGGAAGATGCGACTCCAGCCCTGCTGCGCCGTGGCTTCCCGGGCGACCCGCACCAGCTTGCTCCCCTGGGTCGGCAGCTCAGCCAGCCTTTGCGCTCAGAGTCTGGACCCTGCAAGGTATGCAGGGAGGAAAAACAGTCCACACCTCTCGGAAGCCTGGTCGGAGAGGTCCGTGATGAGAGGAGGACGACAGGGGAGGCGTCTGGCCCTGGAGGAGAGGCTGTGAGGCTCTGCTGCCAGGCAAAGGAAAGCAGGCCTTTGGAGACCAGCGGCAGCCGCTTTACTGGGATCCACCTGAGAGATGGAGAACCCTGGCAACGCAGACCCGCAATTCCAACATCCAACAAGCCAAAACCGAAGTTAAAAAAGCCTCAGCTGGTGACAAAAATCTGCCCTTAGTTGACAGCTCAACCATTCACTGCAGGGCCCTTTGAAGACACAGGGCAGCCCCCAGCCCCTGGGGGAAAACGACAGGATTTATGGGTTTACCTCCTTAAAATCCATCTGCGTTCTGGGTTCTGCCTGCAACTGGCCCCAGCGGCTTCAAATAAGGGATTGGGAACTGGAACATCTCGTTTAGACTTATCACCAGCAGGCAGGCGTCCCCAGGCGACGTGTCAGAGGTTGTAGGCTGGTGGCCTCCAGGAAGCCCTGCAGATGCATGTTACTTACTGACCACCGTGTTCTAAACATCCAGTTTTTTTGATGTCTTTGGTGGGGAGCAAAGTGACATTTGAGTTCCTACTGTTTCTTTCCCGTGGACCACCCGCTTGCCCCTGAAGACATTCGCACTGACAGCCCACCACTCATCGTCCTGGAAAGTGTCCTTGAAAGAAGAGAATCGATGACTCGGAGGGGCTCCCAGGTTGCTGGTCCCACGTTCAGTTACTCACTCACCACGCACACATTCATTCAACAAGCAACAGCAGCGCCACGCTTGCTCAGAATGTCCTGGTCAGTTGACAGCGGTGGTTAAGTGTTAAACAGTAGTGGGTTCTCCAGAGAAACAGGACCAATAGGAGATTTTATATTGTGTATATAACAGGAATTCGTTATGGAGGCTGAGAGGTCCTGGGGTCTGCTGTCAGCCAGCTGGAGAAGGAGGGAAGTCCGAGTCTGAAGGCCCAAGAATTGTGGGTTTATGGGGAGGGGGCTGAGGGTGTAAGTCACCATCTGAGTCCAAAAGCCCAAGAAGCAGGATGTCAGACGTCTGAGGGTGGAAGACGGACGTCTCAGCTCAAGTGGAGAGAGCAAAGGGCCCCCTCCCCTTTTTTGTTCTGCTCAGGCCCTCAGTGGGTTGGAAGGTGCCCACCCACTGGTGAGGGTGGTCTGCTTTACCCGGTCCACTGACTCAAGTGCTAGTCTCATCGGAAGCTCCCTCCCAGACACGCGCAGACGCAATGTGCTGCCAGCTCCCTGGGCAGCCCTGAGCCCACCGAAAGTCAGCCACCCCAGGGAGTAAGACCCTGGGGGTGTCTAACGGCTCCAACGCTTGGTGCTCAGTTTTGTTCTTTAGCTGCGTGCGTGTCCTGAGCACTTCCTCTGGGGCAGGCCCTGGGTTGTATCTTCGGATTTGCATTTAGTATTAGGAGCCACCCAGGGATGGGCCACAGCTGTCGGACCCATTTTACAGACCAGGAAGCTGAAGCTCAGCAATGTCTCATCCCTTGTCCGGGCTTTTGCAGCCAGAAAAGACAGAACTTAGATTTCAAGCCACCATCTCCTCCTGCTCCTGCATAGCACGGTGTGGAACAGTAATGCTCAAGGAAGTCACATTCAACGAGGACTGATGTCCCTGTGTAAGTCTCTGGGTGGTATCCGCGTCCACCACACTCAGCACGACAGGATGGAGGCGGATGACAGGAAAGGATTCTCTCTGATTGGAGCTTTCTGTCCTCTTGGAACTTAAAATCCACTGCAGTGAACCAGACATTAAAGAAGCAATGGAAGAAATGAAGACCGTGGGATAATCAAGGTGAAACGAGGGAGTCGCGGGGCTCCTTCCATCCACGAGGCCCGGAGGCCCTGAGAAGGTAACGGGTGAGCAGGTCCTGCCGGGCAGAGAGACGGCAGCACCAACGCCCGCTGCCAACGGCCGGGCTCCCCGGCTGCGGCGCCGGCTGCACGTGGACGCTTAGCCTTGCTCTGCGGTTAGGACGGGTCTTCCCACCAGAAGCCAGGCTGCCTTTTCCATAAATTTTACGGCAGGGAAATTGAGGGAAGCGCCCCGAGAGGTTTCCAGTAGATCCCAGGTTACTGGAATTGAGACCGTGAGACCGGGTTCCAGTCCCTGCTGGGCCCTTCCTTCCCCGGCCTGACCTTGGGCGAGTGCCTTATTTTTTATGTATTTTTTTTCTTTACTTTTTTTTTAACATTTTTTATTGACTTATAATCATTTTACAATGTTGTGTCAAATTCCAGTGTAGAGCACAATTTTTCAGTTATACATGAACATATATATATTCATCGTCACATTTTTTCCTCTGTGAGCTACCGTAAGATCTTGTGTGTATTTCCCTGTGCTATACAGTATAATCTTGTTTATCTATTCTACATTTTGAAATCCCAGTCTATCCCTTCCCATCCCCTGCCCCCTTGGCAACCACAAGTTTGTTTTCTATGTCTATGAGTCTGTTTCTGTTTTGTATTTCTGTTTTGTTTGTTTGTTTGTTTTTTAGATTCCACATATGAGCGATCTCATATAGTATTTTTCTTTCTGTTTCTGGCTTACTTCACTTACAATGACTTTCCCCAGGAGCATCCATGTTGCTGCAAATGGTATTATGTTGTTGGTTTTTATGGCTGAATAGTATTCCCTTGTATAAATATACCACATCTTCTTCATCCAGTCATCTGTTGATGGACATTTAGGCTGTTTCCATGTCTTGGCTATTGTAAATAGTGCTGCTATGAACATTGGGGTGCAGGTGTCATTTTGAAGTAGGGTTCCTTCTGGATACAAGCCCAGGAGTGGGATTCCTGGTCATATGGTTAGTCTATTCCTAGTCTTTTAAGGAATCTCCATACTGTTTTCTACAGTGGCTGCACCAAACTGCATTCCCACCAGCAGTGAAGGAGGGTTCCCTTTTCTCCACAGAATCTCCAGCATTTGTCGTTTGTGGACTTTTGAATGATGGCCATTCTGACTGGTGTGAGGTGATACCTCATCGTAGTTTTGATTTGCATTTCTCTGATAATTAGTGATATTGAGCATTTTTTCATGTGCCTATTGATCATTCGTATTTCTTCCTTGGAGAATTGCTTGTTTAGGTCTTCTGCCCATTTTGGGATTTGGTTGGTTGTTTTTTTCTTATTAAATCGTATGAGCTGCTTATATATTCTGGAGATCAAGCCTTGGTCGGTTTCATTTGCAAAAATTTTCTCCCATTCCGTAGGTTGTCTTTCTGTTTTACTTATGGTTTCCTTTGCTGTGCAGATATTTTTTATATTTTTTGAGCCCGTTTTCTCTCCTGCAAAGTGGACAACTGGCACGACCCGACAGAGCCCTTGTGAGAACTGACGCAGCAGGAAGGCCTCCTGGACGGCAAGCCCAGATGGGAGGGACTCTTCCTATTCTGATGTTTTTGTTGTTGTTATTTATGATAAAAGGGCCCCCAGGGTGATGTATAATGATGACTGGGGAAGTCTCAAAACAGCCTGTTAGGTTCCCAGCAGTGAGGTCAAACGGAAAAATCCGAACACCAACTATGTGTGGATCTGATGAATAGGATTCTGACAGTTCCTGTAAAAAGCAGATTTCTGATCAACACTTTGCTCCCCAGGTTTCATAGTGACTTCAGGCGAGATGCATCAGCTCCTGGGATTTGGTTTTTCAGCCCTGGGCCTGTGAGAAGCATTTGGAGTGAATCATTCCTGAGGTCCTGGCCAGCTGTAGTACCTGATGGCCGGCAGCTCAGGGCTCTCCCCGGCCGCATCCCGCTTCCTTCTCCCTGACCCCTGGCCGAGCCCTCGCTTGGTCTCTGATGCACCCGAGCCCACCTCGCTCCAGGGAGCTGACTCGTGAAACTGAGCCCTTGTCAGCACCGCGGACACAAAGGCGGACTGGCCTGTCTGTCCCGCCAGGGGCAGCGCGCAGGGTGAAAGCGCAGGTTCTAAGTGGGACTCTTCCTCGTGGAAGGGTTGCCAAATCTCCGTAAATGCAGCTCCTTATTTCCTGACCCTCTGCCCTCCTTCAAACGAGCTTTTAAACCTTTAGAAAACATGCGGTTTCACTTTCAACTGTATCCGAGCTTAGAGCGTGTTATTTTGGCTCCAGGACAGAGCGCCGGGTGGGGGCGTCGACTTCATAGATGTGAGCCGGGCAATATTAACAAGCGGGCGGCCTGCAGAGGCCCCAGGTCTGTGAACCCACCAGCAGAGCCGTGTTAGTTCAGCTGGGGTCCCGGCCAGGCTCCAAGCCCGAGCCCTGCGGCCGGACCATCTCTTATCAGCCTCACCCCTGGTGAGCCTCGGGAGGTCTGAAATCAGCACCAGTGGCAGAGTCAGGTTTTCTGGGCTCAAACAGTGTACAATCTGGGGGCCCTTGAAAATTAATTCAAAATCCAAGTATAAAAGCAGTTACAAAAGTGAATAGTCAGAAAAGAAACCATGGCAAATGGCAGTTTTTAAACACCTGACAAATGGGACAAACACCACTAAATCCACCAATTAACATAATGTTTTACTAATTAGCTGCCTGGGTCACATCTGTACTTTTTCTTCCTGCCTTTTTTTGGGGGCTGCATATGCTTTGATCTCTTTTTCATAGGGTACAGATTTGGTTGCATTTTCTGCAGAGTGAAGAAAGATAATTTAGTATTTCCTGTGACCTATTTGGTTATAATTTGGTTTTGTGTGTGTGTGTGTGTGTGTGCTTGTTGGTAGCTCAGAAAGACATCTTTTAGTTTCACATACATAATTATACTTCTGTCTGGCCCACAGATCCCAACTGTGACAGTTGTGAAAATTTTTAACCCTGTTGTCAAATTCAGGGAAACTTCTGTTGAATATCTTTCATATAGGAGCTATAAGATTTCAGGTCTTCCAAGTTTTCTTGGAAAATAGCACTGTCTTTATTTGTGGGTTTTATGTGGTCCTCCTCAATGTCATTTACTTTGTGTCAAACTAGCCAGATATGTGACTATTTCCACAATGTATTTACATGATTCACTTCTCAATGCTAATCAGGTCTTCAAACCATCTAAGTGCTTCTTTATTACTTGTATCTGAAATTGACCTCTTTTTAATTAATTACTGCTTTTATGATTTGGACACGTTCAGTTATAATTCACTTCTCAGTGTCAGAATGTTTTCTGTTTTGTTTCATATTCTGTTAATATCTTATCTCACTGTATCGCTTGATTCTTTATTAATGGAATTGAAAGATGACAAAAGAAGGTGCCTTTCAGATACACCCAAATTAGAAGCCCATAATTTCTCACTCATTTTATTGAAACATTCCAAAACGCCTTTCCAAATTCCAGTTATAATGGCATACTCAGACTTTATCAAATATCTCCCCCAAAAAGGATTTTAAAAGTGATGGCACACATACCGCGTATATGCTGCACCATCGAGTGTCCTCCTGAAGGAAATGAGTTTCAGTTTTGACCTTGAGTCCAAGAGAATCAAATCCTTTTACAACCAGATGCATCTGTTTGGAGGAATTTTCCACAGACCAGCGACTGGCCGTGTGCTTCCCATGCCTTGCACACCCTCCACTCCCCACCCTCCTCTCCTTCTGGCGCCACATCACAGGGCACGTTCGTCTCCCCCATCCAGCCTTCAGCTCTGCACCTTCTGGTTGAGGTGCCAGGTGAGTCAGCACAGGAAGCCAGGCCTGAGCCCAGGATGACCAGCGGTGTCCCTACTGCACCTGAGTGACTGCCCCTCCTCTATGAGCCCGACCTCACATGTCAGCTTCCTTCCGCCCAACCCCAAGACTGCAGATGCCAGCCAACCGCATCTCAGGGGGCAAGTCAGAGTGGAGGGAGACAGAAAGTATCTTGCTTTGCCAATTTCCCACAGACATATGACCCTGGGACCTCACTGGAAGAGATCGATGCACGTTCAGGCCCCGAAGTTCAAACCACATTAATGTCATGATGAATTCACCTCTGTATGGCCCCCTGACCCCACAAGGAACACATTCAGGGACCCAGCTGGAAAACGGGTTGTGCCCCAGGCCTGATTCCAAGTCACAGGGTCCAAGAGCTCCTTGATCCACACCTGAGTCTCTAGGACCCACCACGTCCCTCCTTCTGCATCCACAGCCAGGCCACCAGCTCGCATCCCAACATCAGTCACTAACTTGCCTTGACAACTGTCTAACAGGAATCCCTGCCAGCAGATGAGGCCAGCCCTCTTCAAGTGCCATGGCCTCCCTAGAGGGGACAGTGGTACCCCTACAGTTGTACAGTGCCCCACCTGCACAACCAGACATGACACCCGTTCACCTGTCTTCGCAGTCCAGCCTCCCACTGTGGCTAGTGACCTTTCTGAGATGGAAACCTAACACTATTTCCTGCCTACAGAAACCCTGTAGGTATCTCCACTGCCCTCACCATGAAACCTGCCTCTGTAACTAGGACTCCAGGCCCTGACCTGCCTGTCCATCCTCATCTCTCGCCATCCCGCCAACCCTACTCAAAGAGGCCGAGTTCCCTGCCGCTCCAAACCCTCCCCCCTAGAACACTCTTCCCCGCCTCTTCAGCTGACAGAGTCCAGCTCGTCCTTCAGCTCACCTGTCGCCTCCTCCAGGAAGCCTTCCCTGACCTGCCTGTCCCCCACACGTGGCTGACAACCCCTCCTACATGCCGTGACTGGATCTTGTACTTCTGGGAGAAACACCTGACCAAACTGTTCTGTCATTTCATTTCTTTTGGCCTCTGCCACTCTCTTCCTGGGTGAGGCCCTGGAGGCAGACAGCCAGAACATGTGCCCCACCCTCCTGAGCTCTAGAAGTAACGGAGAAGGTAGATTTGTACCAGCCAGCCGCAGAGGTGGGAACAGTGCGACTGCGGCAAAGAATGAGGTATTCATATTGCAGGGGTCCTCCAAGGAGCCCAGGAATGTCTTGAGTTGGAGAGGGGTCAGGGCAGGGGGTCTGCAGAGGTGCATGGGGGAGTAGACCCCACGCCAGCAGTGGTGGCTGGGGGCTCCTTGAAGGGAGGCGGGGAGGGCAGGAGGCTGCAGAGGTTGCCTGGGGTCAGCTGGGACTGGATCCAGCCCACAGGGGCGCCATTGAAAAATGCAGAGCAAAGCAGGGAAGTACAAGGTCACATTTGCATTTTGGAAAGATGTCCCTGGCAGCAGAGAGAGTGGCCTGGCGGGGGTGGGAGTGGAGGCTGGAAGGCCAATTAGGAGGCTGTCAAAATATTGTAATTCCAAACCGATTTGTCACACGCTGAGCATAGAGGAATCTCATTAGCGGAAAGAGAGGGGAAGTGACCCCGCCCCTGAGATTGCAGCAGCCCAAGTGCCGCAGAATGGGTCCTTTCGCACGTTTTGTCGGTTTTTACAGTTTCGTCTTTCCTCCCCCTGCCGTCTCCTCTGATTCCCTCCCGCCCCTTGCTCTTCTGTGTCTTCTCCTTGTTTTCGCTCTTTGGCTTGTCGGACGTTCTTTGCATCCCTTGTTTTCAGTTTTTCATTTTTTCAGTTTTTATTTTTCGTGGCAAGTTTCGTGGCTCTGCCTCCCCGAAGCTGGATGGACCTGGTCCAGATCCTGGCTCTGCCGTTTGCTCCGTGGTGTCAGGGGACTCCCGACCCGGCAGGGAAAGGCGAGACTTCCAGAGCTGTCAGAGGCGAGCGACGAGGAGATAACTCCGGGAAACGCTGACCAGAGTCTAATACGCGGTGGCTGTGACTCTTGTTTTTAACGTTTCCTTTTAAAAAGACAAAAGGCCTGTTTTTCAGACAACCCAGGCCAAGACGAGGTGAACGGGGAGCGGGCGGTTCTGGGTGCCTCCGGCCAGAGGACACACGACCCCCCGGGAGGCTGTGGCCGCAGCCCCTCTGTGAGGCAGCCCCTCCGTAGGACGCCCCGCTCTGCTTCGCCCCCGAGGAGGGTGACCCGCCGGGATGGGCACGTCTTTCCCCCTCGTCACACCCCTGGTCTGTTTGCAGTTGTCCGGCCCTTAATGTTTCTCCTCGAAGTCAACTCTTTGGTTTGTTTTGTTTTTACCTAATTTTGTTTTGGAAGAATTTGCAGCGTGGCGGTCGGTGGAAATGGTTACTTCTCATCCCCATTAGGAGCCAGTGCAGGACCAAATGCAGGAGACCTAACGCTGTTGTTAAGCCCGTGCTGGACGCCGGGACTGCCGAGGCTTCAAGCCAGAGCCTGTTCCAGCTCGTTAAAGGGGCTGTCTGGGCCTGAGAGAGGCTCAGGGTACTTGGGAGAGCACCACCGGGTGGTTCCCAGCGGCCCCGACGTCCCACCTGAAGTCATCTCCTGGGTGGGGTGTGTCCCACGCTGGGGCGGGGGTGGGGGGCAGCACTGGTGTGGCTTCCAGGCTGCCGCCGGGGGGTCCCAGGCTGGTGGCCTCTCCAGGGCCCTGTGGTTGCAGAGGGAAGACAGGACCCACAGGGACGTCCACTCCTCCACGTGCTGTTCACAGGCTACATCCCCAGCCACACCTCTCCCCTCCACCTGCTCGGTGCTGCCGGTGTCCTCTGCTGCTGCTGGCGGAGCGGCAGGCTCTGGAGGAGGAGACCGGGTGGGTGGGGGCAGGGCAGACGCTGCCGGGTGTCAGATGAGGCGTTTGCTCTCACGTCTGATTCTGTGAGTATTTCAGGGCTGCTCGTCGTGGGATCTGTTTCAGGAGGGTTGTTTCCTTCTTTCACAGAAGATACAGGAAGGGGTGAATCCAGGCCACAGCCCCCGGTGGTGTGAGTCTTGCCGCCTCCGCGTTCCCACACCCACGGCCCCGGGGCCCAGGGCAGCCTCCCCAAGCTGGAGCCAGGCTGGGGCTCTCTTGGTGGCAGGTCACGTGTGCGGCTTGGTTGAGAGTAGGGAAAAGCCATCACTAGATCGTTTGGGTTGTGGCATCACTGCTTAAGGTGTGACCATCCCCCCAGGACATAATCCACAACTGTCTACGACAAAACTGAAACAAATGCATTCAGAGGGGCTACCAGACCCCGGCTAGTCTGCGGGAAGCCTTTCTCTGCTTGGAAACAGCTTCCTGCTCACCCTCCCACATAGCGGTACTAATCGGAGCTCGGCTACACACATACAGCTTTATGCCCACTTCACAGTCGGGGAAGCGGAGACTCAGAGGTGAAGGGTTTGCCTGGGATGTTCAGCAGAGAGGCTGGGGTAGTCCGTCAGCCCAGCTCAAGACGTGCGCCCCACCTGGCCCTACTCCTGGGCGTAGTCGGGCAGACAGCCGCGTGGGCCACTGCGGAGGCCCGGACGCCAGCCCGGCAGGGCCAGAGGCTTGGGGAGGAGTGTGCTGTCCCGGGGGGACTGTCTGCTCCCTGCACTTGGGGTTTGAGAGCCTGGGACGGGGCAGTGATGGCGAGGAAGTGGTGTGTCTAGACGCAGCAGCCTCCCAGGCTGAGAAAACCCCCCGAGAACGTGCTCCTGCGTGTGAGCTCCGGGCGGGGAGCGGACGGGCCTGGCTGGCTGTGCCACCATCCGGCGGGGGCCCGGTGGCGATGGCTGATTACTTTGTCGGTTTGTTTTGACCCTCCTAGAGGCTCAGTTTTTTCGTCTATAGGACGCATGGCCTGCAGTGCGCCTTTGCCGAACTGCGGCTTCCCAGGGGTGTTTAAACAGGGCTTCTCTTTGTCCTGCCTCCTGAGGCCAGCTCGCAGCCTCCCTCGCAGGAAGGCTGGAGGCGGGAAGGGGGCCGCAGGAGAGGCAGGCTTGGGCCAGGGCCACGGTGGAGATGGCAGGGGCGAGCCTCTGTCACAATGCCCAGCGCTGGCCTTCCGGCTGGAACATCACCTCCCGGGGCCTCAGCCTGAGCTGAGTGTCACTCCTGGTTTCAGGGCCTCTGGGCCTGAGTGGCCCAGAGAGCCTGGCACAGAAACTCTTAAATGTTCCCTTTCTTGATAAGCCCTGACTCGTGTGCTGTCTCATGGGGTCATCCCAAAGGTTAATGAGACAATGATTGTAAATTGGTTTGCACAACACTTAGTACATAGTAGGTCCTCAATCCATAAATGTCAAGTGAATCAAAGAATGAGTTCATTGAGAGCGTGTGGAGAGGTGTTTTGTATCTGATAACTGAACATGTGTTGCCGTGACCATAGCTGTTGTTAGAAAGTACTAACAGCGCGGCCTGGACCGCAGCCTGAGCCAGCGTGCGACTGGGCGGCCCCCACTGAGAGCAACCCGTCGTCGGGGGGCTGCCCCCCCACTCCCGGCCCACGTAGACCTGCATCTGAGCCCCTGTGATGACGTCAGTGAACTGTGCGCAGCAGTGACACGGCTTCCGACTGGAAGCTTTAAAGTCCAGGGCGCAGTCCGCCGTGACTCTTCCGCCTTGGCGGCTGGTCAGTACAAGGGAGCACCCAGACGGCACGTGGGCGACTGCAGCAGGTGGCAGACGGCGTGGCGTGGAAGAGAAGCCAGCTTCCGTGCCTGTGCCGCCGCGCGCTGCTGCGGCAGCCGGCCTCGCCCGTCCTACTGAGGGGCCGGCCTGGGGGAACCTGCGCAGCCGGCAGAGCGGGGCTCAGAGTTTGATGCAGCGGTCCGCTTTCCTCTCCTCTGACCTATTTGGGTTTTGAGTGGAGTCTGTTTCCAGTTTGCCTCCAATGTGAAGTCTGTGTTCTCTTTGTCCGGCCTCGTGACCAAGGCAGAGTGAGCAGGTGGGGGCAGGCCTGGTGGGAATCGAACCTGGTTGGTGAAAACGTCCCAGACCAGGCTTCACTGGCCTGCCTCTCACAGCCCTGGCAAAGCTCTCGGGGTAAACCTCCTGTTTGGTCCCCTTCACTGAGGGGGGGCTGGCGTGGCACCCAGTGTGGCACCCCAGGATGGACCTCATCCCTCAGCGATGAGGGTTACTGTTGCTGTGTTTGTCCGGGAGGAGCCTGGCTGAGAGGTTGCTCAGGACACGTTCCAGGGGTGTCAACTCACAGCACCAGGGTCCCTGTCCCACATGGGGGTCGTGTAGGCAGCGAGTGGCCTCCTTTGCCACCTCGAGGTGGAGAGGTTGCCCGGTGATGTCACAAGAGTGCTGGCAGAGCTATGGGTGACTGTCACGCACCTCCGGCAGCTCCGAGGGAACGGCAGAACTCAGCCAGCACGTCATGGTCAGTGCTGCTGCGGGTCATGGCTGGACGGCGCCCAGATCCGGCGAGGACTTTGTGTGCATTTGTTGAATCCCCAGAGGCATCTGAGAAAAGGGCTTTTGAACTCATTGGGGGCAGTGCTCTGGAATTGTTCAGAAGACCACCCTCATGGCCAGGGAGCAACTGCCTTCGTGGTGCTGCGGCTCCTGTGCTCATGGTAGGTCTCTCGAAGCCACAGGATGGGTCGAAGCCAGGTTCTACCCAGCAGTGAAGGGAGCGTGCGGAGCAGCGGGACGCCGTGTCAGCCGCCCCCGGCACCGTCTCTGGGCACTTTGGACTCTCCTGACCCGTGATCCTGCTCATCTCAGAAAGCGCTGCCTTCATCCCGCCCACTGTCCAGACTCAGCAGCCTGGCATGGCCCCAACTCCTCTGCCTCCCACCCCACACCCGAGCGTCGGAAAACCCCGTCACTGCCATGTCACAGTCTGTCTCATCACTGCCCTGCTGCCCTGGGCCAGGCCCTGCCCAGCCCCCTGGCTGTCGCGGTCCTTCCACCCTTACCCTCCTCCCCCAGGGCATCCTCACCTCAGAGCCTGGTGGGTCCCGCTCCTCTGCTGCTCACAGTCCCCGAGTGAGCCCGTTTCCCTGAGTCAGCCAGCTTCCCGCTAGTGTCTGCAGCAGTGGTCCCCAGTGTCCCCGGGGCACACAGGCTGGTGCCTAGAGGCGTTCTGGTTGTCACAGCCGGTGGGGAGGGTACTGCCGGAACCCAGTGGCTTGAGGCCAGGGGTGCTGTGCCGTCCCACGATGCACCCCCCCCCACCGCCCAGAGAAGCCCCGACACACAGCAAGGTGCCTGTCACTGCCGTGTGCCGCCCGCCTGGAGGAGTGGGCGCGGTTTCGCTGAAAGGGGCCACACTGACCTGGTCTTACCGGGCCCTCCCCTCTGCCTGTCAGAGGGCCGGCAGCTGAGAGCTGTCACCTAGCAGCGCCGAGCGCAACGAAGGGAACCCAGCAGGGGCCTGTGCAGGTCAGGGCTCTTGTTTGTTTACTTGTTTCCCACAGAAGCGTCTGGACTTGGTGTCTCAGGGCCACTCTACTGGCTTAGGGCGCCATCACGGGTGCGGGTCCTTGGCCCCCCTGCCCGGCCATCCTGTATAAGTGACGGCCGTGGCCACTGGCCCTGGAGGTCCCCCCGGTTCTGGGAAGGGGGAAGGGCGAGGAGCAAAAGCCCAGCCATGTCTTCCTCCTTTTACGTGTCCTTCCAACACCCCCCCAGCCCAGTTACTCCCCCCAGCAGGACCCTCTGGAAAATATCTGAGTCGGGCGTGTTGCCACCCTGCAGAAAACCCTTGCCTCACTTATCAGACAGGGCGTGGGGTGGCAGCAGTACATCCCTGGGGCCCCAGCTTCACCAGCGGCCGCGTCATCCTTCTGGAGAGCCTGCTGCCCGCAGCGAGCGTCACATGTGAGCGTATGGTCAGTGCTTAGTGAGCCTCCGCTGTTCACCTGCAGGAGAGCCCTGTGACAGAGCGCAAGGTCGCCTACGCCTGCAGTGTCCCACCTCAGGGCGGCGTTGCCCTAAGATGTCTCCAGGAATGATGACTTACTTCCTGAAGGCATCTCCAGCTTCAAGATCTCCACTGCTTTATACCAAACCAGAACTTTCCAGCCTTTAACCCTCGCATTGCTTCTTCACCCTCAGAGGAGAGGCAGGTCTCAGTGCTGCTGGGCTGCGGGAGCCCTGGGACGGCCCTGCAACTGGGAGGGGTCCTCTCTGTTTGAGGCTCGAGGACACCGGAGGTGCTGCCTGTGGGCTTGGGACGAAGCCATCTGCGTAGTAATTCAGCGTTCGTTCTACTGAAGTCACAGCGGACAAGTTCAAAACCACACGCACCCTTTCCCGGACATCAACACCATAGCAGACAGGGGTCTGGGCGCAAGCTCCTGGCACGCACGTGCTCACTGTGCCCAACTGTGGGCTGGCACGGGGTGGAGGAAGGGCGTGGCAGGCTTGGAGGGCTTCCTGGAGTCGGTGATGGCCCATGTCCTCCACCTCCCTTGACGGTGGGCTGATGCTCCACGCTTCCAGCCCGGGGTTCAACTCCTCTGAGTGTTCCTGCAGTCTTCATGCAGCCGGTCTTCCTGCAGGGGGCGCTGGTCTGGGTGTGAAGAGGGTGGCCTGAGTAGTGACCTCAGGGTTAGCGAAACATTCTAACCCTAGACGGTGGTGGCGGCTGCACGACGCTGGACGGATGCCCAAAACCACTGACTGCACCCTAGACGGGTGAGTGTTGTGGTGTGTGAACTGTATCTCAAAAAAGACGTTTTAAGAAGAACCTCATCATGAGCTTTTTATCCTCCAACCCACAGTTGGCGCCCAGCCCCATTCAGCCCGGGGCGCCTGCCCGAGGGGGTCCTGCCCCGCCCACTGCAGCCGTGCCCCAGTCTCTCCTCTTCTGGGTCAATAGCAACTTTAAAAAAAAAAAACTGAAGCAACTTTATGGTGGCATAGTTTCTGTGCAGTAAACTACACATATCTCAGAGGTACAATTTGATGGATTTTGATGGATGTGTGTGTACACACCCAGGAAACCACCAGCACAGTCGAGATACCTGACATTTCCATCGCTCCCCAGGAGGCAGACAGATCCGTGCGCTCGGAGACCTCCAGGTCGACGGCAAGCTGAGGGGACCTTGCCCGCAGAGGACAGGCCCTCTGCCCGCCCCACGTCTGCCACCAGCTTCAAGGAGTGCGGGGGGCAACGCTGGGGCGTTTGGGCAACAGCCAGCTGGCCTCGTCACCCAGCACGTGGTCCCAGACCAGCGGCATCGGCATCCCCAGGAGATGCCAGAGATGCCGAACCTCAGGCCCGACCTGAGCGCTACTCGGGATCTGCATTTTAACCAGATCTCTGAGTGGTCGGAATGCACATGAGCGCTTGAGAAGCATTAACCTGGGGTGCGCCTCTCACACTTGGCTTCGTGTTGGTGGCCTTTGCAAACGACTGACACCCCAGTCCCACCCCCAGAGATTCGGATTTCCTTGCTCGGGTGCAGCCCAGGTACACACAGGTGCCCAGACGATTTCTGATGTGCATCAAGGCTGAGAAGCCCTGATCCTCCGCACATAGAAATTTTGCTTCATGTGGTTGTTTTGTCCGAAGCCGGACCGGGTCACGAACCCTCACTGTGTCTCTCACCGTCCACCAGCCTGACGGTCGCTGCAGTGGTTCTCCTGGGCACACAGTGCATCTCATTCTGTTTCATCTTCGCCGAGCAATCACTGCCATCTCTGTGGTCACTGTTAAACTTGGCCCTGGCCATGCTGGGCCTCACAGCGATTGTCCAAACACCGGACTTCAAACAAACAAAGAGAAAATAACATTTGCTAATCCTTTGTGATAAGCCGCCCTTATCGGCCCCGCTTGCTCTCAGCTGGCATCGGCTGGTCAGATGCTCTCTTTTACACACTGTAAATCAACATCACCTGTTTGTCCAGGAGGACACGGGGCAGCTCCTGCCACTGGTGTTATCACGGAGGAAGCACTAGGCTGGGTGTGAGTGTTCGGTGAGCTGCAGAGAGGACAATAACAGCGGGCTTGGCCGCGCCCCAGGGGAACCAGACCACAGCCTCGAGCGCTGTGCTGAGGCCCGCCTGGTTATTGCTTCCTGGAAGGGGCAGCGCTGCGAAGGGGACTTTCACTTCTTCCTGCCTCGGTGGCCCCCTTTCCAGCGTCTAGACTTGGCGTTCACAATGGCCAGGGCCTTCCGGATTCCATTCTCTGTCTGTTGCCAGTTTTCGAAGCCGCGGGTCTAAATTGGGATTTCCTGGATTCCCAGAGTCTTAGAGTTGGAAGGGGCCCTGGAGGGAAGCGCAGCCAACCCCTCTCTCGTTTTACAGCCAGTTGGACCAAAGAGCGGAGAGACTGAGGGCAAAGGTCACACCACTGGCTAGGGTGCTCCAGGCGAGAATGCTCTAAACTGGGCTGCCCCGGCTGCCCTGATGTCAGCGGGAGCCTGTACCCCGGGACACACGCCTGGGAGCAGGGGCATCGTGGGAGAACTGCTGTTTGTGCCGTGGTGCGTGAATCTGGCCGTGACTCTGTGGTTTCCGTGTGCACGCCTGTTTGCCCGTTCTGGGAGGGAGTGCGGAATCCAGAGTGGTGCTTCTCAGGCCTTAAGGTGCATTCATGTCCCCAGGGATCTCATTAATGCAGATTCTGATTCACGGGGTCTGGGATGGGGCCTGGGAGTCTGATTTCTAGCCAGTTTCCAAGGGTGAGAATGCTGCTGGTTCAGGGGGACACTGAGTAGGGAGATCCCAGAATTCATTTTCTTGAGGCCAAGAAGAGTGAAAGACGGGGCTAGTGAGTCCTTCCCCCACCAGATACCCACACCCCTGGGCTGGAACGAGGTGTTTGGGCTCCAGCCGGGAGGTGCTTGGGGTTACCGGGCTGGTCCTCTAGCTGGGGGTCTCCCACCGAGCCACAGCCCCCTGCAGTCCCCGCTCCTCCAGCCCAGGCTGGGATTGTGAACACTTTAAATAACAGAAGGCAGTGGAAGGGGGCTGTGGACCTTCCAGGCCTGCGCTTAAGAGGTGCTGGAGGCTTCTGCTTCGGCACTCGTGGGAGCCCCGAGCTGCCACATAGGAAGCCAGGCCACCTGCTGGGGAGGCCGCATGGAGAGGGAGTGGCCCTGCGGTCCCCGTGTCCCAGCTGAGCACTGCCTGTCAGTCCACTGGCTAAATGCAGCCACACAAATGACCGCCCTCAAGAGAGCAGAAGAACCATCAAGCTGAACCCAGCCCAGCTTGCAGAGTCGTGTGCGAATGAGACTGGTTGTTTTGGCCATTAAGTTCGGGGTAGCTTGCTATGCGGTGCTAGACAACCAAAACAGCAACCTCGCACTTCATCATACAACCAGGCTATTCTGAGAGTGAAGGGGTGCAGCTAACAGTCAGTAACGCCAGAGCCACAGTAGAAACCAGGGCTGCCCCGGGGAACGAGCACACACGGCCACCTAGCGATAAACAGCTTTATAACGCATAAGTGAACATTCCCAGCCGAGGTTCTTTCATTCCCAGTTGACAGAAACCAAACTCCAGCTGGCCTGAGCCACGGCGATCCTCCGTGGATTTAGAATTAGAAAGCCCGGGAGCCGCGCCGCTTTGGGGATGTTTTGATCCAGGGGCTCACGGTATGTCTTTGAGGCTCAGTCTCTCCGTCTCTGCTTCTCTTTCCGTGGGTTTCATTCTTTTTCCTGCTCTCCCTTGAAGGGGGCAGCCCCCTAGCTCTGTCAAGATTATGTGAAGTTCAGATGCCACAACACTTCTGGAATTGTCTGTGGCACTGACTGGCCGCTTTGAGCCAATCATTCTGGCAGGAGTAGGTGACACTCTGATGGGCCAGACCTGAGTTCCAGGACCGAGGATCTAGGGTGGGGTCAGCCCCAACCTTTCATTCAGGGCGGAGAAGGGGGCCCCAAGGAAAAGCTGGGCTCTGCTCTCAGACACAGGAGCAGAAGCAGCGTGGGCACAGAGGCAGCTTGGCGGCAGCACACAGTGTCCCCCAAGCGCCGGAGCCGAGCACGCCTGCGAGTCACGGAGGGCGAACAAGCACACAAAGCTCCTGGGCGAGCGGCCGGCAGCGGCCGGGGCCGCGGCCTGTGGACGTCGGGGTGGCGGTCCCGCTCTCGGTGCCTGGCTCGGAGGCAGCTCCCGAGGGCTGCGACTCAGAGGAGCGATTGTCATCTCCCCCATCATTTCACTGAGCCCCTCAAGGACCAGTGAGAGCCATGCCTTCCGAAAGCCCATCCCGACAGCTTTCAGGGCAAAGCCGACCCCAGCCCTACCTGGCGTCGGGGTCCCAGGGCACGGAGCCCTCCACAGGGGTACTGCTGTTCTGCCCTGGGACGCGCAGCCTGCCACACTTCCCTGTCACCTCTCTGGGAGGCCCCTCATCACCCCCTTAGGGTCCCCCCTGTCTTGGGGCACAGGGGTTTAGTTCATGTCTATGAAATCAGCATTTCTCAACCGGGGCCGCACGGCAATACCACCTGGGAAGCTTTTGGAAAATATCAGCACCCTGAGACTCTGACCTACCTGGTCTGTGTGGGGCTGGGGTGCCTTCTGGAGGTTCCCCAGGTGATCCTCCTGCAGCCAGGGCCCAGGAGCCCTGTGGTGAACGGGTGAGTTTACAAGTGATTCTGCCTAAACAGCACAAGAACAGCAACTTAGAAACTAAATATTTAGAAACTAAATATTGACGGAGCAGCACAGCAAAGAAGAAAAAACAAGACAAAAAGGAAAAGATGAGTGGTAAAGGAAAATAAAAACACGGAGGAAGCAGAGAGGAGGCACCTCCGGGGAGGGCTGTCCAAGGAGAGAGTCTGTGGTCAGGCGGGGAGAGGCATGGAAACCCGCCGCGGGGCCCCCGAGCCCCGGTGCCAGCCTCTGACCTGGGTGGAAGGTACGGACAGGAATCTGTCCCCCAGAGAAGGCCCTGGGATGGGTCTCTTCCTTCCTTAATACTGTCACTTAGGTTTCCTAGACAGACACACGAAGAATCTATGCCCAGCATGGTCTTTTTCTGTCTACTAATTTAGCAAACAATTGAAAAATGCTTCAGGATGCTTTTCTTCCTAAATTGATCATTTAAAACTTGGGCCACATTTTGTAGGTGGAATGTAGTGTGCATGTGCGTACACATGTGCACACGTGCGCGTGGAGTCGGTTCGGATGTCAAGTTAATCTGGGGAGAAGTCTGCAGTGGCCTGCCATGGCACTCTGCGCTCAACCCTGTCCTACCGCTAAAAAAAATACCTGCCATAGAATGTGCCATTTTAAGTGTGCAGGACGACAGTGTTAACTACGTGCACTGCTGGGCGGCAGACCTCCTCCTCCTTTTATAAATACTTTGGCTGAAAACAAATCATTTCATGAAGCAGCTGAATTCCCAAACTTCAGAAGTAATTCTCGTAAGATGGGTGAGAGAGTAATGGTTCAAAAGATTGTAGGCAATTATGTCCAAAGCCCCTCTAAGACCCCACAACTTAGGACCTGGCATTTAGAAGAGGCTTTCATAAATGTTTATGAACTAAACGAATTTGAGCGAGTTGAAATGAAGGGCCCAAAGTGATGCCAGTTGACAGAGACATATGTAAAATCCTCCACTTAGATTTTAAATCCGAAAGATCTGGAATCTAAAGTCCGGCTCAATAAGAAAGAACTGTTGTCCGTCCTTTTAAAAATGTGAATGACGCCAAGCATGCAGATGCATACAGAGAACCCGGTGACCATATACCTACCACCCAGATTTACCCGCGTGAACATTTTCTGTGGTCTGTTTGGACAGTATCTTCTGAAAGAAAACCCCTCCGCGCTCCTGTCCCCAGTCCCGTGGAGGTGGCCGCCGTCCTGATTCTGATGTCTGTCATTCCCACGCACGTATTTCCACCCCATGTGGGCTCATCCATAAGCAACGTGAGAGGTCGGTGTGCGTGTCTGCAGTCTCTACGTGGTTTCCTGTTGCTCGTTTCCTTCTGCAGCCTGCTTTGCTGGCTTCGCATGAGGCTCGAGACTCGTCTGTGGTGATGACGCTGCTCTGGAGGTGCTGTTGAGCGAGCCTCCCCCGGTTCAGTTCTCAGCTCTCCGGCTGATGAACGGCGGTGCTGTTTCCGAGTTGTCGCTGCAACACACGGCAGGAACGGGCTGCCCCCCGTGTGGCCGGGAGCTCCTCTCAGCTGTGCCTGCAGGCACGCCGTCCCACCCGGAGGGACGCACGTGCTGGTAGAGACTGGTGTTCTCGGCAGCGGCGGTGCCAGCTTCCCCGTCTCGCAGGCAGTATCAACACCTGTGCTTTCCTTTCTCCAAACCGACAGGTGGGGCACGGGTCCTCATTCGGGCTTTACCTGGCGTCTCCCTTACAGGCCAGTAGGGGCTCCTCTTCTGTGAGTCGCTGGCCCCGGCCCCTGCTCCTTGGCCCTGCAGTGTTGATTTCCATTTCTCACTGACTCTCGGGTGTTCTTCATGTGTAGTTTGAACACCAATTCTGTGCGACGTGTGTGCGTGCAAGTACTCTTCCACCCCACGGATGACCTCTTTTCTTTATTTAGCACATAGTGACGTTTCACAGTGTCATGTCTGATGTGTTATATATAACCTTTTCTGGTTTGTGGATCTTCGATCCTGTTTAGAAAAATCTCTCTCTATCCTAATGTTGTAGACAGTCGTCTTCATTTTCTTCTAGAGGGCCTTTAAATTTTGCTTTATGCTTTTTATAGATCTTCAACTATGTGTAAATTATTGTTGTAAATGATCTGAAGTAAGAATCTAATTTTTTTTCCTATTGATAACCAGTTTCTCCAGGACTACTTATTAAAAAGCCAGCATTTGGCCCAATGATTTATAAACCTACCTCTTTCATATGCTGAACTTCTCACTCTCTCCAAACACACTTCTGCCCTGATTCTTGGGGTCCTGATAACTATGCACAATTACAGACGCCCTTCAAGCTCCCTGGCCCCTCAGAGCCTGTGCGTCTTCTCTGCCAGAGCTCATATCCATGCCTTCCACGGTCAAATCCAAGAGCGCGTGGACCGATACCTGTATTCCTTCTTTAGTTCTAAGCGTCTCATCACCAGCCACCGTCTCCAGTGTGTTCACCTCATTCCTGTCTTCCAGCAACTCGTGGATTCCAGAGTCTTCCAATCCTTTCTGCCTATCGCTTTTCCAACGTCCCAGAACTGGCACATACCACAGCCTACTCTGTATCCTGCTACATGTCCAGCACGCGGCTCGGAATGTCCACACCCGAGTTTGCATTTCTGCCCTCCCAAACCTGCTCCTCCCAGTGGTTCCCATCCCAGGAAAAGCCAACTCCAACCTTCAGGATAAGAGCTCGGGGTCCGGCCTGACCCCTCTCTTTCCCGCCCACTCCAGCAGCAGCAAATCCCATCGACTCTTCCTTTGCAGTAAGTCCCAGCCTGGCCACGCCTGCCTCCCACCACCGCCACCTTGGCTGCCCATCATCCCCTCAAGCCGGAGAGGACTGACTCTTTAACAGGCGCTAAGCCAGGAGCCGTGAGTGGATAGATAGACGGCAAGAACAGAAATGGTTCCTTCCGTAATGGAGATTCCAGTCTAAAAATTCTTCTGTAAACCAAAAATAGAAAGGGTCAAACGATCTCTCATGATCCTCAAATGACCTTGGGCCGGAGAGAATCGGAGTCCTCCCCTCCCAGTTTTGCTGGAGCCCACTTCCACCAGCCAGCGAGAGCCGACCGTGGGTCTCTCTTCCAGCCCTGAGCTCAGTGACGTCACGCTGGGAATTCTAAACCCACCATGGTGGGGTTATTTACATCACGGAAACCGGGCAACTCCGCCAGTTAGGGCTTTGTTCTGGGTGCAAGTTGTCAAACACTTATCAGCACCGCTGCTCCCTCCCGACCGTGCTGGAATCAGTGTAAACAGAGCTGAAAATTAGCTGACATCAACGATCAGCCTTGGAGGGGAAACCTTCTTATGGCCCCAGAAGTGGGTGGGGCCTTGGCATTCACTGCCAGCCTCTTGTGCCCGTGGCTCCGTGTCCTGGTGATGCCACTGGGGGAAGCAGCGGAGTGTGAGGTGAGGAGCATCCACTTGGAGTCATGGGCTCGGTTGAGTGCCACCTCTGCGACTATTTGCTGTGTGACGTTGGGCAAATTACCTAACATCTCTGAGCCTCAGAGTCCTCTACAGAGATTGACAGTTATAATACTCCCCCACTTCATAGCATTGCTGTAGTGATCAGATGAGAGAATGCATGTCAGGTTTGCAGCAGAATGCTTGGCACAAATGGACAGAATAAACTACAGTCACTGTGATGCTCCCCTAACTCTTCCCCATCTGAAAACAATGGCCCGGTGCCAGTAATCAGTGTATCCTTGTGACTCAGCACAGCGGGTATGCGAGAAAATCTCAACCATCAGGGTGACAAGTGAACCATGATATTGGTCCTGGCAGAGCACTTCAGAGAAGTGACCAAACCTCAGGGACAAAGCTCATCCTGGCCCTGGAGCGCACGACAGCTTCAGCAGTAAACTCCACACAGACAGACCAGCTGAGCTCTCACGGCGGCTCTTCCCACTGCAGTCTCTTCCCCTGGGGGTTGGAGGACAGGGGTGGTTTTGTTTTATCTTTGTGGGTCAATCTCTATGTGGCTCTGGATAAACTTTTCATTGTTTTGTTTGGTTCGAAAATGATTTTTGTCCAACAAGTGATCTGGTTGGCTTATCTCTCAGCACCTGGAAGAGGCAAGGTGGTGACCCGTGTGACCGATCAGTCAGCTGGCTAGTTCCCAGCGCCAGCTGCACGTTAGGGCGACCTGGGCGCCGTCAGCAAACACCAGCGCCCAGACCCAACCCAGCATCTCCAGGGTGAGACCTGGTTGTGGGTCCTTTTAAAAACCTCCCCTTTTTAAACCTCTGGGACGAGAGCAGCCAGGGTTGAAGATGCTGCATGGGTCCCCACGGAAGGTGTTGCTGCCACCTGAGACTCACAGCCATGGGGCTTGGGGTGTGCGCCAGGGTGGGGGCTGGGCTCAGCCCTTTGATGGCCATTTGGCCTCCTTGGTGAGGAAAAGGACCCGCTGGTGCAGTTGTCTGGCATGTCATAGGCAAAGCCGCTGATTGATTGGGTTCCTTTGCATTGAGTCCAGATGCACCGGCCTCTGGCCGGGAGGGTGTGGGTGAGGGAGGAGCAGCCCTCACTGGGACGCTGACAAAAGAGTGAGAGGGAGGAGTGGCTGGGGTGCTCAGGAAAGCGCCAAGATGCCCCGGACAAAGGTCACAACAAAGATGGACACCCGCGCACCCTTGCAGATGTGTGCAGGGCAGCACTCAGCAGCATGCAGGCACTTTCTAGACTCTCTGAGCTTCTCTAATCGGTTCTCTTTGCTGTTCTATCAGGAGGGCCCAGGGACAAATCCTAGTCGTGGCTGAATTGGAATTTTAAATGAGAGTTTCCCATCCTTTTTATGTTTGACGTCAGGAAATGTCCTGGACCCCTCAGGATGACCGTTGTTCCTTTTAATATCTGTGGGTTAAGAAAATACATCCTGACAAAATGCCTTCTGTAAACGTGTAACACTCTTAATCTTAGAAAGTCGGTCATTGCAATAGCGTGCATTTAAAAATCATAATCCAGTTCATATGGGCACACAGAGTATTTTCTCTAAAGATGCTCTTGCTATTTTTGAAAGAAAACGTCTACATTTGGTTAAAGGTGCGTATTTAAGTATGTGGAGAAGCACTGACACGGAGCCTGGGGCGCCCGGCCGAGTCCTGCGCTGGCGACTGTAGTTGGTGGGGGTCTGGAGCTTTTCGCCTACTTCCCGATATCAATTTTCAGAATAAAACATTTAAGTAAAGTGAATACTTGGTCTGATAAGAATTCACATTGTTGTCCCTTAAAACAGTGTTGTCCCCTCCCCATTCTAACATCTGTAGCCCACAGATGGGAGGCAGCCATTTTAGATTCCTGGAGAATTCTATCTTCTAGGTTTGGTTTGGTTTCAGTCTCTTAGGTCAGAGTGATGACTGTACCTGTATTTGCTCATAAACACAGATTTTCCCTTTCCGTCCTGCATGGAGGCTGTCAGCAGTCAGTCAATAAATACTGATCGCCCCCCACCAGGTCTCAGCTCTGGGGTGGGTTTGATGAGTCCCTCCTCCCCAGGGAGCTCAGTCAGGTGGAGGGTAAGTGCTGAACGTGTCATGACAGATGGTTAATGAAATCATCGCAGGATGTGAGGTGTTGGGGGGGCAGGTGCTGCCAGGAGAGCGCGGAATAGGGGGTCTCCGTGGGCGGGAGGGAGGGACGTATCAGGTGAGACCTGCACGATCGGTAGGAGCTCGTCAGGCCGAGAGGCTGGCGGGGCGTAAGCTCCCTCCAGCCTCGGCTCGCTGGCTGCCGGTGGCCCTGGGCTCCGCGGTGAAGGCACTCGTGCTGCTCAGCATCAGCAGACCCCGGCTGAGACAGTGAGTCTCTGCCTGCCTCCTCCCACCTTGCTTGTCAACAGCCGGCCCCTCACAAGTGACTGATCTTTGGCGAGTTTGATGTGAAGCAGGGCAGCAAAAATGATCAGCTGTCAAGGGTCCCACCTTCACAGAAGGCTCGGCCACGACCGGGTCCCAGGACGTGTGGGCGGCGTGAACCTGGGGGCTTGCCCTTCAGACAGGCCCCTGACCGCCCCCGCTGCCCGGGATGGCCCACGGCGGGTCACACCTCATATTTCCTGGCCCTTCCCCGGGAGATGAGTGCAAGGAGCCGACCGTGATGAGAAGGCAGCATGGAGCCCAGCCCGCCGTGAGGGCTTCAGGCAGCGGCCACAAGGTCCACATTTCTGAGCCTTTTCTGGGTGCCAGGCACCACCGCTGCCCTCGCTCTGCCTGGCGGACTCACTCCTGCGGATTCTTGGATGTGGAGATTGCTCGAGTTCAAACCTGAACTCTTGATCCCGCCCACCCCGAAGCGTCTGTTCTGCCTGCATTCACACCAGGCCAGTCCCTCCCAGCCCCTCCCAGTCCGCCAGCAAGCCCTCCGTGAACACCATCGGTCTCACTGCGCTGGTGCCGCCTGGCCCAACCCCAGACACTCCCTGGGCTGGATTAGTGCTTCTGTCCTCACTGGCTTCCTGGCTCCCGCCCTCGTCCCCTTCGGTCTGCCCTCTGCTCGGCAGCCGGAGTGGACGAAGTCGGGGGCTCCGTCTATGCGCAGACTTCTCCGAGCTGCCCAAATCCAGCGCCCGGTGTTGCGGCAAGCGGTCTGTGGGCCGCCGCCTTTCCGTCTCGATTTCTCTCCGGGGTCGTCCTGTTAGGTTATTTCATCTCTTACTTAGGATTTGTTTTCCTCTTAGGGCTCGTATTTTTAACCTGTTTTACTCTTTGCTGATCCCCCAGCACAAAACAGTGTCAGGCCCTCAGCTGTGCTCTGGGAGTGAATGGATGGGCTGTGGCTCCAGGTCAGACAGCCTGGGTTTGATTCCAGCTCTGCCACCCCTGGCTGTGTGGTCTGGGCTGAAGGGTTTGTAAGTTGTATGCCAAAGGCTGGCTAGCTCACCGATACCCGACAGCTGCGATCCCTCTTGCCCAAGTGCCCTGCTGGCCCTCAGCGCCAGCCCCGTAGCCCTAAGGGGGGTCGCTTTGGCCAGTGGGGTGTGGGCAGAGACGACGGAGCCCCGCTGGCTGCGGAGCCTGGGGTTGGGCTCGCAAGTGTTCTCAGCACCGTGCTGGAGACTCCGCCCCCGGGAGTGTGGGGACGGGCGGGGGTGTGGCCCCCCCACCCCGGCCTCCCCAGCAGCCGGCTCCAGAGGCGGGAAGTGAGAAATCTAAGGGTGAGACTCCGAGGAGAACAAACCCGCGTGAGTCCGCGCTGCTCACACTCGGCGGCCGGCAGCAGGACGCTCAAAGCTGTCGCCCTTGGATCCGGTGGCTCCGCTCCTGCGCGTGAGCCCCAGGAAACAGCGCAAGGCTGTGTGCCGGTGTCTGCAGGACAAGCTTAGGTTCACGCCGGTGCCCAGTGACTCGCCAGCCACAGCGCCGGTTCCCCTGTTGTGGACTGAAGTGTGTCCCCTACCCCCAGATCGTATGCTGAAGCCCTGACTGTATTTGGACACGACGCCTTTAAGGATGCAGTTAAGGTTAAGTGAGGCCATGAGGGTGGGGCCCTGATCCCATAGGATTAGTGTCCTTATAAGAGGGAGAGACGTCAGAGCTCTCGCTGTCTCTGTGCGCGCACTGAGGAAAAGCCACGTGAGGGTGCAGTCAGAAGTGGGCGTCCATACGCCAAGGGAGAGGTCCCCCCGATGCTGACCCTGCACTCACCTTGATCTCGGGCTTGAGGCCCCCAGAACTGTGAGAAAATGCACGTCTGTGGTCTGCGCTCCGAGCCGGTGGCACCCTGTGGTATTAAGTTATGACAGCCTGAGCAGGCTGACGCCTCCCTGTGGCCATGGCCGGGGCACGGCACTCACCCGCATGAGCCTCCTCCTCCCCCACCAACAGGCTCTGTCCTCCCTGGGATTTGAATCTGGTGCCGACTGAGCCCTAGGCTAGAGTCCTTGGCCTTCACTCATCCTGACAGGGGCCTTTGGAGGCAGACTGCCCACCAGGGCCCTGGTGCTCTCCAGATTCCTAACCATTCTGCGACCGGGTTCTAGAATTCTCCTTTCAGAGCTGTGCTCTATCCCAGAACACCCCATGGATGTCTCTTTTTCTTAAGTTAGAAATATTTTCACTGAAATGAGAAATCTTCAAGTAACAGAACTTTGTACCCTTCCTGGCAGTAGAATCTTAGTTAGCAGCATGGCTTGAGTGGCCCCTGATACAGCAGAGCCTCCCTCTCCTGATGCGTCTGGATGAGCAGAGGCAGCAACGCTTGAGGTTCCCTTAGTGTCGTTTTTCATCCCCCCTGTCTTCTTGCCTTCACTCCTGGGGACAGGGAGAGAGAAAGGCGGCTGGGAATGATTCATTCTCCAGCTTAGCCGGGCTCCAGTCTCCATGGCAAATACGCGTATTTGGTCCAAAACTAGATGAACGCGGTGGCCTCATATTTGGGATGAAGCCAGAAACGCCCTTGGAACGGGGCACTCTGTCGCTGCCGCAGGGACACAGGGAAATGACTGTCATTTTTTTTTTTTTTTGCCAAGGGGCGATCACTAATCACAAAGGCTCGGGGGCCAGCGAGTTTGCTCCTAGGTGCTGTTTTGCTTTGCGGTGCTGAGTCAGTCATGGACGGCCTGGCCCAGGAGTTTTCCTCCCAGAACGTAATCAAAGGCACAGGTGTGGCTGAGGGGCACTCAGCCACAGGTGGCTCTGGGCAGTAAGGGGAGCTGGTTCCAAGAGTTTCTATGTACGCTGAATCAGTCCTGTTCTGATTTAAGAGGAGCTCGTTGCCAAGTAGAAAATACAAGGAGCCCTTTTCTTTTCCATTTTGGATGCTTTTGGGGGCTGTGCATGTGTTTTGCTCTTTAATGAAGGTCTGGTTGAAACTGCTGACTCCAAAAGCTTTGGCCAAATCTAAGGAAAAGTGTTGAATTTGAAAAAAAAGAAAAAAATGGGGCATGATTTTGGCATTCATTCACTCTAATTAGGATAGTCGAGTGTTGTTTCCAAGGATGGAACAGAGGAAGGAAGGGATCTGGTGTGTCAAGGGAGTTTCAGAAATCACCATCATCATCACCGTCACCAGTCTCATCACCATTATCACCATCATCATCATCATCACCGCCATCATCACCACCACCATCACCACCATCAGCATCACCATCATCACCATCACCACCACCACCACCACCACCATCATCATCATCATCATCATCATCTCACCACTGACTTTATTTGACCACTTACTATGTGCTGTGCTAAGTCCTCAGCATGCATTAACACCTCCCTCTTATTCTTCTCCCTACACTCTATTACATGTTTCTTCTTGGCACTTAGCTCTACGAGGCCTTACATCACATCTTTATCTGCTTACTGATGGGCTGTTTCCTCCCTCCCTCTCCTGCTCAGAACGTGAACTCCGCCAGGCTGTCTTACTGACGGTGGGACCCTCAGACCCTAGCCCAGTGCCTGTGACGTAGTAGGTGGCCCATAGATCGTAGCCGAATATTAATGGGGAGCCCACGAGTTAGCTGCTATCACTGCTCTCACCTTGGAGGTGGAAGGAGTGAAGCTCCGTGGCGAAATGGCTTGCCCCAGGTTGTCGGTCCCTTAGTCAGAACTCAGAGTCAGGGGGTTAACACAAGTCTTAGACTTTACCCTCTAGACAAAGCTGTGCCCTCATCCCAGCCCCTGAATTAACAAGACATAGACGCTCCAAGACGTGTAAACTCCCACATCTCGGGTTATTTTTCTGAAGCAAATGGAGTACATCTTGGCTCTCCAAAAGGAGAGAAAAAAAGTTCTGTGAGGGTGAAAACCACCCACGTCTGCTTTCTGCTTGACACAAAACCCCGAGCTTGTGTTCTCCAGAACTCTGAATTGATGACTTGCCAAAGTACGAACCATTTGCCCAAACCAAGGCAGGGATAAAAGTTGATTGACAAGGTTCTAATTAAACCCCAATTTATAATCTAACAGCCTGAGCTCTTTCAGGTCAAAAAGGACTTTGATCCTAGAAATGGTGCTAAAACGGGTTCCCCCACCCCCACCTCCTCCATCTCTGTCTGGCTGCCCGGGCTTCAGGGTGGGTGCTGCTGGGGCAGGGGTGTAGCCCTGTTGAAAAGAAATTAGTTCCCTGCAGCGGCTGAATGAGCTGTCTTTAAAAATAACAACAGCCCAGCATGGAGTCTGGAGAGAGCAGTTTGGCCAGTGGGGACACCGTTTGCATAACGTTGCAGGCCAGATGGTTCTGAGGCAAATTCCAGTATCTGTGATGTTGGGGGAGCTGCCTGGGGTGGGGGAAGCCTGGGGATGGGCTAATCCTGGGGAAAGGGTGCTGCGCCCGTGGGACTCGAGGGAACGGACCCTCAGATTTGCAGGGAGGGGGATCCAAGTTAAAAACTAGTCACGGGCAATGATACTTAGAAAATAATAGCGCGGCGCAGCGAGAGGCAAGGGCGGCTCTCGGCACGGCGTGGGCGTGGGCGGGGGTCCTTCCCGGCCAGCTGGAGAGGGCCACATGAGCAGTCCCGGATTCGGGGACTTAAACAGGGTGGGAAATTTTAAAAAATCAGGTGGCTTGACAGAGGCTCACTGATGATTACTGTGTCAACTAAGTACTTGAAAAATAAGCAAACGAACAAATCAACAAAATAACATATTCCTATTATCTGCCCTTGGGGGTAATTTATTTTTTAAAAGAATCTTTTGACACACGAAGCAGGAAGCTCAGCTCCACAGGCGGAGGATGGGCTCTCTCAGGACAGGGCGGCGGGCGGCGGTGCCCACGGCCGGCGGTGCCCACGGCCATCCTCCCTCCTCTTGTCCTCATTCTTCTCGCTCCTCCTTCGGTGAGGATTCTAGACCCCCGCGCCCGAGGTCTGACATTTGTGGGACGCACGTAAGTCCCCTTTGGGCTGAGACAGTCAAGTTGAGGTGATTGTTAATTAATGAATATCTGCTCATTGGTCCTAATGTCTCCTTTCATTCTCAAATAGGCCCCCATTGGGACGACCACGTACATGGTCCCCCTGAGAATCGGGGGCCCCCAGGTGCAGCCGGGGCTCTGGATTTGATTTTGCTCCGTGACCCTGTGGACGTATTTTCGTGCTCTTCCAAAGTGTGTCTGTTCTAGGTTTCAGAAGGAGAAGGAGGTGGCAGCCTGTGCCCTGAGAGTCACTTCTCCCTCTGCTGCCCCCCCTCGAACAGCTTTATTGAGACATCAATGACATCAAAATTGGGTGTGTTCGAGGGGTACATCTCAATGCTTTGCTGTATGTAGACATGAGGAAATTTCTTCTGTCATCCTTTCCTTGTTACATGACGGTCTGAAGGGTCTCTGTGTGGATGGGCAGGGAGCAGAAGAGAGATCAAACACGTTACATATATAATCATGTCAAAGCGTATCATCCCGGCTTAGAAAGTATATGGAGAAGTTGAAGTCCTCCCCCTTCCCTGCGAGCGCACAGGAAGGTCACTGGCCACTCAGGACCCCGTCTCAGCCCGTCTGCTTCCTCGACCGTGCTTGCTGCTCGCCCGCTGCATTGTGCTCGCAGAGCCACCCCTTTCCGTGGTGTAAGTGACACCTCACCCTGTCACGCTTCGGCGCCGTCCGTGCACTGCATCCACGTGCTGATGGGGAAGGGACAGTGATTTGGAACAAGGCGATGCTGTCAAGATGAAAACCAAAATAGACACCATCAAACGCAGCTTTCGTGTCCACCGAATAAGAGACAGTGTGTCACGGCTAGAGCAACCACCGTTAGCTCCTGAACGTTAGCTCCACTGAACATCCCAGAACGCCGGGGGGTGGCGGTGATGAGGACGACAGTGAGGGCAGCAGTGCAGGCAGCCCCTGAGGGCCAGGGACGTCGGTCAGTGCTGGCTTGGGTGCACGTGTGCTTCACAGGCTGTCCTGGAAAGTGAGGCCAGTAGACGTGGTTTACTGCCCATTCCTCTAGAAACCCAACTTGACCCCGAGAACACCAGGTATAATAGGAGCCTTCAAGATCTTCTGGTCCAATCCACCCACTTTACAGATGAGCAAATAAGGAAGTCTGGAAGGAAAGCTCCATGGATTTATATTCCTGTCCAAGACTGTGGGTATTCAGCACTTTTTTTAACCTATAGGAAGAGTGGTCCTTGGATTTGGCCAAACAAGTGAGCTCTCCAATGATGTGGTCTTCATCCTCCTCTGACCTGTTCTGTCTTGCACAGGCTTGGGGCTCAGTACACCTGTGTCAAGCTGAGCTAAGCCTGACCTTTCCCAGAGCATTGCATGGGCCAGACCTTTGCCTCCTGGGCAGTCAAGGACCCACCTCCAGTGGCACCCTGATGGCAGCTGGGGGAAGTGCTGTGGGGTTGGTGGAGCCACCCCCTCCCCTAGGGGAACATCGGGGCTCACAGGCCCGAGTTCTCACTTCTGAGCCACCGGATTGTTGAACAAACACAAGTACCTGCTTTGTGTGTATTTCTTTCCTTTGGGGTTTCAGGAAGGCTTGACATTGGAGACATAGTCAAAGACACTACCAGAGCAGTCAGAAGCCCTCTGGAGGAGCAAGGGCCCACTGCTAGCGTCCGAAGCTGCAGCCGAGACTTAGGGAGCGCACAACCCGACTTGCCTTGGTTTAGAGCCCTTCTCGCTGACATTTGCTGTGTGCCTTGCCTGGTGGGCAGCTTTCTGCAGTGTTTGGGGGGGCGGGGCGGGACTGGAGGAGCTCTGACCTCGTCAGCGCTGGCGCTCTCGGGGTCTGGAGCCACCTCTGAGCCCGGAGCATCTCTGTCTGTGTGACTCCGCCCCCACCGTGGGACTTGGAAAGCCCGGTGTTCATCCCGGGGGGAAGGGGTGTTTTTGGCAGGGGGGTCCAGGCCCACGCGGGGAGATCCACGCAGACCACAGAGCAACCATTTGTCTTACTGTGAAAAAGACACACGGAGACTTAGGCCAACCGGAAGGGAGACGTAGGACTGTGCGATAGACGTTCTGGGGAATCAGGCTCCGTGTGTCGATTCAGCCTGCAATGATGAGGGCTGTCCAAAACGGAACAGACCCCGATGAAAGAGTCGGCCGGTCCACCGCGGGGGTCGCTCAGAGAGCTTGGAGGACGACTCGGCTGGGGGGTTGTTGACGAGTTCCAGATCCCGGGGAGGGAGGAGGTGGGCCAGGTTAACCGTAGGTTTGAGAGTCAGTCAGTCACTAATTCTGATTAAGGGTCTCTGATATATAATAGGAACACCTCACTTAACTGGGGTTTCAAGTATTAGGCACTCTTAACGAGCTGAAAAAGGCCCAGAATTAGCAAGAAAATACAAAGGGGCTGAGAACTCTGAAGGGATGCTGTAGAGTTCGTGCATTCTGTAGGTGGGAGAGCCCCCAGGGCGCTCATCTGCGCCCTAACGACTCCTACTTTAGATGCAGCTCCAACAGACCTGATGGTCTGCCTCCCCAGCCGCAGATGCTAGAGGAAAGTATGTAGGAAATTAGGGAAGAATACTGTAATTTTTAATATAGTAATAACCAGGAATACACGTGGATAGTTTTCCAAGGGGGAAACCAGAATAATACAGAGAAAAGTACTCACAAGTCTGGCCATTTGAGGTCATTGAATGAGAGAGCAAAGCGTGTACAAACTCCAGGAGCGCTTGACGATGGGCCAGGTTACAGGTCCTCAGCAAGAGGTTAAATTATGTTCAGTGGTTTCTGCGAAATAAGACAGAATGATATACAATATATTTTGCAGAAATTTGTAATAAGAGATTGAAAGATAGACAATTACCTGGAAATTTGCAATCCACATGGCAGATCCATGAATAAGAGTCACATTATAAAGTAGCACCTAAGGATCAGTATAAAACATATAAGCAACCACAAGAGAAAAATGGGCAAAGGTCAGGACGTAAACAGACATTTCTCAAAAGCACCGTATGTTGTTTTTGGCCAATCTGCATGCAAACATGCCCAACATGATTAGCAATCAAATACAGGCACACATTTTAAAAATGAGACCTTATTTTTGTCTGCTAGGTTGTCCAAGATTTTAAAAGAACTAAAATATTCCCAGCTGGTTGGAATGCTGGGAAGAAAGTCCTCTCAAGCACGGCTGGTATGCATTTTGGAGGAGCCCATTTAGGCACTTTGTATCAAATTGTAACTTATCCATCTATCAAATTTATCTAGGAATTCCACTCCCAGCAGCTGACCCCTTTAAAAAAAAAAAAAGAGAGAGTATGAAGATCTATGTCCAAGGATATTCACTGAACATACAATTATTAAAAAAATTAGAAATAGTCCGAAGTGCATTAACAAGTGGTGAGGCAAGAACATTATGGGATGTGCATGCGGGGAAGTGTTCTGGAAGCATTTGAAACTGAGCTGTCTTTAAATTGATGTGCTGTGAGCAGCATATTGTGAATGAAATACATAGTTACTGGGAAAGGAAGTGGAAGGCTTGTACGTGAAATATGACCCTCTCAGGGCGTCAAGATGAGAGTGTTATTGTTTAAGCCATGTTCAAACCGAACCGGGAAGCTATTCTCAGTTCTTGGAAAGCAGTGCTCTCTCCAGAAACGGGGCCAGGGTAGGGAGGGTCTTCTAGCTTTGTAAAAAACGAAAGAGCTGTGTTTAACGTGGCAGTTGAACAAGCAACACTCGGTGTTTTCACCTCGGCCTGATGGTGCAGCATTACTCCTCGCTGTTGTTTTCGGCTTTTCTGATGAGCCGCTTTCCTTAGGCCGGGACCTCTGCGGGGTGTTTACGAAGATTCTCTAGTTTAATCTTCACTGTCGTCCTCTGAGCCTGTGCTTCCTTATCCGAGGCGCAGAGTTATTAAGAAATCTGCCCTAGGTCACCGGTTAATTAGCGGCTTAACCAGGGCTCAAGCCCAGGTTCTCCCGCCCTCGGGATCTGGGCTCTCAGCACTTCATTCACTCACTCGCTCATTCAGTCATCAGGTGTTCCTGAGGATCTGTTAGAGCCAGCGTATGCTATATTCCTTTTCGTTTGAAAACATGATTAAGGGTGGGAAGTGTGTGTATGGACTCACACGCGGAGTGCACAGCAGCTGGCCCCTCTGCGAAAGCTCACGAGGACGAAGGCCGAGGCCCCGACCGAGAGTCCCCGAGCTGGAGCTGTTATGTTTTGTGCTACCCATTTTCATAATGGAGGAAAGGTCCTAGGATTTAAAACAATTAGGAAATGGAAACCCAAGCTGGAGGGACCTAAGGGGACTCCGGGATTAGTGAAAGGTAGGCAGGCGGGAGTTCATCACGAGGCTGATGCGGGGGGTGGGGGAAGCAGCATGTCGTTTTGGCGCCAGCCTGGCAGCCAGGTGGGGGAGGGGAAGGGTCAGCGCGACCCACCGGACAGCAAGAAGTCAAGGGAGGCGGGAGGAGAGCACGGGCAGGGGTGCGGGCACCCTCGGGCTCCGGGGAGGGGAGCTGGGGGAGCAGGGCGGGAAGAGAGCTGAGACAGGATGAGGATGTTGGAATGGGCAGGACTGGGGGTGCGGCAGAGGGACGGGCGTGTGGGGGTAACTCTGGTCTCTACTCACAGACCCGGAGAGCAAGAGGTTCCATGCTCTTCACCAGGGAGGAGGCTGCTGACAATCGTGCCCAGAGACCCTGGTGATGGACTCATGGGACCCCTGCAGGAGGCCCTGGGCTTGGCCGTCCACCCACCGCGGCCCCGGTGAAGCTCCCTGAGCCCCCAGTAAGCTCTTCACGCAGGCTCACTGGGAGCTCTGAGAAGCCCTGGAGCCCCAGTGGCCCCTCTAAGCCATTCTGACTGGGCCGGTCCAGGAGGGACTGGCACCTCTTTCCTTCTTTATCCCTTAAAAATCTCCAGGTTAATTCTCAGGTGCATCCAAGCGCCGTCCTACAGCAACTCTGAAATGCAGCTCTTTTTAAACACGATTGTGCGTCCTCCCATTTCTCCTTCCTAGCGGCCAGATTCCTTTGGTTTCTGTAAGTGGGGTGCCACTGGGGAGACTGCATGGGGTGGCGAGGGTGGTGGCGGGGCCCCGAAGGTAAGAGGCCCATCCTAACGCCGCTGGGGCCTGCTGTGTGGTCTTCCCGAGTCCCTTGGCTCCTCGGGCCTCCGCTTCCTTCTCGGGAGGACTCTGTCTGAATCCCTCACCCCTGGCACCCAGCCCGCGGCCGTCACCGGGAGCCACAGATACTTGTGGAATGAGCGGACGAGCAAATGCGAGGGTTATTGCGAGTAACTGGGCTTAATCCTGGAAAGGCAGCCTCCCTACCTGCTCTAATCCTTACAGCTCTAAAAATTCTAAATCCAGACTCCTTAGAAACTTGAAAACCAAATCCCTCACGTTTCACAGGATGAGAAGGAGCTACTGCCATATTTTCAAAACGTTATTTCATTTGCAAAACCCTTAACATTTACAAGCCTAAAAACTACCTGTTCACTGTTGGCTTGGAACGTCACCAACCCGCAGTCGAAACTTGTATTTGGCTCACACGAAAACAGCAGGCATCTCCGGAAGGTCAGCCTCCAGCCCACCTGACCTGTGTGCTTTCCGGCAGTTTTGCAGGAAGGGACCCGGGGCTTGGCCCAGTCGCAGATGTCCGTTTGGGGCTTTTCCCCACTAATTAAACTCAAACCATCAGTCAGATGGGAGACTGTCTTTTTGCCTTTGCTCGGCTCGCCGTCGCCCTGGAAACGTCGCCCTCTGGGCCAGGGCTTGCTCGGGCAGTTGATGTTGGCAGAGAAAAGACAAGGCCAAGGAGACCAGCAAGATCAGCTCGATGCACAGCGACCGCGCGGGGCTCCGGGGGGGCCGCCCCGCGTCGACGCGCCACTCCCGCAGCCAGAGACTGCGTGTTGCTGTTCCAGGGCCGTGCGCTTGCTGGTCAACACAGCTTTCCTGGTGTGTGCCCAGGAGGAGTGCGGTCTGTCTTTGAAAGTCCTGTTACTCTGCAGTGGACGCCACAGTCTTTCTTACACGGATTGGTTTCCGGGCAGTTCTGTCTGCAAAACAAAAAAGTCCTGGACAGATTTCAGGAGCTATTTGTTACTCCCTTAAAGATCAAGTTCTGGAGGGTAAACTGGAGATGACAACCGAAAAATAAACACCAACCACGGGCAGGGTGCCTCTGCTTTGCTGAAAGGTGAGCCCAGGGGTTTCAGGCAAAGTGGAGTTAAACTGCGTCCCACCGAAAAGAGAAAAAAAAAATCTAGAACAAAAGTCAGCCGCTGGGATTTGAACCCAGGTGCTGGGGAGAGTTCAGGGCACAGCCCGCTGCTCTGTAATGAGCCGCGGTGTCCGGTTTCTAGAGCGTCATGGCTATCAGCCGGGGGGCTTAGACGGGTTGACATCTGGACCCCGAGGCCGGTCCTGTTACCTCGGGGGCTTTGTTTGCGCACGTGAATTGTATCACGCCCGCTTGCGCAGCAAGAAATCGTTAGCACCGAGCCCAGTGGGACCTGCTCCCCTCCACAGCAGAGGCGGCGGCTCCAGTGAGCTCTGCCCCGTCCTCTAGGGTGATCGGACCCCACCATAGTTCTGCGTCTTTTAAATTCATGTGGGTTCCAAGTCTGAGCCTCTTTAGAGGGACATTCCATTAGCTTATTAAACCAGGCCACTGATTACTTTCTCTTAATGAGGGCTTCATGCTGACAAACACGGTCATTTTGAAAGTGGAAGCCTCTGCCACGGCCCTTCCTGGAACAGCACGCTGTCGGAGGTGCTGAAATGTGGCCCCTAACCCTGAGGGGTCATCTCTAATTTACTCTCCTTTTTTGGTCCCAAATATCAAATGAGCAGAAACAAGTCTGGCACGTGTTGAGGGAGATTCTCACTGGGTCAGAAGATCTCACGGAAGCGCTTAGGCTTAAAGGACCACCGAGCTCAGCCGGAGCTTTATAAACACGCAGGCGCTGGGGCCCCACCAGGGATCCGAATAGACCCACCGTCCACGCATCAGACACGTGTCCGCTCTGCCAGGTGCGTCTGCGGCAGAGCCAGCGCTGAGCCTCGTGTTGCATTTCGAAGCCACCTGAGAGCGCAGGGTCTCACACACATGGGCATCTAGTGACTCCTTGTGAATAAGTGAGCAAGGCCGCGGGGGTCCTGCGTCTGCAGGGTCTGCAGTGGGCGGATCCGCCGACAGTGCAGCTGGAGGCCGTTCGCACAGCCACGGGCGGACCTCTCGGGTTGTCAAGAGAACCTCACCTTGTGGCTTCAGAGTCCATGTGCATTTAGAGAGGGGCGAGCAGGGCCTCCGGGCGGGAGACACAGACTGGGCGAGGGGCAGGGGTGGGCGCTCCCTGGCCCAGCCAGAAGGCAGTGGTTAGACCGCAGACCTCTGTTTTGCCGAGCACCCACGGCCACCCGTTTACGGGAGAAGAGGGGTTTGGTCAATGCATACAGAGAAGTCCCTGTCATTTTCTGAGCCTAGTCCAGGAGGCTTCCACTGCTGCAGGCGTGCTGTGTGCGCCCTTGATGTCCCAAAAATGGGGACATCGCACATTTGAATCTATACAGCGGATGCTTGATACACTCAGATCTGGCCACACCCCCCTGGCAACGAGAGCCTGGAGCCTAGCCGTGGTGTCCACTTTGTGCGAGCTCTGGGCTCTCAGTTTGCCACGGTCCCCACCGTTCTCTACGGCCTGTCCCCCTCCCACCGCATGAGTGTGCACTACCGGCCCAGTCCCCGTTGACCGCTGGGTCTGCCGAGCCTCGGACAGCCGGGGACCCGTGCCCTGTGACAGGCCCACAGGGCACGTGGGGTAAAGTCATCCACAGCTGAAATTCTTTGCAGGGAGCCTGGGTCAGGTCAGCGATGGGGGAAGCTGATAGCCAGTCACAGGTCAATGAGCCCTGTGCTCCAGAGGGGGCTGGACTTCCCCACCTATCTGATCCGGCTCTAATTGTTACCGATCGGCGTTCCCTTACGCAATGCTTTCTTTGTAACAGAGACGGCTTCATGTTCCTGTTCAGAGCGACCCTTTGTTCCAGCTGCCCATCCACGGGGTCACTGACTTCCTGGGACAAGAATTTGGGGGTTTTGGTGTTTGAAACATCCTATTTTCTTTCCTCCTTAAACCAGCTCCGTTTATTTTTAATCACCAGGTGCACGGATACCCTTGCAAGCTATTCTTGCTGCGTCTGTATCGCTAAGCAACATCTTCAGAATTTTACAGAGTCCTGAGACAGGCTTTTTGTTTTATTTGTGTGCGCATTTTTACGAAATGAGACGTTATAGGGGGACGCTTGTGGTGGCTGGGTTCTGTCCTTGCTGCCTTTTAACCTGCATCGTGGATGATTGTCCGTAGAATTGTGAGCTGGTGATTGGTTTAAATCCCGTGCCCTGCCCTCTGACCTCTGACACGCTGAGCATATTGTGAGCTAGGGGGAGTCCGCCCCCACACCCGCTGACTGCCCCGACGGCTGAGCTGGACTGGGCGTCCGAAGCAAGACTTCTTCCAGAGGACGTGGCCCAGGTCCGAGCAGGTGCTGGACCCCCTGGTGGGTGCCTGGCCCTAATCCACTTGGGTAAGTTTGGCCACCTTAACAATGATCAGCAGTCGAGAATGACCTTCTCCCTTAGGTCTCCCTCCTCCTGGGGCCTCTGAGCCTTGGACGTGTGCGGTGGCACCGGGAGAGGCAGCCGTGTGGGTGTCGGGGCTGGGGGGCGGACGGCACAGGGTTCCCCCGGGAGGTGAGCGTGCTGGGGTAGCAGGTGGGGGGGGTGCCCACCACAGGGAACGGACGTGACGCCACCGAAGTACAGAGCTTTCCGCGGTCGAAAGGCAAATTTACTTGTGTGTGTTTTACCACAACAACACACACGGGGCAGGAAAGTTGCTGTTCAGTGAGAAGGAGCGTCTGCCCTGGGAAACGCGCGCTGACGGCCTAGAGAGAGACAAGGGAGAGCTGTGCTAGCGGGACCCGAGCGCGGGGCGCCCACCGTCCTCGTGGGGATCACGCGCACACACACGCGTGCGCTCACACCCCGGCACGCCGGTTCTGGCGACCCCAGCCAACCCGCAGGCTTGCGCGCGCGCACAGATGTCCCCGTGTGGCCTGGGCCTGTCAGCTTCCTGTCCTGCAGGCGGAGACCGAGGCTCCCCCCAGGATGCAGTGAAGACGCTCACCCAGGCCCAGGGGCCCAGCGTCAGGGTCCCACACTTGGTGCGTGAAAGGGAAGCGAGCCGTTGTTTTGGAGCCGTCCCTGCTTTCCAAGGCGCTTTGGGATTCCCAGACGAAATCAAGCCCGGGGAGCTCCCAGGGCCTCCGTAGCCGCCCCCTCCCCGTCATTAACCCCCCGGGTGTATTGACTCCCCCAGACGCTGAGCTTCCAGACCCTCGCTGTGGCCGGGCTGGGTCTGAGCCCGCCTGCCTCAGAGCAGATCCCAGCACAGGACGCCCTCGACGTCGGGGCAGGGCTGCGGCCAAGGAGGCCGGGATGGGGCTCAGGTGGAGGGGACGCGGACTTGCCTCTCGTCCCGTTTCTCAGCTGACACGGTGGAGTTCAGAGAGGCACAGCCCAGCCCCCTGTACTTGCTTGCAAGGCCCCGTCACAAAGCGCCACAAGTGGGGCCTTGAAACAACGCACTTGCTGCCCGGCTGTTCTTGAGGTCTGGAGCCGAGCGCTGGCAGGGCTGTGCTCCCTCTGCAGCCCGTAGGGGCCTTCCTGCCCCTTTGTGTCTCTGTCTTCACACGCCGTCCTCTCGTAAGCACGTCAGTCATGTTCGATCAGGGGTCCACAGTGTGACCTCATCTCTGATTACATCTGTGCTGACTCTGTTTCCAAGGAGGTGCACGTTCTGAAGTACTGGGTGTTAAGACTTCAGCATCTCTTTTCTGGGGGGACACCCTTCAGCCCCTAAGATGCAGGAGTCCCTCCACACCCCTGCCCCTCTGGGAACCTCTCTATGACTCCTGGAACCCACAAGACTTTTCTCTCGAGCACCGTGACTCTCAGAGGGACCTCTCCAAAGCCCTGGCTTTCACGGTTTAAAGGAAGCCTAACGTTGCGGCCATGGTTTTAATTAAAGGTTGATGGGCCATGTCATGACATCATCAATAAAACCAGCATAATAAAAAGAAATAACTTAATACGAGGCGTGGGAGGGCAGCCCAGGATTTGTCATGAAATTGCATTATGTAGCAATAAAACGCCATTTGAGAGAACACTGGCAGGGCTCAGGCTGCCCAGGGCTGGCCTCTGTTTACTAAGAAGTTCCACTCGTGCTCATCGACTTTGTGCGGCGCCTCCGCCCAGACACTGCCCGCGAACGCGGACTCTGATTCGCCTTCCGAGCTGGGTGAAATGAGCAGGTTAATTCCAAACCGCTGGGTCTGAGTCAAGTTCTTTTCTGGAAATCCGCACTGAAATTACTGGCACCCTCACGCAGTGGGGGCCGTGGCGTGGGGCTGTCTCCCGGAGCCGGGTGTCACTGTGCAGCTTGCCTGGCACCCGGCCTGAGACTCCAGAACAGAAACCAGAAGGGAATTCCAGGGACTGGATTTGGGCTTGGCCTGAGAAATGGAGCTAGGAACGTCCTCGACTGGGTTCGTGTGTGCCGGTCATTTCCTTGCAGCCCACGGATGAACCGAAGTCTTGTAATGTTTTTCAGTTCCATGTCCCTGTATGCATGGTTTAGAAAATTTGCTTTCTTGGGAGCTAGGAAGATTTGGGACTTAGGGAACCTTCTGGGTGCTGCCACTTAGGAGGAACATAGATTAACAGGAACAAGCGTGGGTGTCACGGGGGAGGCAGGTGCACACGGGGCTGCCCTTCTGGGCTGTGTCTGTCCCTTGTGTGTTTCTCCAAAGCAGCAGGCCATGGGGGCTTCAGCCGGCGGGGACCAGCTGGCCACAGCGTGACCCGCTGACACTGCTTCTGGCAGAGTGGGTGACCTTTCACAGATTGCCCACCCAGCGGGGCGTCTTTACCTGATCCGCACAAAGGTGCCTTCCAGGCTCGCGTCTGTCTGGTTGGAAGAACTTGACCCCTGAAGACAAAAGAAGGGTGCACACACCGGCTTGAAGTTGAACTCATCGTTCTTTCATCCAGCAATGTTTTATTGAGCATCTGTTATTTCTGGACACTCTGCTCTCTGTGGAGAAGGGGGCTGGAGCAGGAAGCGCCCTTTGGGGTCTCAGAGGGCACAGCTCGAACCAACGGGCAGGCGTTGCACGGAGGCTGGTGGCCGGCGGAGGACGCACTGAGTGCGATACCTCCTGGAGAAGCAGTTTGGAATCACCTAGAAAGTGTAAGCTGCGCACATCCCGCGGCCGGACCATCCCAGTCCTAAGGGGATCCGTGTCCAGGTGCGGCAGGACACCTGCACAAGACAGCCCGCAGCAGCGTGGTTGGTCTTCAAGTGTCCCCGGCTGGAAACAGCGCCACCGTCAGTGAACGGTCACCTGAGAGGGTGAGTGATGGGGAGCGGCTGCGGACGAGCCCACAGCGCTGAGCAGAGGGAGCAGGTCGCAGACGCTCGGCCACGAAGGTGGCGCCTCTGTCGAGGTCAGACGCAGCAGGGCTCCCTCCAGTTCCGGCTGAACGCACGCGTGCCAGGTGCGTGGAGGAGCAGCGCTGGCCCTGTGGAGGCGCGGGTGGCGGGCAGCTCTGGGGCGAGGGGCCACGGGCTGGGGCTCGGGGTGCCGCCCCTGTGTTTGATTCTGAGACCCGACTGTAATGACGTGGGGTTCGCTCTCGAGTTATTTGCTGTGCGTGCAGAGGTTTTATGCCTTTTTCTGTATTTATTTTCACAACAACAACAAACAATGTGTAAGACCTTATAAGGATCTTTCCAAAACTCACCTCTGGGATCAGCCTGGACCAGTCCTAAAAGCAGAGACATGTTTGCCGGTTGAGGGACCTGGCGCGAACTCCACCTCCCTGGCGCTCCAGGCCGGCAGGTCTCTTTGACGTTCTTGAGTCTGGTGTCTATTGCACTGCGCGCTCGCGCGCCACCTCGGACCCCCAGTCGACCTCCAACAGCAACCAGAGGAGAGTCCCTGGCAGAGCCGCCCAGCTGAGCCCTTCCTGAATTCCCAGCCTGGGAAACCCTGTCTTCACGGCCTACACTGCCCCCAGAGGTGGAGCCGGTGCTGCCCAGAGCCCCGGGGGGCGGTCTGGGCCATGCTCAGGAGCACAGGGCTGGCATCTGCTCCCTTTGTGTGGACCCCCGGCAAGTGATTTATGTTCTTTGGACAGTCTCCTCATCTGTAAAATGGGGTCACAATAGCGGCCACATCTCACTGGGCTGCCCCGGGGATGAGGGAGGAAACGCGCCGAGCCCTCCCCACGACTGTGGGTGCGGGACAGACATGGGCGGTGACGTGGCGGAGCAGCTGAAGCTGCCTGCTTGGCTTTTCACACAAGGGAGGGCCTCTGGCCAGTCTGGTCAGCGGCAGGCAGAGCTGTGACTCAGAACATCCTTCTCCTCTGCTCGTTCTGGAAAGGGAAAGAGTGACGCCATCTCTGGGGAATCTGCTGCTTCCAGACCTGCGCTTCGTCCTCCCTGTCTCCAGGGGGAGGAGGGGAGGCAGGGGACCACAGCAGATGGGAGGATCTGATGTCCCATTTGGGCTGAAGGGGATCGGAGAGGAGGCAGGGCATGGGGGACACACCGCCTTCTCCTGGTCTGTGGGAGGGAGAACTCAGACGGTAAACAATGCTGCTTTCGGTCCAGACATCCCGTGCGAATCGACCCCTGGACCAGCTTGCGAGGTCTTGCTTTGGATACGTCCCTCTTCCCCTGGACGTCTTTCCTCATCTGTCAAAAGAGGAGGGTTAGCTGAGCTGCTGCTCCTAAGACACCCTGAGACAGTGAGCTCGACAGACACATGGACCAGGCCCCCGAGCACGGCGCCCACGTGCTGGGAGCGCGCCAACCAGGCAGCACCCTGCGCTCCTGGAGCCCAGGTCGGCCACGTCTTGAGTGCCTGCTGCTGTTAGCCGCCGGCGTTGTAGTAAACCGCAAATACCATCCCTGCCCTGCCCATCATCGCGCCGTCTTACTCCAGGCACAGCGGTCTTGAAGCATCCAGTTAGAAGTAAATGGCCCCATGGTGGAGCCATGGGCTCCGTCTCTCCAACAAAATCCAAGGTAATGCCTGAGACTTACCCAGCCCAGGCACCCGGCCATGTGCTTCACGTCCACCAGCTGATCTGATCCTTCAAAACCCCTATGGGATGGGTCCTCTATAAACCCCAGGAAACAGAGGAGGACACCCAGGCACCCGGCAGTCAGGGAATCCGCTCACGGACGCAGCTCCAGGGTCTGAGCTTTGAACTGTTGTGCTGTTGTCTTGGTTTGGCTTAATGGGTCTAATATGGCAGCCGTGGTAGCTACAAGCCATATATGGCCACTTAAATGTAAGTTAGTTGGAATCAAACCAACGAAAATTCCACTTCTCAGTTGCACTGGCTAGTTCAGGCCTGGGTGACCAGGGGTGGCTTCCCTAAGGTGGTGACATTGGAGTGATGGCTGGATGCTGAGGATGCTTTTGTGAATCGGCATGTGAAGAGTGCGTGGATGATCAGCCGGTATGAGAGCTGGAAAGGAGCTGGCGGTGGAGAAGCAGAAGGGCCCCGAGGCCAGGGCAGGGCTGGTTTAGGATCAGGCCGTGGAGGTGGACAAGACCAGACCCCAGAGGGCGCGTGGCGGTGAGGAGAAGCCCACATACTCCGTCTGCAAGGCGTGCTGCATGAACGCCTCCGGGCACGATGCGCGGGAGACGCCGTCAGTGTTATCGGTTCCCTGGTTCCCAGTCCCAGTGGAGTTGCCGGTATGTGCTCTGGACTCAGATTCCAAAGCCGAGAGCAGCAGGGAGGACGGCAGAGAAGTCCGTCCAACACCAGCAGGAGCCGCCGGGGGTTGGGCGGGGGTTGGGCGGTGCAGGGGGCTGGGTGGGCACGAGGTGGGCTGGATGCACCGAGGGCGGGTGCTTTCACACGGGCGGACCCGCTCCGGGAGGACCGGCGGGAGAGGCACCCTGGGCGTCTGGAGGCAATGGTGGCCGGGGGTTGTTCTCCACTGAAAACCCCTCGGTACATTTAAATTTTGTTCTGGGGACCTGCATTAGCCATTGAGATCACACAGACAGCAGACAGGTCTAAGGAGACGCTGATGGCCACCTCTCAGGAAGCCCTGCTTCACGGGGACAGGGCGTTTCATGAGGACTCACAGTTTCATGGTAAGATCACGTCATCTTAGAGAACCTTGGGTCTAAAGAAGAATGTTGAGCATCTGGCCCAACCCCCATGTCACAGCCAGACAGAGCGATGCCCAGAGAAGCCGGAGGTGCTCCCGAGGCCACACAGCTGGCTTGGGGACACATGGGACTAACACCCAGGCCTTTGGTCACCAGCCTCCTGTTCCTGGAAGATGCCCTAACGGGCTAAATGCTATCCCTGGCACCTTCCATCTCTCAGTTTCTAGAATCCTGTAATGAAACAGCAGAAATAGCCAGTGTGATGGCTTTCACAGTTTCAGAAAGAAAAATGGAGATTTATAATCTGACTGGGGTCTGTGGGCAAATTCTACGTGCAGGAAGCTGGCGGGCTGTGTGCTCTGATGCACAAGGCAGTGGTGTTTGGGGCCATGTGGATGGTTTATGGCAAGATTGGGGGGTTGGGAGATTTTTGGGGGGCAAATTCCGAACATAGCCAAATATGGAGGGTTTTATGCAAAATGGCTGAGTAGGATCTAATGTAGTAATTAGTGGAATAACTATAAAATGCTTTCATCATTTATTCTTACAAGAACTTATTTATGTAGCAGTTTTGTGTCAAGAATCATTCCGAGCACTTCATGAAAATTGATCTGTGTAATGTGAGCACTGTATCGTGGTGGTTTCCAGTGTGAATTCTGGAGTCATGTAGACCTGGATTTAAATACCAGTTCTGCCACTTTTATTAATTATGTGACCCAGGCCAAGTGGCTTAACCTCTCTGAGCCTCTGCTTATTCGTCAGTAAAATGGGCATATTACCAACCATCTCACAGGCTTGTCAGAAATGAGGTAATGTCTTCGTCTGAGCCATATAAAAGCATTGACATGCGACCTGTTTTGATTTACAAAACTGGCAGTTTTCATATGGTTCAAATATAGAAAGAGCTGAGCTGAATGCCAGCGCTTGGAAAACACTCAATAAATTATAGATTTTTCCCCCCAACTTATTTAGCTTGAGAGGAGTGAAATACAAGATCCCTTTCTGCCGGGAAGACCCTGTCTTGCTGCATCCGTTTTCCTCAAGTGCTTTGACGGACCCTTTTGCCCCAACTTACTCTTCGACAGGGACTCACGAAGATGACTGAGAGCCTTTCACAGAGACCAAGACTTTGAAAAGGAAGAAGGTCGTCATGCTGATGCTGGAAGTCTGTCAGCGGCTTCAGCACCGGCGGAACAGGGCTGCCCAGTGCAGCCTCTCATGGTCGGTGTAGGTCATGAATCAGGAGCAGAGAGCCCCCAGGGCAGCTCCTGGGGATGCGAATTCCTCAGCCCTGGGTCGCCCTGGCAAGGTGGGAGGTCCCGTCGCAGCCCTTTGACAAATGCACAGCTCCTGGGCCCTGGAACCCCAGGAGGTGAGATTCACATGGGCTAATGACACCAGAAGACAGAGACCCTCCCTGGAGGGAAACCCTTTCTAGTCCCTTTCCTGCCAAACACAGCAGCAACCAACATGGAAATGCCATTCGGTGCCTCAGATGTCAGCGCCTTTCTCCAGGAGGGAGAACAGATGTGTGTGCAAATTGCTGCCCCCTGCCCGAACGGAGGGAGAGGTGGCCCCCGTGCCCAGGTCACACCGCTCACTTCACCGGGAACGTGTCAAAGAGCATTGACATTTGGGGGCTCAGGAGGAAACCAAAATTACGGCCACAGGAGCTGAATAACCACTGGTCAGGAGTGAAACCAGAAGCCTTCCATTCCGGCAGAAGAGAGCCGTGGCCCTGCCGTGCCGTGAATCTGCAGCACCATTATCAACACAGGCTGTGGTTTTTAAATGTGTTTAGAGTAGCATCACGGGGCTCAGTCATCATCACTGAGTTGTACAATTACCCACTCGATGGTCACCCACGTTGAGGAGGGCGTGAAGGACATTTAATGGGTAGAATTCCTAGTGGGTTGTATCTGAGTTGCACCTGCCGGCGCAGTCACCCTGGGTGATGGCATTGCTGTCTGATGCAGCAACGGCCAAACACTGGGGTAGTGACCTGGTCAACACACATCACATCAGTCACGGGACGGCTGAAATGTGTGTGCACTCAGCTGCCGCCGCCCCCAGCCCCACCAGCCACCTTCTGGCTCCAGGGTTACAGATCCTCCACCGCAGCGTGCCCCCGCCATGCAGCGATCCCTACCTGCTTTAAGAACAAGCATTGTTGTTGTGAAGGAAAGCCATCAGGAAAACAGGGACTTGATTCCGCTGTAACGATGGGGCACGGAACCTGTGTGCAACCGGTGATGACAAAGCATTTCCTGTTGCTCCTTTGGAAATGAGAGTGTCCTGCACAATGCTCTCCACTCATAAATAACCAGTATAACTTTAGAGAAGGTTGAAAAGGAACCTAGTTCAAGGCTCCTTGGAAAGCTGATTCGAAGGCTGAGCTGGGAAAAGACAAGATGAGCCTGGAGTATCTCTTGTGTCAGAAATTAATGTGGTTTTTTTCTTTTTTGAAAATGGACCATATCAAAAGGACACAGGAGTCAATCCAAAAGATCTTCCAGTGGCCAAAATGGAAGAATCTGAACAACAAAATGAATAATGGGAATACTGAGTTATTACTCAAACAACAAAATAAATATCCATGAGCCACCCTGACATAAACAGATGACTGAAAAAATAAATAGATGGGAGACAAGGGACAAATCCTTCCGACAGAAGAATTCCAAATAATAAGTGTACAAGGGGGGAAATAAGAAATCACCGTTATTAAGAGTTGCTGAGACGGGATCCACCCATAGATGCTAAATTAGCGGGTGGAACCTTACAGAGAAGCAGATCAGTTGCAGAAGAGCCTCAAAGAGCCTCCCCTAAAAGACGCATCAGCTCCTGTTACAGTGGCAGCCACACGTCCACACATTCTCTGATTCTCTGCCCTCCAAGAGGCACAGCTTTAACGTGGGCCGGACTTGGTGACTGTCTCCTAACCGAACAGAGTACGGGCAGGGAGAGCTGGCAACCCTCGGCGGAGGGCGCTGGCACACGTCGCCCGAGTGGTCAGGTCAGCGCCGCTCGTGAACAGCTGTGCTGGCCGCGCGCGCCTCCGCGGTGGAGCGGGTGAGGAGGACGCGCCTCCTGTGGGAGCCCCCCCCCCGAGTGCACAGCCTCAGTCCAGTCACGTGCAAACGTGAGACAAACCCAGGTCAGGGGACATTCCGCAAACGACCTGACCGGGACGCTTCAGAGCATCCTTGTGACGAAAAAGAGGGAACGTCTGGGAAACTGTCACAGACGGGAAGCCTGAGGAGACGTGGCAATGAGACGTGATGTGGCCCCCGGGCAGGACCCTGGAGCAGAAGGAGGACCCTAGTGGAACTGGGGGAAGTCACGTGAGGGCAAATCTTAGTTCTGTAGCCCTGCGGGTTTCTCAGTCCTGGTCGAAGTCCACGGTCGGGTGCGAGGTTACCTTTAGTGGGTGGACAGTATTCTTTTTGTACTGATCTTACAACTCTTTGAAAATCTAAAATTACTTCCAAATGGAAGATATTTAAAAATGTACCTGGTTCACAAGGGCCCTTGCCCTCCATTGACTATCAGTATGCTGGGATGAGGTCAATAACTCTGACGAAAGAGGAGAAAGGTGGGCTGGCATCCTCGTACGCTGCTGAGGGGGCACCACCTGGAACAACCAGCTTGGAAGCCTGGGAAGAGCCACTGAACCTAGTATGAGCTGCCCTAGGGTGTAACAACCCCGCGCCTACGTACGTGCCCGACAGAGCTGAGTGTGTGTGTGTATGTGTGTGAGTGTGTGTGTGCACGTGCACATCTGTGTGTGAGTTTGTGTACGTGCACATCTGTGTGTGTGAATGTGTGCACATCTGTGTGAGTGTGTGTGCACGTGCACATCTGTCTGTGAGTGTGTGTGCACGTGCACATCTGTGTGTGTGTGTGTGTGTGCACCAAAACGTCCATGGCAAATTCATTCCTAGTAGCCAAAGACTGGAAACAGCCCAAATGGCCATGAGCACGAGAATGGAGAAGTGCATCAGGACGTATTCACACACTGGACTGTGTCCAGCAGAGGGTCCCAGGGTGGGGTCCAGGGGCCCAGGAGTCCCCGAGACTCTTTTAGGGGACCTGAGGGAGCACTCCCACCATGTCACCGAGACCTCAGTTGCTTTCGTATTCCCACCACAAGCCTGTCTGGAGGAGACTTCCAGCAGCCGTGTGACACGGCCGAGCGAAGGGTCAGACATGAGAGCCCAGGCCCCTGGACTGGTGAGGGGTGGGGGTGCGGACCCCAGGCCTGAAGCCACGGCTCCCTCCCGCCGCACCCTCGCTCTCTCCTCTCCAGCGTGGGTGAGCTTCTGGCCCGTGAATGTCTCTTGACCGTGGGGTCCCTTAACCTGCCGCAGGAAGTGGGCTTGCCGCCCCCGCCGCCCCCCTGCCGTGGCGGCCCAGGAGTTCAGTGCAGGGAAGTCGCATCTGACGCCAAGACCCGCCTGTAAACTCCGTGTGATGAGCTGGCCTGGCCCCCGGCAACCCAAGCCCCCGCTCATCCTCGCTGCCCCTGAGTTCAGGAGCCGTGCCCTGGGTCCCTCCTTTCATGCAGAAGCGCCCCCCCACCTCGTGGGCCTCGCTGCGCCTGCTCGGGCCGCAGCTCCAGGGCACACAGCTCAGACCCAGTCTCCTCCGAGTCCAGGAGTTAAGCCTGCTCATTAGCACTCGACCGCCACTCCCCCGCCCATCACAGCCGGGCCGTATTTCAAATAGTAATTAATAGACGACAAATAGTAATTAATGGGCTGCATTCCTGCTTCTGCGAAGCGCACCATTCCGCGCTCCTCCAGCGGGGATGGGCCATGCTCTTGTTTTCTTTTAATCTGGTTTGAAAGACGAGTGCCCTCCCGGGCAGCAGGGACAGAGCTGGGTCCCCCGTGAGTTCATCAGTGTGGCATGTGCGGCCTCACCACGCTCAGACACATGAAACGCCGACCGTGACAGCCCCGCGGGGGCCTTGGGGGCGTGTGCGAGCTGCCTAATGAACCATGGTCCCGATTTATTAAAAATCATAAATATTCCCCTTGGAGGCAGGGTGGAGTCAGAGAGGGAAGGAGGGAGCTTCTGGCTGAAGCGTCGGCGTGTGCGTGTGTGTGCGGACATGTGTACCTGTGTGCGCTAGGTGTGTCCATGTGATTGATTTTCAACAAGTGTGATGGAGGAGGCCAATGCACTCGGAAGCAGAGGCTTGGATGTGGTCCCTGCTTACAAGCACGTCCCAGCTCGGCCCTCGAGAAGGCCTCTCACCTTGCTTTCCCGGAGACAGAAGTGTCACAAAGTAACTGCACAACATCATTATTCACTTGTCCCCCAATATTTGCTGGATTCTCAACTCTCTGCTCAATGCTGAAAATAAAAATGGGTCAGACATGCCCCTTTCATCAAGGAGTTCGTGGTCTCCTTAGGGAGGACGACGGGGAAATCTGACAATCGGGGGCGTGATGATTACATGATGATAATAATAATTAACAGTAACAATCAGCATATTGGAGCCACAGGAGGGCGTTGCAGCGACACGTCAGCGTCAGGGATGCCGTAATGCACGCACTTCGTCACGAGTGTATTTAACAACAAGACGTCAGAGCCCCGATCATTGTGAATGAGAATAGGCGGAGTTTCAAGATACCCACAATGGCTGAAATGTGGAATATCTGATTTCCGCAGGCAGGAAGGTTCACGGTGCTGCCGTGCCGCCTGCTGCCTGCTTGCATAATGGAAGCCGAAGCTGTGACTCAGTGAGAGGTTAGTGAAAATCGCGGTGGAATGTTTTTCCCATCCCGTCGCCTACCTCCTGGGTTCCACATGGTCCACGGGTGCAGGTCGTGAAGTCCTGCTGCGGATGTGAGAGTCGAGCGCAGGAGAGGCTGGGTCCCTGCGTCACACCGTGGAGCGGGGAGCTGCCTGCCAGCCTCAGGAAGCCTTTCAGCTGGCCTCCCTGTCTTTGCTTCTCTGAGTCCCAAGCAGCAAGTGGATTTGGGGAAATCAGCTCTTAAAATCTTAACTGAACATAACCAGTTTCCAGTTTTAAACTCGGCCCTGTAGCTAGTGTTCGAGTGCTTCACTCCATTCCAAGTGGGTCAATGTGTCATATTCTGTCTCAAGGGAGAAATAAAGGCATTGTATTAATATTTCCCAAGGCATGCAATTACTTGAATAAGCCCCAAACAGTCCAGGCTGAAGAATCTGTCTCTCCATGAGCAGTCTGGAAATCTAATTTTTTGATGATGTAGTTGAAATTGCTTTGAATACAACAGAGAAGGAAGGATGGGAAACCCATGGATTTTCCTGGCACGTCCATGTGTGTTAACTACTGTATGAGATGCTTTTCACCTGCACCGTCTCCCCATACACCCTCTCGTTCAGCCAGAAGGCTGAAGATGCTGGGCTCTGGCACTGCCTCGCCTCAGAAAAGTGTTTCAATAGATTAGTTAGGGTACAAGCAGCAGATATCCAAACTGGTTTAAGCAACAATGTGAATTCATTGGCCCATATAACTGGAAAAATCCAGAGACAGGGTGAACTTCAGGCTCGGTTTGTTCCAGCAGTTGACAGTGTCACCAGAGCTGTGTTTCTCCTTCTCTGTGGCAGCTTCACCTACAGGAAGACTTCGCTCAAGGTGGTCAGATTCCATGCTCCACTGTCCGCCCACACAGGAAGAGACAGGGTGTCCTCCCTCTCTCACCCAACCCAAGTCCCAACATTTGCTCTGATTGGGCGAATTTATGTTGCAGCCCCGTTTTTGAATTCAACAGCCTCAAAGCAGAAGGAGTAGGTGACTGTCCCAAACCACCCAGGGACCACACAAAGCCCACGACTGGGAGGTTCAGGTTCTTTGTAGGAAGGAAGGAAGGGGATCACAGATGCCAAGAAGAAATGAATGAGGGCCACCGTAAAAAAAAAAAAGGCATTAACAGCAAGCTTCCCACCAGCAAACTGCGTGGGTCTGGCACCACGCTGTGTGGCCGTCTCATCCCGTGTGCGTCCTGCAGGCTTTACCTCATTTCAGTCTCCAAACCCCTGAACGTAGACACTTAACCTCCCCATTCCGTAGGTGGGCAAACGGGACCCCTGGGCGCAGGGCTCTGTCTAAGCGTGTGGGTGTCATCAGTGCCAGCTCTCCTGCGGAGCCGGGACCGACGGCCTCCCTGGTGGCCTCACCGGCTCTCACCTCAGTCCCCATCTGCAAGCTGAGTTGGGGTGACTTTATACAGGCCGCTTGCGTCTCCCCTTACCTGAGAGTCGAATCCTCGTCTCTGCCGTCGGCCTGTTCCTCACCCGCCGCATGGCCTTTAGCATCCACGCCCGCTGGGACTCAGGCTCCCGATGATGTAAGGGGGTCGGGAGGGGGAGGGGTCTCTGTTCGTGGCTGCAGCGCACACAGCATGTGTCAGGCATGCCTCCTTGGAGAGGGGTGTATCCGTGCCCCTTCCCCAGGCGGGGGTGGGGGAAAGGCTCCCCATCTCAGGGGAGAAGGCTCCCCGTCTGTGGGCCTGGACACAGGGAAGGCAGCCCGGGAGCAAGACTGCCCTCACCTGCAGCCTGTCCACACTTGGGAAGGGCTGCGTTTTAACTGCACTTTTTCAGACGAGCATCTGGTGAGACGGTCACCCAACTGGCCAGGGGGCAACCCAGGGATGGCCGGTTCCAGGCTGTTCTCTCCCTGAGAGCATCTGGGGATTTCAGCTTTGCGGAGACACTGTGTCCCACAGCGACGGGGTGGGTGCAGCCAGCCTGACGGATGAGACAGAAAAACACATGCAAAGGGGACTCGGCTTTCGCAGTGTTGTGACCGCTAAGGACCCGGACAGACACTGGCTTAAGTGGACATTTTCACGAGTCGGTCACTAGAACTAGAACACTGAGTATGTCAACTGACTTGTCACTAAAGTAGCTTTTCTGTCATTATTTAAGATGTTTTATTGTCTTGTAACATGACATAAGTTCCATGTTTACAGAATTCTTTTTCTACATCTGTCTGCACTTGGCACGCTCACCACCACAAGTCTGGTTTCCATCTGCCCAGACTGCTGACGCCCCTCACCGGTTTTGCTCTCCCAGCATTGTTCTCAGCACCCAAGGCGTGGAAGCAACCTCCGAGTCCACCATCAGACGGCCGGATAAGGAAGAGGCGGTGTGTATGGGCGGTGGAATACTACTCAGCCATAAAAAGACGAAATCTTGCCATGCGCAACAACATGGATGGATCAAAATAACTTTAAAAAAACAGACTCTGTAGTCAAACATTCCCTCACTGCACCTGGCAGTAACACAGGCTGGGGGCACACGCAGCCTCAGGTCTGGAGAGCCGGTGCCGTGTGGCTCCAGCACGCCACTGGGCTGGAGGGAGTGAATGGTTTTTCATGCAAGCTGGGGCACCCTGGGGGGCACCCAGGATGCAGCCGTTAAGTACGCTGGGCAACGGGCATGAACCAGGACCCCCCAGGCAATGTGGGGCACCGGGTCCTCCTCCTTAGAGATCAGAGAGGCTTGATGGCCGCCCACTCCCTCATTTCCCAGACGAGGAAACGGGTGGTAACCTGACAAGACATGGAACATGTTACCTAATATCCCAGCTGCTACACCTTTATCAAGAGCACCTCAAAGAGCAGAAGTGAAGGACAGTAATATCACCTGGCTGCATGAGGGAGGAACGCCGTGGTGTCTGCCGTGTGTGACCAGAGACCGAGGAAACCCACTCTGCCTCTGCTAACAGCTTGGCTGTCTTGGGGAAAAATGTGAACTGGCTACACCTAGTGATCCATGAAATTGCTCTTACCCCGAAGGGCCGTCCATCACCTGCCCCCTGAAGGCGGGGCGCATCTGAAGCTGTGCATTTGGACGTGCGCGCAGCCTCCCACAGTGACTCGGGGGGAGGACGCCGGCCCAGGGGGGAGGAAACCTGGAGTCCAGTCTCGTCTCTGCCTGCCTGCCTGGGCTCAGACTCCTTGCTCCTCCTGTCTGCGTGTCAGATTCCTTACTTAGAAGGAGGGTGTTGGATTAAAAAATGTGTTTTGTTTTACTGACAGGAAGATTTTTTTTTAAAGAAGTGCACTTAGATAAAACAGATAAACAACAAGGTCCTGCTGTGCAGCGCAGGGAACCGCAAGCAATACCTTGTAACAGCCTGTAATGGAAAAGAATATGGAAAGGAAGGTATGAGCGTGCGTGAATCACTGTGCTGCGCGCCAGGAATTAACACTGCGTTATGTGTTGACTGTACTTCACTTAAAAAAAAAAAGCTCAAAATATAAAGAGAAATGTTCTCAGGATATGCTCCCGCCGGCCTTAACAGCCCCGTCCCCGCTGCTCCCACGTGTCTAACGGCTTGTTGCCCTCCATTTAAATTCCACGACCAGCACATTTCTTACACCTTGGTCGCAGATTTAGCAAATTTATTAGAAATTTGTCCTATGTAATATTTGCGACGTACTTTAACAAATCATCTTTTTAAACCAAAACTCGAACTTTGCTAGGCACCTTGTATTTTATCTAGTGCTTTTACAGAGGCCCCTGAGCCTCAGACACTAGACGAGCCTCTAGGTCCATAAACACTTACACCGTTAGTTCGTTTAGTGAGCGTTTACTGGCTCCCTATGGCACGTGCATTTCTGCCCCCTGGAAAATACAGTTGGAGCCCTAATGAGCTCTGAATCTATGTGGTTCAGTCTCAAAAATCTGCTGCAATCAAATTGCAGAGTATACCATTCAAAAGTAATTTCACTGCACCCTCATCCACCCTCGCCCTGTGTGCCCAGACACGACGCTGCATCAGAGTCTTCACGCTGATCTCCCTCCCAAGCGCCCAGCAGAGCCCTGGGTCACTTCCCTCTCCCCCAGCCCTTCATTCCATCATTATGCTGTAGACCTAGCTGCTCATTCGCGGAAGAATTTCCTTTGGGAAGAGAAAGGCGGGAGAAGTGGAACTAGCGATCTCGGCGTGCTCTGCGGTGGCCCTGGGGACAGGGGAAGCCCGTGAGCACGTCTGTGCTTGGAATTTGGGTCCTGTCATCCGAGCACTTGGAAAACCGTGTTGCTGCCTTCAAGAGAACTTCGCTCCTACGTGGGCATAAGGTGTACACAGTGAAACAGGTTGAAATACGGTTGCAGGACAGCCGCATTTAAACCCTGGGAAATAAACACCAAAGAAGTAAAGCCAGAGGAAGGCGTCCGGGTGGGCCGGAGGGAGGCAGGCAAGCTTCTTGAATGGCCTGCGGCAGACAGCATCCGAAGTTCCCAGAGCCCGTTCTGCCTACGCACACGTGGCAGACCAGGGGCTGCAAGGCACTCACACCCCGCGGGTGGCGGGTGGGAGCTCCCTCTCCTGGGGCCGGGTGGCTCCGAGCTCTGTGCTCTGTGTCCTTTCCCAGGTGAACTTGCTTGGTGACGACACCCCAGCCCATGCCACGTTGGCTCCCTCCCTTCTCTGGGTCGCTTCCCCGCCTGCTCGCTCCCCTGCTGCTGTCCCCCGGGCTCACTGCCCAAATGAACAACTCATGCCAGAATCCTGTCCTGGGACTGCTTCTGGGGACCCGAACCAGACAGACACGAATAGCCCACAGCACTGGACCACTCACCTCTGAGGTCAGAAGCGGACTCCATCCCCAACAGGGGAAGGCCCCAGAAGTTGGCTTGAGGAGCATAGTTCGTGTAGGTAGAGCATCTGGCTGGCCCCTTCCCTCTCGGGAGCTCAGCAGCCTGATTCGATCAGATGCGCCCGCTGCGTCCCGCTCAGCGGGGGGGCAGAGGGGCTCAGAGAGACCCACGCCAGCTTCTCTTCCCCATCCTGCTCCCTCCCACCACGGACGCTTTCTAGTCTACAAAAGCGAGGCTGAGCTCACCGCCGTGCAGCCCTCCGCGTGGCTTAGCAGCGGGGCCTTCTGAAAAAGGATAGTAACACCAACCACAGCGTATCCTCAGGGGCGTCTTGTCTGTGCCCGGCACTGGGCGAAGCACCTGACGTGCAGCCCACCCTGTTTCATCTTCACAGCCACGTGACGTGGTGCCCCGCCTCACATGAGAAGAGTGGAAACCTCTGAGACTCAGGGGCACTGACTGGCTGTCCTGAGGACACACAGCAGGGATGAGAGGAGCCAGAACAGCCCCCGGGCAGCCTGGCCCCGGGGCTCACACTCTGAAGGTGTGAACACCAAATGGACCACGACCACGCAGGCAGTGACTGGCCCAGACTCACAGAGAGGCAGCCGGAGGGAGTCCCTCCAGCCAGCCTTCCTGGGCACACCCTTGGACGCAGCCGGCCGGCCAAAGACCGGTCCTGGCCGCCACTCTCCGTCGCTGGGCACGTCCACCTCAGGCTACCCAGAGGTTCCAAACAGCGAGACAGTGCAGGCTCTTTGGTCTGGAAACACATCCTGAGGTGTTTCTTGCAGGTTTCCCTTTATCTCCTGGTTTATCCCGGAGGGAGAACCCACGAATGAGGAAGGTGGAGTGCCTGATAAGATCCACGGGCGGCGGCGGCAGTGGGAGTGGGGGCTCCCTCGCCCCTCCCGGAATCTTCGATGGAATGGATTCAAGCTGCTGCTCATTTTACCCAGATCTTTCCGCCCAGAGCTGGGGGAGAACGCGGCTTGTTGCATTTTTAAACCGCCCGACCCTATAATCTGCCGATGATGTGTGGAGCGCCGTGCCGGCCCCACACGCTGGCTGGCCAGCCTTTCATCATTTTTCCCAGTCGACAAATAAACGGCCCAGCCGGCTGCTGCCTGCGAGGGAGGTTTGTGGAGCCATCCCAGGGCGAGATATGAACTCGGGAATCTCGTAAGCATTTTGTTCACACAACTTGGCCTTCTTGTGAACTTGCAGCCTGCTTCTGTGCAGCTGACCCCAGAATTGCCCGCGTCATTGATTCTCAGCTGAAGGCTGTGATTACAGCCCTGCGCTCCGGCTTCCAGCTACAGCCCGACACACGTGGGCTTGGAACCCTGAACGGGTTACCGGGTGAGCAAGAGAAACTCTGAATGCTGACAAGACGGTGCAGCCACGCGGGCATCCCCAACCCCCCGGGGCGTGAGGGAATCAGGGGCACCAGGGCTTGCCTGGGCTGTGTTCCCTAAGAAAACAGCCACAAGGGCGTCCTGATGGAGCCCCTGACTGGAGTGGTTCGCACCGGCCCAGCTCAGAGTTCCGGCCGGTGGCAGCTTTTATGTCTAGAGAGTCACCACGCCACTAACTGATGGGGGGGGGGCTGAAATGTCCCCTCTAGCTGGGAACAGAGGAAACGCCTTCTGGTGGAGGGTGCATAGGTAGCCCAGATTTGGGAAGTGACCCAGCGTTCAGCACCCCTTGTCTCTGCGCTGGAGGCGGTCCACTCACCATGGATCACCTATCACCATAGGTGATAACAGGGAGGGTGGGGATGGGGAGCCCCCACGCAGGGTCCCTGGTGGGCACTGGCCCCTTGTCACCATGGGACCCTGGGCCAGTCACCCTCCCTCCCTGGACCTGGGTTTGCTTGTGGGTAATAATAATGACAGTAAGAGCCACAGTAATAATAATTGCTGAGCTTAACAGTGACAGTCCCTCGTCCTGTCCTCCTCCTTCGGTGCCCCAGCAACAATCCTGTGAGGCAGGCATTAGCATCCATCCGTTTTCAGCGATCGGGAAACGCAGATTTTCATGTGCTTAAGAATAATCTGCAGAGTTTGTTTAAACAAAGGCAGGTTCTCCTGCCACTCGATGTGACAGGCGTTTATGATTCTGCTGCAAACAGTCTCGGAGATTCTGAGTAACGCCGCCAAACAGAATCAGGAGGCCCACCCGTCCTGCCCGCCAGCCCCCTCCCCACACCCGTGAAGCATCCCCCTTGTCAGGGCCACGGAGCGAAGCTCCAGGCTGCTGTGGACAATGTGGTCGCCATATGAGGGCACCCAGCACGGGGACGCTGGGTAAATGTTATTACAGCGTAACAGTGATTCCACTTAGGGTAGCGGCGATGAGAATCCGCATTAAAGGGCTTTAGCCGGCGGTGCCTCCCCTTCCCACTCACGGAGAAGAAAGGGCTGCGAATCTGTCACTTGAACCGGCAGCTGTGGTTCATCTGGACTTCATCTCTTCTGCTATCATCTTTATTAGCGGGATTTTTTTTTTTTAATGAGTAAGTTTCGAACTACCAGGTGTTTTGAATTTTTGTCTTGTTCACTTGCTTACAGGAGGAAATTCAAATAGAGAGCAATACATTAATAAAAACCCAGTGGGAGGAGAGCGCAGCCCCTCCCCCCGGGGGCCTCTGCCCTCCCCGCGGGTCCCCCAGTTCTGGCTGAACTTCCCGCGCTCAGCCACTGGGAGTCGGTCTTGGGGGTATAATCTACTCCCCAGGCGCCGTGGCTCCTTCAAGCCCCCGGAGGCCCCTGGGGGCTCACGCAGCTGCAGGACTCCACCCCACACCCCAGGTGGACTCAGTGTGATGCCCCTACCCCTAGTGGGTCCCTAACGCAAGGGGGCACAGACTCCCTGCCGGCCCGGTTATCCCTGCTGCATTCGCCCCTAACCCTCGTGTCAGCTTGGGGAAGGAGAAAGAGAAAAAAGACAGTCTCTCGTGGGACACCCGAAAGGGTCCTGAAGCAAGTCTCCCCCCTCAGGTGGCGTCTCAACCCAGCCTTCTGCTCCAGGTGGGACACCAGGGAGGCCGTAAGCCCCACGTGGGCCCCGCGAGGGGCTCCTGGTCCTTCCCGTCCAGGGAGGCTCGGGGGCTTGGGCAGCTAACCCAGGGGGTTCCTGCCCCACGTCCTGCGGACGTTTCTCACCCCTGCGCAGTGTGTGTGTCAAAGGCACAGCCCGGGGATGCGATGGGATCTCAGTGCAGCCTGGAGGAAAGAGTGAGGACGCTGGCCCTGCTGCGAGGCTCTGGAGTCTGCTGGTGGCCTCTCAGGGCTTGTTCTCCTCTCCGATCCGGGCAAGGCCGGAGGATGAAGCAAAGCCCGGCTTTTTTGTCTCTTGTTGGCATCTCCCAGGGGAGGGTTTGTGCTGGAGGCTGAAATTAACTAGAATGAGGAGGGGATTACGGTGGGACCCCAGTGACCGGGGAACCCTGGGAGGGAAGAGGAGACTTGGGCGCCGCACAGACCAAGCCTCCTTCCTGGGGCAGAATTAGACTTCAGAAGCCACTTGCTGATAAGAGCTAATCCATGGCTAAACAGGCAGTTCCTGAAGTAATTAGCATTCCTCAACTCAGTTTCCCTGTGTCCGCACAGCGCTCACTTGGGAGCAAACTCCCATTTGCTGTAATGAGTACGCCGCCCGGCTCTCCCTTAGCATCCTCTCCTCGGGGCTAGGGTGCTGGGGCCGCGGCTAAGCTACTGTGTCGGCGGGGGGTGTGGCAGTGTCTGGAGGACGCCCCCATCTCCCTGTGCTCTTGACCTTAGACAGATAACCCCGAGCCGCCGAGGAGCGCTGCAGGTCCGCAGGAGGCCCCTCCGGGGGTTCCCTGTGAGCCGCCAGACAAGAGCAGAGCAGAGAGGCCATTTATGTGGATCAAGGTTCTGCGGATGTTGAAAAGAAGACAATTTTCCCCCCGTTTCTTTGGATTTTTTTTTTTTTACTGACACTCACCACTAACTACTCCCAAAACAGACCCCAAGTCTCTTATCTCACTGGGAAAATTATAAAAATGAGGAGGCCAAAGGAGATTCTGGAATGCAAAACCTCCAGAACGCTCAAGCAATGATTGATGAGGAATAAAAACAAATGAAAGATGGGGCTGGTCCGCGTGCGGACCTTAGGTGGAGGCGTGACTTTAGCCCCCGAGAGTCTTGTATCTTATTTTGTCTGGGAAAAGAGAATTGGGGATGGGGAGGGGACTGTTCTGGAAAATAAACTCTTTTTTTTAAATTAAATCTTTTTGAATTGAAGTACAGTTGATTTACAATGTTGTGCTAATTTCTGGTGTGCAGCACCGCGATTCAGTCGTACGTATACGTTCTTTTCAGATTACTCTTCGTTAGACGTCGTTACAGGCTGTGGAGTGTAGTCCCCTGGGCTGTGCAGGAGGACCTTGTTTTATACATGGTGGTTTGTCTCTGCTCATCCCAAACTCCTAATTTATCCTTCCCGCCTCTTTCCCCTTTGGTAACCATAAATCTGTTTTCTACGTCTGTGAGTCTATTTCTGTTTTGTAAATAAGTCCATTTGTATCGTATTCTAGATTCCACATATAACAGATACCGTGTGATATTTGTCTTTCTCTAAGAAAATGAGTTCCTAGTGACGTGAAAAGTGAAGACGGTGGGGCGCCTTCTATTGTCGCAGATCACTGTTTATCACAGACGATGGCTCGTTGCTCACTTAGAATGGATTACTGTGGTCTTTATTATAGATTGTTGTTTTAGATACTACTAAGCCCCTCCTTTAAGTGAATTCATCCCTTCAAAGCGCCCGACCCCAGCTCGCCTTCTGTACCTGCCCGGCTCTGAGATTCAGCAGGGTCAGACAGCCCGGCTGCGCTGCGGTGACCAGAGTGGTTGGTACACAGCCGCCGTGGGACACCTGTGTGAGGGGACAACTCTCTCCCGCCCTGCCGCCTGCGCCCTGCTCCCCTGTGCCCTTCCCTCCCCGGGCGTGAACACGACAATGTCTCCTGCTCTCTGGCTGTGAAATTGCAGAGGGCCAGGATTTCCCAGCCTGGTTCCGCCTGACTCACCACGTGGACCCGTCACCCTTTCCTCCGAGAGCTGTACCATGTGCAGAACTTCTCGATCCCCAGCTTTGTTTCCTTTGCCTCACTCATTCCATTCACCTTCACTCCAGGGCCCGGTACCACGGAGTAAGCTCCCACTTGCCTAGGAAGGAAAATGTTCTTCTTTGTTCGTCCGTCCAGAGCACTTATTACATGCTAGTTCCAGATGGGAAATGTCAATAAACAGAGGGCAGCGGCCACTGTGAGTCAGAGCTAAGGGACAAGCAGAGGAGCTTGGCGTCTGTCGAAACAGAAAGGTAAAGGCCACCGTGCTAACAGGCAGCGCCATGCCCCATGCAGGGGCTCGGAAGCTGGGCACGCTTTGTGCTCACCACGGCTTGTGAGGTCTGCATCACAGTGTCCACGTATCAGAGGGGGAAGCTGAGGCTCCGAGAGCTTAAGTAACGAGCCCAGGGTCACGCAGCCCAGAGAGGGGCGAGCTGCCAGCAGCAGACCCTGCCCCGCTGCCTTCCGTAGATGGTCAGGCAAGGGCTGCGGGCTGCTCTCCGGCGTCAGTAAGCAGCTGAAGTCACGTGTCCACACGTGAGGGCAACAGGAGAAAGCGGGTGTGGCACCAGCAGGCCCAGGAGGGCGCCTGGGACACCATGGGACAGCAAGTTTCCTCCATGCCCGGCACGGAGTCCTGGGACCTGCCGTAAATCCATAGCCAGGCCTGGACCCTGGATTCACCTTCAAGTTTCCTTTGAAGCCTGGAACACTTCTTAACAAAGCCAAGCCTGTTTCCTTCCCGGTTCTCGTTTTTCTTCCACTCACACCACAAAGACCCTTTCAGAAGACACCGCCAGGCACAGACCCACCAGCCATACCAAAAGGGTTCAAGATAAGGTTGAAAACCCCATTCACCGAGGCAAGGGCTTCTGGCCATTTGCCACATACCTGGCCCAGGCTCCCAAAGCCTGCTGCTGAGCTGTAGCGTGAGCACCTCGTGCTGCTGGGTAGGGAGGGTGAGCTGGCTACGGAGCCTCAGCCTGGGGCGGGCAGCGCATGGAAACTGCATCTAAAATAGGGCATAAAGCTTCCTGTTTCGGAGGGCGTGCCCTGAGCCAGATGCTGTACTAAGAGCTCTCCACATGTCGTCTCCACCCTCATTATCTCAACAATGTACTAGTCAGCTAATGCTGTGGTGATGCTGTGTAACAAACAGTCTAGAGATCTCAGAGGCTTCAAATAGCAAATATGTGTCCTTTCTGTCAGGTCTGCAAGTCGAGTGGCTCTGCTGTGGGCCAGGCTTAGATCTGCTCCACATGTTGTCTGTTTTAAGACCAGCAGCTACATGGGCATGCTTTTCTGAGAAGACAGCAGAAATGCCAGAGGGGAAGAGAAATCTCCCACGGCTCTCCACGTCCTGGTTGAGAACTTACTTCTGCCCACACTCCACTGGCCAAAGCGGTCACATGGCCAAAGCCGTCACCACTGGGGCAGAGGCCCCCCCCCCACCAACTGCAGTGAAGCCCAGTAAGGCACAGAAGAGGGTGCTGGGAGCAGATAGTAGAGCCTGCCCTCCCTCGGGGGGCACGATCATTACACCCATCTCACAGGGGAGGAACTTGAGGCTGGCAGAGGTCAGTCCCTGTTGAGCAGCGGTGGGACCAGTGGATGTTTGCAGAGTCCAGGGCCCAGGTGGACACTCTGAACGGGAGGGGAAGTACTCCAGCATGCCAGGCCGAGGCTCTTGCCGCCTCAAGGTGGTCTTCTCCTGGCCCAAAACAAGTCCCTTTGTTGCTGGAGGCAGCAGAGCACAGAGCTTTAGCTGGACCCGGACCATGTCGGTCCAGGTCCTGGCTTTGTGTGGCTTCAGTTTCCTCATCTGTGAAATGGGAGCTAAACTGCACCTGTGACGCAGGGTTACACATGATGAAAGGGGCTGGTGTTATGAGTGCTCAGAGGAGTGCTGGACCCCCAGGACGTGCCGAGGGAATGTGTGTGAAATCTCACAGAATCGAATAAAAGTGCATCTATCACTGAAAGCTAGGCAGGGAGAAGGCTGGACAGGGAACAGCACAGGCTGCAGGCATTGGACGGATGGACGCTGGGACCCCCGAGCACCTCCCAGCCAGGGATCACGGGGGCTCCTCGGGAGCACGAGGCCCAGTCCCTCGCATCTCGTGCATCTAAGTTGAGAGCGCTGGGGTGTAGAGCCAGCCGCCCTGGGCCCCAGTGCTCTCGGCTGTGTGCCTCTGGACTGTGGCCTTGCCCCCTTCTGTAAGCTCCACGCCAGGGCAACGTTGCTGAGGCCCAACTGGTGTGACAAGCGGTGGGTTGGACGCGGAAGCGGCCGGGCAGCCCCGCTGCACCTACTGAGGCTGATGCTTGGGATGGACGTGGAGACCAGTGCTGCTCCTCGCCTGCACATTTGTTTTGTGAGACTGTCGTTTGCATAAAAATACACTTTCCGTGTTCACATAAAGTGGACTTACTGTTTTTAAATGAATCTATAGATGAATATTTTTGAACCACTCAGTTTTATTTTCTGATATGATACATATGATAGGAAAAGATCTTCAAGATCATTCGTCACATTGAGTGTCCAGGGCTCCTGGGATGCAGGTTTTGAGAACTGCTCTGAGCACCGCTTCTCAAGCCTGGCTGTACACTGGAATCCGCTGGATCCTGCCCCAGGGTTTCTGTTTCAATGGGTTTGCTGCTGGGATTTTCAAAGCTGCAGGTGATTCTAAAGTGCTTCGGAGCCAAGAAACGAGACCCAAGGCCCCTGCGACCCCAGGTTGGAAATGCAGAGTCCTGGGCTCCCACCAGAGCTTCGAATGAGCACCAGACTCCACACGCATTTTAACAAGAGCCCCAGGAGGATCGCTTGCAGAGCGGCGTTTGGGAGGCGCTGATTCAGGCGGTCTCTGAGCCCCTCACACGTGAGCACCAAACTCCGGCCGCCCACCTGCTGCCGCAGTTCCCTGCTTTCCACGTCCACGGTTGCCGTGGTCAGGTTTCCTTTCTGCAGCCCACATGTGGGTTGTTTTAAGAGAAAACCAGGTTAGCCCCTTCAAAATAAATAAATAGAACCGACTGTGTAGTTACAGAGGGCAGAGCTGACCCACAACTAGTAAACTTCTCTCTCTTCTCATGCTTGTAACTTAAACAACAGCCAGAAGATATTTATTTTTCCGCTGAGGGGGAGGGAGAAAGGGCTGACGGTTTGTCTTCAGGGTCCTCCCTCAAGGAGAGAGGACTCCCACCCCCTTAACTCCTCAGGAAAAACGCTTTCTTCAGTGAGGAGCATGAAAGACCTTTTTTAAAAGACACATCGTCTCAGCAGTAAGATTTTTCCCAAGAACTTTTCACTATCAGAGGAGGCGGCTGTGGTTCAGTGGTAAATAGCGGCATGGAATACATGGAAGAACACCACGGTCACATTCCAGCTCACCCCCTTGGGAGCTGTGTGACCCTGGGCCGCTCACAGCACCTCTCTGAGCCGCATCCACAGCTGTCAGCTAGGACCCAGCTCGAGTAGGCACCAGGGTGTGGTGGGGGAGATGCGCCGGGCAGCGTAAGCGACTCGGGGCAGAGCTGAACACGCATCGTTGTTTTCATCAGAAAACGTGATCGCCAGGATCATGCCCGTTTCGTGGACAGACTTCGGGGGGAAGACACGCAGAGGAGGGCAGAGGATGGAACAGAAACTTCCAGGACTCCCGTTGCAGTGTTCGAGGCGCGCGTCGAGCCTGAGGCGCAGAGGAGGGTCCCCTACGCCGCCCCGTCGGGAGCCCCGCCCCGGGGGCGCCCGCGCCCGGGCTCGTGCGTGAGCGGCGGTGACGCGCCGCGGTGAGACGTGAGGGCTGCGTGTGCGCTTCTGTGTGTTTGCCTCGGTTCGCTATTGTGAACGGAATTTTGAAAATCAGTTTTATGGTGTGTCAATTTTTAAATAAAAATTTTGTAAATGGACAAAAAAAAAAAAAAGAACAGGCAGCCTCGATTCTCATTCTTAGGCCGCGGGGCGTCCCTGGCACGTTTAGCGCTCGCCCCGCAGCGGCTGTGCCGTGGGGCTCACAGCTGCCGGGACGGCGCCGCGCGGCGGCGGCGCGCGCTTGTCGGGCTCCGGAGCGCCTCCTCGTCCGCCCGACGCTTCTTTCGGGCCGCGCTCTCGGATTTCCGGGGCGCAGCGTGGCAGGGACGAAGCCTGTGGGCGCCCTCTGTGGCGGGGGCCCCGGCGGACGCCGGGCGCCAGGCAGGTGCTGTCTCACCCGGGGGCCTGTGCGGAGGCGCTCCTGCTCCCTGCCTCGCGGGTGGCTTTTCAGCGTGGCCAGGGAACCCGCCGGTTTGCAGTGAGTGAAGCGATAAAGGGGCAAAGCGGTGTGAGGCCGGCCGGCACGTGACGTGGGCTCGCGCTCAAAGACTCACCTCGTGATTGTGGCTTTCTGACAGGAAGGCTTCAGCCGGACAGACGCCCCCCGGGACGGCGGCGCCCTCGAGGGAAGGGACTGCTTCTCTGCAGCTCTGCGCCACACAGCTCTGCACACAAGCAGGGCCGCGCGATCCCTGCGTCCCTCCTGGAGGAAGCGGCCTCTTCGGTGAGTAAGAGTCCAGGCGGTGGACATCACGTGCGGCCTTCCTTCCCGCTCTCCTTCCACGTTGCTTTAACACCATGGTTCCTTCTGGTCTAGAGGAAAGTTTTAGGAGTAAAACACAGAAACCCAGACGGCCCTGGACCCTCCATTTTTAAGTAAAGCTGGTGTGCGAGCTTGTTTTTTAAACTGGAAAATGTCGTGGGAACAAAGAGAGGTGAAGGCTGAACCACTGTTACATTGCTGTTCAGAACATCCCCGCACTGGAAGGGTGTGGTCAGTGTTTGGACGTTGGCTCTGATGCGTCTTGACTAGCTGGGAAAACCACCCCCAGAGGACCACAGACAGATCTGAGAGCTAACATCATGGGAGCCCTTGCTGTGAACTTTTTGGTTTGGTGTCGGTGTCTCAAGGGACAACTCTGAATCAGGCTTGATGGCTGAGTCACCAGACCCAGACTTGTAAAACCACAGGGCTGGAGGGGTTGAGGTTGATGTATCAGTCAGGAAAGGCCAAGCCATGCTGGAGTAACAAACGACCCCAGAATTCTGAGGTTTACTTTTTTTTGTTTGTTTTAAATGAAGGCTTATTTCTTATTTGTGTGGCAGGTCCACTGTAGGTTGGCAGGGTGTCTGCTCAATCACTCAGGCTCAGGAAGTCCTGCCATCTTGATTATTCAAATTGCCCTATGAAGGACGGCAGGTGTGGAGGGCCTCACGTCAGCAGTGAAGGGCCCCAGCCCAGAAGTGACCCATTTCCCACTAGCTCGTGACTCCTTGGCCTGAGATAGTCCCCCACAGGGACAGGCTGTGCTGTCCTACCAACGTCCTGGGCAGCAAACTGCTGGGAATCCTTGGCAGACACACGTAAGGATATGACAGCTGCGTGTAGGTTTCTGAGTGATGGCTAACGGCTCGTGGAGAGCTGGTATGAGAAGGGTTCCGAGGTCTACGGAAGACCGTGTGGTGACCCATAAACCATGCCTGGGTGGGTGCTGGCCTGGGCTTGTGTGTTCCAGGGGATTGCCACTCTGGCCAAGGCCAACACCCTCATTTTGCTGATGAGAAAACTGGGGTCCCAGAGGGAAAATGGCGTAACAAGGTGACAGACCTACTTAGTGGCTGAGACTAGAATCCAGGGTTTGTGTCTCCCAGACCAATGTCCTTTCAGCGTGCGCCATGCCACAACTTCTAGGGCTCAGCCGGAAAATCAGACAGTTCGGACCTTTAATTTTCCTCTCTCTGTTACAAGCCAAGGATCCTTTTCACTTATTGAAAAATAAGAAGAGGTGCCAGTTGATGACCCACTCCCCTCTCTTCTCACATCTGGAGCCACGGACGGGGGCGGAGGGGTGACATCGAATACTGGGTGTAGGGCCATTGACATGAATGTAAAAACAAACAGAGGAAGAAGATTTGGCTGCATGTCTGCTGTTTGTTCACAAGAACTGAAACCTCCTGTCTTTATTTTTCAGTGGAGGGTCATGTGGGTCAGCCACACGCTGGCATTTGGGTTTGTAATTCCCACCAAATGAGTCAGCAGAGAGAAGAACACAGAGTGTTTCTTAGCAGACAACTTTGAGCTGGTGCCCACTACCATTAAAAAAGAGAGACAGAGAGAGAGTCCTGTCTCTAACATGACCAGGTAGTAAGTGCGGAGCCCTACACGCCCCTGCCTAGAGTCATCGCATCCCTGGGGCCTGACTTCCTCCCCTGTTCAGGGTGGACACAGCCGTCTTGTCCCAACAGGTGAACGTTCACTCACTTCTTTTTCCAAGGGCAACCCTGGCAGCCTTTCTCAGTGCTGGAATACCCAGAAAAACCTTTGGAAAATGTGACTTAAATCCCACCCTGGAAGCCTGGAGGAGTGTGCACGTGCACCTACACACACACATGCATGTGCATGTGTGTGTCCAGGTGCCCATGATGAGTGTATAACTGGAAACGTGTCTGCATCCACCGCAGGCAGAGCAGCTTCAGCTATAGACAGAGTCGGCTGCAGTCCTGCTGCTGGTTCAAGTGCTGAAATAACTGGGGCTTAAATGCCACTTCCAGCCCAGGAAAAGGGCCTTTCCATTACTTATTTATACTAACATGTAAATGACTGACACTGGGTTTTTGGAACAAGTCTTGTTAGAGCGGGGATGCTAAGAGTGCACAAGATCACAGATGGGTAGGTGGCAGGAGGGTTAAAAGTGTGTCAATGGGGGAGGGAGTTGCATTAAGATAAAAGAGAAAAAGCATAAACAGAAGGTGGTATAGGACGGAAGGCAGATTTTCTCCTCTCAGACATTTGCCGAGAACCCACATGGAGCTCATCATGACTGTGGTCTGAACTGAAACCCATCCGTCTTCTCTCCTCACCGTGCTTGCTCAGCTGGAGAGCTTCCAGTCTGGGGCTGTGCTGGCCCATGTCTTTGTGTTGTCCCGGGTTTCTCGGTCCCTCGGACCACCCCCAGAACACACCTGTCACCCCGTTTAGACATTCCTTTGCAAGTGACCAACCCCGGCTCCCCCAAACCAGCCCCTTGTTCTTTGGCGTGCTGTGTTGACGTGAAAGGCAACCGGCAGAGGGGCGCTGGTGGGTGAGAGCAGAACGGGGCGAGATGGATGAGAGACGCCGGGAGTGGGAGCTGGTGCCTCTCTGCTCCAGGAAGTGGGAGGCATCCATGGAGGGGCCTGGCCACAAACATGTTCAGGATTACTTGAGTCTTCCTGCCTTTTCTCCGAAGTGCGGCATCGCAAAAGACTGAAAATCTGTCGGTATTCTCAGGCAGGGAAAACTTAGCCGGGTTGGTTCGGCTAATATAACTCAGATGCGGAGCCTTTCCTCCCCTCTGGTGGAGCTGCGGGTCCTCGTCTCCGTATCTGATCTGGAAGAAAACCCACATTGCGGGGGCTCTGACAGGCATCGCTGCTCGAGCCTGTGGGTGAGAGCGCACCTGGCCGCACGCGATGCCGGGACACATGCTTACGAGGGAGGCTGGCAGAGCCCCCAACCGAATCCCCCACCTTTCTCATAGAAGAACACCAGCCTTGGGCTTCAGGACCCACATAATCCAGGATGATACCTTGAGATCCTTAACTCTGCAAAGACCCTATTTCCAAATAAGGTCACATTCACCGGTGCCGGGGGTTAGGGCTTGAGCATGTCTTTCTGAGGGACAGGAGTACCCACCGCGGAGCTCTCATACCCGTGCACTCATTTAATGCTGACAACAGCCCTATGAGAGAGTTGTTACTGTTACTTCCATTAGACAATGAGGAAGAGAGGCTCAGAGAGGCCAAGTTCCTAACCAAAGTTCACGCAGCATTGTAACACACAGAGGCGGGGCTTTAGCCCAGGCAGTATGCTCCAGATAGCTCGGACCTCTTACGACTACGCTACGCTCATGCCCGCACAGGACTTTGTGCGGACACACGTTTTCTTGGGGTAACTTCTAGGAGCGGGTGTTACTGGGTTGTATGGTGAATGTATATTTAACTTTCTAAGATAAGCCATCCTGTTTTCTCAACAGTGTAGGAGAGCTCTTATTGCTCGCATGTTTGCCGGAGCTTGGAGTCATTAGTCTTTGTAACCTGAGTCGTCCTCATGGCATCACGGGGTATTTCACGGTGGGTGTGATTTGCATAAAATGAGTGCACAGAATAAGACGCAAAGTCTAAACTTTAAGTAAAAGATAAACAGAGAGAGAAAAAGAAACAAAGGTCTTAAACATTCAGATCAAGCTCCATTGCCAGGAGAAGTGCTGTGCAAACGCTGAGCTGTGACCACGTCCCGTCAGCGATGAAGTAAGAGCCGTGAGGATGAACAGCCGAGGGGCCCGGCGGTGACCGCGACGCTCTCCGTCAGGGTTCCCCGTGGACTCTGCTTTCTGCTGCTCGGTCCCAGGGCACCCTGGCCCCTGCTGGGAGGCTTACCTGTCACTTCCAGCCACACCGTGGTCACAGGGAGGGTGGGCCAGTCGGCTCATAGCACCTTCTCGGGGCTCTTCCGCTCACTGGTGGTCTTGGCTCCCTCCCTTCCCTGCCTCGCTCGCCCACTCCCCGAGGGATGCTGGCGGGGACCACCTCCCACATCAGCAGCGTACGTGTGAATCTGTCAGGATCTGCTTCTGAGGAACCCAAACGAAGACAGAGCCCATTGCCCGGAGGAGAACAGCATAGTTGACACTGAGCCACAGCACACGACCGAATTCAGAGAGGGTTACATGATAAATGAGGACTGCAAGTAAACGTCTTGGTGTCTTGTGGACACTGGCCATGGGGGCTCATGTGGAGAGGTCACCAGCCCTCCAAACACGGTGACACACTTTATGGCCAAGCGTCCTGGCGTCTGTTGGCCTGGACACACCCTCTCACCCCTGCAGGAGGAAGTGGTAGCTCTTCTCCACTATGTGTCACTTGAAAGGATCTCTTAAAATACTGTGTCAGTGGAGAGCCCACCCAGTCTGCCCTGGTCACCCACCGTCCCCGCACCGTGTCCATGGCCGCCTGGACCTTCACTGCACTGGTCACCCTCTAAAAGTAGAAGCCCCTGCGCCCGCGGAGCAGGGAAACTGCAGGAAGCAGCTCAGGACCGCTTCCAGTGGCCCTTCTTCTGCCTCTACGGAGCTGTGAATGGAAGTGGGGCCGCTGTTGGATTGATGGGCTGTTTGCCCGGGTCGTAAATCAACCTGGAACGGCCCTGCGTCGGACCATCCTGGTGGTTATACACCATCGGCCTCCGGTGGGAGCGGGGAGCCTCCTCGGGGCCGGGGTGATGGACCTTCCCCAGTACCAGGTCTTCCAGCTCCTCGAACCCTGAGCCAGAACCCGTGGCTGCGTGGTTCCTTTACTCACAGGAGATGAACTTGTGCCGCTTTAAATCCCTGCAGCTGTAAGCGGTCCGCGGGGCAGCCCGCGGCCCAGAGGCAGCTCCAAACAGACTTCTTTCAGTCCCGGATTTGACCTGGCTTCTCTCCGCCCCCACAGCTGCTTTTATTATATTTTATTTTATTTTCCAGCCAAATACACGCGGGAGAACCTCAACAGCCGACCTCGTCGGCGTGGGTTTTTTCTGTTGTGTGTTTTTGTTTTGCTTCAGCGCTGCCGACCTGCGGCTTGCCTCGCACTTTGTTCACAGCAGCCGTATAAGAAAATGTGTCAGCCGGCCCTGTCCTTCATTACAGCAGCCGCCGTAACATCGACCAATCTGACACCCGTCCGGGGCTGAGCGGGCCACGCCTGCCAGAGACCGGGCTCGGGCCCTCCAGGTTGGATGCCAGCTTCCAAGGTGACACAGTGAGGTCATTAAATAACGAAACCAAGAGAAAACTGGCTGCTGACTAGATTCCAGGCCCCAAGACGCTTGCATGAAGATGGCCACTCACGTCCCTTCTCTCCGGGACCTGACGAGCCGAGGGCGGGGCCGGGACGCCAGGAGGAAACAGGTTAAAGGGCTCCTGTCAGTAAGCGTAAGAAGCACCTGTGCGGGTAAACAGATCAACACAAACAAAGCGAAGATCCCTCGCAGGCTTTCCAGGCCTGGCAGGGGCTGGACCTCACAGCCTGTGAGGACGCAAGGTAGGCAGCGTCTGTCCCAGGGCGCGTTCTGGCCCCCGAAGTGCCAGGGGCCCGTCAGCCTGGACAGAGAAAGGGGGAAATGCAAGGAAGAGAAAGCATTTACTGAAGACGGCGCCAGGTCCGTGCCCGTCCCGCGGCCCCCTTGCAGCCTGGTCCTTCTCGGGCGGGCTATTTGGGCCCTTTTTCTGAACGTTTGTCAAAGAAGCACTCCTTTGTGGGGGGACCGTCCTCTGTGGGACTTCGAGACCCAAGCTTGTGGAATAGAGGAGGGACCCGGGCTTTGATGCACAGGAGGCACAGCCCTGGGGCGCCAGCAGCGAAGCGAGGGCGGAGGACAGCCCCTCGGAAGCCTGTCCTGAGGAGCTGGACCCCAGGCCGGTCTTGAAACAGCAGAGAAACTCTGGTCTCATCCTCTCCAGCGGCACCGCACGTGCAGGGACATGGTGATGCGCCTGCTACATGAATGCACATCTGTCTCTTGACCAGGACTTAAGTCATATTTGAAGTCTTCACCCACGTTTTCCCCAGGGCAGTGGGCACTCAGGGACAAGTTTAGCCTCCAGTAAAGGAGGAAAGTCTGAGGCCAGACAGGAACCAGCGTTTACCCGAGTAGCGTGCGGAGCTGGGAGTGGAACCGCGTCGTCTCCAGGCCTGGCCTTCTGTCTTCGCGGTGCGGCTTCCCAGTTCCAGCTGCCTCTGATGACATCCTTCCCGATGTAAGACTGAGGCCATTTGATCTACACCATGTGTCACAGATGCTGGCATGTGGTGTGGTTTGGGGAGGCTAAACCTGCCCATCGCATCGGGATTTTTAGGGGCCCTTACCAGCCTGGAACCGTGCGGGTACCCAAGGGCCCTGCGGGGGAGTCACGGGGCCGGGCGTGGCTGTCTCCCCCTCAGGTGCTGACAGTCTCCGCGCGGCTGGAGCCAGCACCCAGGCTGGTGTTCTGAAGGCAGCAGAATTAAGAAAAGTTCTCTCATTATTTCCCCAAGATGCTAAGGCTTGAGTTCGCAGGCTTCTGGATCAAGGCTGGGTGACTGGGCGCTGGCTGCTTCCAAGTGGACAGTCCAGAGCCCAGAGTCCAGCTTCCTCCTGGCGTCGCAGCAGGAAGTGGCCTGGGAGAATCTTAATTCCCCACCCAGCGGGGTGACGACAGCGGGGGCGTGGCTGCACCTGCTTTAGTGCCACGGCCGGCCCCCCAGTGGAGGCGGCCCTAGACCTGGCAGCAGGCTGGGCAGCAGGGGCTGGGAGGGGGCTGCAGGCGCCCTGCACAACACAGGGCCCAGCGCCCAGCCGTAACTAGTGTCCCGGGAGGCCAGGGCCACACCGGAGGCTGGCACCAGCCTGGGGTTTCCCTTGCCCACACAGCTCTCGTTGTGTCTCCCCTCAGTCAACCGAACAGCGCTTTCTCGTTACCTGGTCTCCTAAGAGCTGAGAGACCGTCTTCCCACTGGTTCTGGTTCCTCCTCCTTGCACTCCTGACAGGCTGTGCATCTCAGAGGAAGGGTGGGCACGGTGTCGGGGGCATGAATGTTTATGGCAGCTGCGGTCGCAGCTTCTCCCCAAGAGGACGCTTTCTTGAAGCTTCCTGGTGGTGTACAGTGGCCCGATGGACCCTCCAATGATCTGCTCTCACTTCTACCTTATCAAGTGTAATCCCGTCACTCGTCTGTAGGGTCCTAGGAGACTGTTGTCAAATGAAAGGGATGCTCCCAGCACGGGGTGGGCACTCAGGCCCTTTGTTGAACAGACGAACAAATTACAAAGTTAAAAGGAAAGGAATCATTTGACATCTGCACCTCAGAGTTAGGCCAGATCCCCTGTTATTTAAATATAGTTCCGTTTAGTGGTTCAGTGTTTTGGGTTTTTGGGTTTTTTGCCTGTTTATAGATTGTTTTTCCCCACAATTAACTAATTTAGATTTGTCTCTCTGGGAGGTACGATACATACTCCATTGTGGTTTAGTTTTTCCTCCAAGAAAGGCACATCATGGTTTATTTTTAAGTATCGGCTTTATTGCTTCTTACAAATGTCATTCACGCTTGTTTTTTTAAAAATTCAAGCAGAAATTCCTAAGAAAGCAATCAGTTGCCCGAAATATATTAACTCCTCCAAAATTGCGTCCATACTAATGTGACGGTCTTTCTGAATGGCCTCCTGTGTACATACACAAATGGAAGGTGAGGAGACAGAGAAGTAAGGTAACACCCATGAGTGACACTATTCACACTATTTAAAAATGAAAGTATATTTCTTTTACTTGAATCTACTTGAAAAGAATGTGAAGTGACACCAAGAGAATTGCTGAAATAATTCTTTGCCACAAGAGTTGATGATTCATGGAAGTCACTCTAAAGCTAAGAAAAGTGGCCGCCAAAGCTGTGGGGAGGGGTGATCCCGGGTGCCCTGCCCTGGAGGCGGCGCCCGGCTGTTTGACCTTCCCCCTTGGAGGGAGTGGGCAAGGCTGCAGCTTCTGTGCCGGCCCCTCGCTGCCTGGACCGCGTGTCCCTTGACGGGGCCCATACGAGGTAAGCTGTGCTCTGAACAGTCACAGTAACCCCCCCAGGTTTATGCTGTTTCGGGTAGGTTCTGCTCTGTGACAACAGTTGCCCCAAGTGTGTATCAGGTATGTCCCATACGACTTCTTTTCACTGTTGTCATGGATTGAATAGTGTGCTCCGGAGAATGCACGTCCACCCAGCATATGAGAGTATGTCGAGCTGGAAGTGGCATCTTTGCAGATGAATTGGGTTCTGATGAGTTTACACCGGAGGAGGGTGGCGCTAAGCCCAGCGACTGGTGTCCTTGTGAGGACTCGGTACGAAGGCGCAGAGACGCACAGAGCGAAGGCTGTGTGAAGCCGGAGGCAGAGGCTGAAATGATGGGGCCACAGGCCGAGGGACTCCAAGGATTTCGGGAGCCACCAGGAGCTGGAAGAGACAAGGACGGACCTTCCCCCACCACAGAGCCTCCAGAGGGAGCCCAGCTCTGCCGACAGCTTGGTTCCAGGCTTCCGGCCCCCGGAATGGGGAAGGAATACGTTTGTGCTGCTTTAAGCCCCTTTAAGTTTGTGATAATTTGTTACGGCAACCACAGGAAACCCGTACAATTGCCTACCTGAAATTGCCACTTCACTGGGTGTCCCGTATTTCTTCTTGCTGAACCTGGCCACTCTCGATCACTCCCGGAACCCCTCCAGAGGAGGGCCACAACGGCCTGGCTGGCGTCCCAGACGCGCCAGTGAGCTCTCACCCCGAGACGCGGGCAGGGCGTCTGCAAAGTGGCGGCCCTGCAGGCTCCCGCCCCGCCGTCCCCTGCACCGCCACCTGCATGCCGCCAACCCCTTGCCTGTGCGTGACCAGACTGTGGCGGAGCGGCCTGCCCTGCGCCACCTAGACCCCTCCCTCGAACGTTCTGGATGGCTTAAGACCCTCTAAGACACTTCACTGGCTGGCGAATCTATCTCACCCCCACCAGCACACCCCTCCCAGAAAAGGTAATTGACACACATTAAATTTCTCACTAGCCTTAACTCGTGGCAGGGTGAGGGGGAAGGGACGGTGGCAGTTGGATCTGTCTGACTGAGAAAAATCAGATAAGAAGCTGGGATTTCCCTGACACCCGTGTCCCAGGGTGAGTCATGCCCACCAGGCCATCAAAGCTCACCCGGAGCGGCTCTGCCTTCTGGGGACCGTTTGTTCCCACCGTCTCCCTCAAGAGGTAAGACGCAGACTTCTCCCCAGTCCTGAGTGGTGGCTGCTGCTGCTCCCGGTCACAGAGAAACTCTGGGGCATTTCTGGGCCCGGTGCGGAGCCTGGGATGCGCTCCCCTGAGCTTCCCACCGCTGCTGGGGGCAGAGGCTGCAGGGCCCTGAGCTCACCCAGCAGCTGAATACATGACTGCAGGGCTGTCCTCTGCCAGGGGCTGGGGGGGGGATTGTGGGGGCAGTGCTTCCTTATATCTAATTGCCTGATGATTGTGGGACCACCCACCGTCCTGAATTACCCTCCGTCCGCTAAGCCCTGGCGTCGAGCTCTCCCGGGATGGACTCTAGGTCTCCCGCCTGTCCTGGACTCACGCGAGGGCCCTGGCGGGCTGCACAGCTCAAAGCTGACCCTTGGGGTTCTAGCCACGCTGTGACAGTCAGCACCTGCACCCTCTGCCCTGGGAAACTTACTCACCTTTCCTGCGGCAAAGCAGACATCAGTACCCAAAAGAAAGGTGCAGCCTGGCTTGTGAAGCCCCAAACTGGCAGATGCCTAAATCCACGTTCATCACCTGGAAATGGGGGGGGGGTACGTCCAGCAGGGGCAAGTTCTGCAGGCCTCCCGGGGCACAGGGTCTCTGCATGGCACCAGATGTGATGGTCAACTTCACGTGTCACCTTGGCTGTGCTCAGGGGTGCCCAGATAACTGGGCAATGCGGTTTCAGCCTGGGTCTGGAAGGGTATCTCTGGGCGAGGTGAGTGTTGAGATGGTAGACCTATGGAAGCAGAGGGCCCTCCCCAACGTGGGGGCCATCACCCCGTCCTGCGAGGGCCCAGGCAGAACAGAAGGACGGGTGAAGTCCTCCTCTCTGCTGAGCTGGGAGGTCTGCCCTCAGCCTTTGGACGTCGGCCTTCCTGGTTCTCGGGCTCTCGGATCCAGAGGCGGGCCTGCTCCATAGCCTGCTCCTGACGCCCTGATGCACTGAGCGCCTGAACGAGCAGTGATCGAGGCCAGAGGGGCGCCTTTTGTCATCCTAAGTTGTCGCTTGGTGAGTGTGTCATCTTATGTCTAGTTTTGGGTCAGTGGACTTCAGTGATGCCACAGACGTGACCAGAAATGGCTCGCAAGGACCGAATTCCTCCCAGGCGCTCTCACATTCGCGCCTACTTCCAGGAGGGGCTGAGGCGTTGGGAGGTTCAACACGCGGCCGACAGCCCATCACGGTTAACGGGCAGGGGACTCGGCGCCCACCCGCCTGGCTGCACGGGCCCCTCAGAAGCGCTGACCGCCTCCCTGCTGCGGGTCCTCGCGCGGCCGTGAACAGCGGACAGGAAGACGCTCTGCGGATGGGTGCGCGCGGCGTCCCAGCCCCCGACGGCTGGCTTCCACCCAGGTCCCGAAGTCCCCCCCAGCAGAAACAGTGAGTCGCCTGACCGCCGTGGGCGGAGGGCGCCCAGCTGATGCCAGGAGCCTCGAAGACGCAGTGCGACCTGGAGTCTGAACCCACTTTGGGGAAGGCTTGGATTCAGTTATTTTCTTTTAATTAGCCATCCTCTCCGTTTGCCGATCTGATCCCCAGAGGAAGTTGGACCAGTTTCAACCCGTCGAGAGACTGGGGTTTGCTCAAGAAGCTCAGTGTGGGAGCCCCTCCCAGGCCCCTCCTCCGGCTGCAGGAGGGTCTCCTAAGGCTGAAGCTCCCTGAATGGACCTCCTTTCACCTGTTGTTACTGTTTCTAAGGGAAAGATCGGCAGAAAGTAAAAAGCCACTTGGACGGAGCAGTTCCTTGGAAGAAGAGGCGAGTCTGTGCCGGGAAACAGCCCTGGGTGGTTTTCCCTGGAGGGCCCTGCTTCTCGGCAGTTGTGTCGTCAGACTATTCACCCGGGCCCTTCCACGAAAGGCGGCCCGAGGTGCCGAGACTCGGCCTGGAGGGAGTGAAGCTCCACCCCCAGTGGGGACAGTCGGCTCCACGGGCAGGGCTGGCCCCAGGGCACCGTGGGCTCTGCAGACTCCCCTCCTCCAGTCATTTGTCCAGCCCACTCGACTGGGTGTCTTCCACGTTCCCGAGCCCAGCAGGTGCCTCCAGCCCGCGGGACAGCTGTGCACACCCAGGGGCGGGCTGCACGCCTGGCCGCGCTCTGTCCGTCCGCTGGGCGGCCGGCCTTCCTTTCCGCCAGAGTTGGTTGAGACCTGCAAGACATTGTAGGAGCCGGGGTTCGTGGAGAAACAGGAGGCTTCAGGAGCACAAGGTGAACAGGCCTGGCTGTGGGTTACATTCTTTACCTTCATTTTAACAAGTATTTTAACCCCCTTGAAAATTGCTTCTCTGCAATAATAAGCAGAGCCCATGCTGAGTCATAGGCTGGCCCTCAGTGCTGGGCTGGGGAGCTGGGCTGGGGGCTCCAGCAAGCTTGGGGGGCATAACAGTAGCAGGGCAAGTGAGTGCGTGCACTGGGGAGGGGGAGGCAGCCACTGCAGCACACCTGGCCCTCGTTTGGGGAGGTTTGGTGGGACCAGTGTGGCAGCAGGAGGTTTGGGTTACACATAAGCAAGTGAAATAGTATATAAATAATAGAGGTAGAGAATTACAGAGGAAAGGGAGCCGGTGTCTGCCCATCCGTCTGTTTCTCATCTTGCCAGCTGGGGCCTCTGGGGCTCCTGCCCCTCCCCCAGAATTCCAGCGTTAGCAGAGGGCCAGTCGGCGAGCAAGGGGCCGGATCTTGGTCCTGAGAGACGGGGGTGGGGGGGAGTCACCACAGGGAATCCACTCACTAGGTATTTATCAAGTACCTACTGCATGCCAGGCTCTGTTCTGCACTAGCACATGCCTCCCAAGTGTATCCACACCAGCAGCAAGAGCATCCCCAGGGCTGGGCTAGAAATGCGGGGTCTCGGGCCCCACCTGCCCTCCAGTAAGGCCCCAGGCCACTGGAGTGCACAGTCAAGGTGAGGGAGGGGCTCCGCTCTGGAACACAAAAGGAAGACTCCCGAAGGAAAGCCCTCGTGGCCCCCTCCGAGGAGAGACCTGCCCTGCGGCTGTGTGTGGGGCAGCAGAGTGAGCTCAGCCAGGGACAGAATCACTAGCCCCACGTCCACGGAGGAGCACAGCCCGTCAGTGTCGTCCGCCTTGAGGGGGGCGGTCTGGAGCAAACAGCCGCCCCTCCGTGCGGTCGGCAGAACGACGCCCCCGCCCAGTCCTAATCCCCAGAACCCGTGAACATGACCTTCCGCGGCAGAAGGGACTTACCTCCCGTGCAGGTCGCTGCTGCCTGCAGCGCTTAGCACAGGCCTGGAACCGAGCAGACGCTTTCCAGGTGCTTGCTGCCTGAGACCACACCCAGGTCTGCGGCGAAAACAGACGAATGGTTTCTCGAAGGGCAGATAACCCAGAGCTCTCCAACAGCCAGGCCAGATCTGAACCTGCGACCTAGCGGAATATTCCACTTCCCACATCCGCCCACCTCCCTTGCCAGTAAAAGCCAATTTGTAAAATTACCCAGCAGCCAGGCAGACAAGCGCAGGGGTTGTTGGCCGGCCCTGCGTGCCAACCCAGCGTGAAACGCCTGTTTCTCAAGGACCCGGGAAGGGCAGGCTCCACAGTGGGCTGGCCTTCCTTGCCCCCTGGAGGTTTCCGAACAACCCACTGGCCCGAAGCCAGGAAAGCAAAGGCATCTTCTCTCAGATGCGTGCTGTCCTCTGGGTGTGAGGCTCCCTGCTGCCCAGCGGGCATCCTCAACCTTAGAAAAGGATCTTTTCAAGAGGCCTCACACTTAGCAGTAGAAGCACATTGAAGAGGTTTGGGGTTTCCAGCCTTTGCATGGACAGGCGTGTCCTCAGTCACCCTCACGAGCAGCCGGAAGGGATGATAACCCCAGGTTTGAGGCTGCACAAGGACTTAGGGAGAACTTGGACGTGAAATGCCGAGCGCGGGGCCAGCACCCGGGCCCGTGTGTACAAGCTCACCCTCCTCATCACCGCCACCATCAGTTCCCACGCACACCCCTGTCAGGCGGGAACCGCTGAATCCCCATTTCCAGACGAAGCTCAGAGAAGGAAAGGAATTTGCTCAGGGTTGCACAGACTTCAAACTGACAGGACAAACCCTAGTCTCCCGGGCAGTCTGACTACACGGCCAGACCCTAAATCTTCACATGTCATTTAATAGCATACGAGCTTCGTGGGGGTCTGTTGAAAGCATGTGTGCTGAGACCATCTGGCCCTTCCTCAGGCAGCAACAGATGTCAGTGTTGACAATATCGTTCCTAGGACAGAGGCTGTCAAACCTTTAAATCTCAGGACCCCCTTATGTTCTTAAAACTTGTTGAAAATTCCAAACTGTGTTGCACTTGTGGCTCATGTCTGTCGATATTCAGAGAATTTGATGGCAAAATTGATAAAGTTTAAAAATGTTTAATCCAGTAAATGATATAAACAGGAGGAAGAGTAAACCCACTGCATGGTAACACAGATAACGTGTTTTAGAAAAAATAATCATAATTTGCCAAATAGAAAAGTTGTGAGAAGGCTCGCATTGTTTTATATTTTCGCAAACCTGCTTAATGTCTGGCTTAATAGGAAACAGCTGGGTTCTCTTCTCTGCTTCTGCATTCAGTCCGGAGCCTGTGAAGAAGGTCTGGCCACACACAGACATGTGTTTGGAAATTGAGGTCGGTTAATAGTCTTTTGGATAATTAGGGTATCATTCTTTGATACTACACCAAAACTCGACAAGCAGCAGCTCCGTAAGGATGAGCTGCAGCGTGGAATCTGACAGCAAGTCAGTGAACTGCTTGTACCTGTCGCTTCGACCCCGTCCGTCTGTCCTGAACTTTGAATGGATCTTTTCCTTATGCATGGTTTTATAACGTTCCAAAGTGTTGTGAAGAAGCCCTAGAAACACATCAGGGTCCAAGGACCACAGTTTGTAGCTGCTGATCTGGGCTACGAGCTCCAGAAGCCCTTCCGTCTGGGTCGGGGGCAGTCACTGTGGCCTCTGAATCAGCTCTGGTCTCTGCAGATGTTTCAGTGCCTGCAGGAGCAGCCCAGGCCTCGGGCCACTTTTCCCCAACACTTCATTCCTTTCATGTGGGATCTGTGCAAAATACGTGCTGTCCTCTCCTTGAGTCTAGCTGTCGCCATTCCTGTGGCCTGATGATCAACTCCTGCGTCCACTGGTCTCACCAGGAGAGCAGCCTCCCCCAGAGGTAACTGAAGTCGGTGTCACTGTGGGGTGGCTATTTACAGAGCAAGGGTGGGGTTCGGGGGACCAGCCAGGATGAAGAAACACCCAGACGCTCGCAGCAGCGGGGGGTCGTTACCACCTGGACGGGAAGGGGCCGGGCACGGGGCTGGGGAGCGCCATAGCCAGGCACGAGGGCGCAGAGGAGAAGCCCCTAGCCTCTCTCTGCTCCCATCCTGCGCTCTGCTCCTGGTTCTCCCACTGGCGAATCCCGACAGGCAGCATGGGCGCCCCCGGCCCACAGTCCTGCAGGGCAGCCTCGGAGTGGGGTAAAGGTGGATCTGGAGGGGTGGGTAGGGGACAGCCAGCACAGCTTCTGAGCATCGCTGTCAAAGTGGCACGCACGGCCGTGTCGGCCTTCAGAAGGGCTCGTGGAGACAAGCCTCCCCTCTCAGCCCTGTCTCAGCCCACGTGACGCCCGGCCTGAATCTGGCAGTGGGGTCTGCAGGCCTCTCCCTACTGGCAGTCTCCCCAGGACCTCCCCACCCCGGCCAGTCCACTGGTCCTCCCCCGACCGCTCCTGGACACCCAGGCTGTGTTCTGTTGGCCTCTGTGTTCCATGACTCACTGTTACTATGCACCAAGCACTGTGTTAGGTAAGCCTCCATTTCGTGCACAAGGCAACCCAGAGCCGGAGTGGAGCAGCACCCTGCACCCCGGCAGCGCACGGCTGCGCCTGCAGAGTCAGACGCCCGCTGGCGGGGCTGCTTGCCAGTGCCTCGTCCAGCGTGGTGAGGCCAGGGACGCTGCTCTGTGTCTCCAGAGCCCAACCCCAGGCAGCCTTGGACAGCTCACGCTACCCACCTTCCCTGGCCTCTGCTTCCATCTGTGGAACTGAGAGCTCGTCCCCCAGCTCTGACCAGGCCCAGGCTCAGGCCCAGCAGGGGCTGTGGACATTGTGCTTTCGTCTTCCAGATTTGAACAAGCCCCCAAAACCACATCCGTGCTCTGAGATTCTGTGGACAGACAACCCACTTCTTCTCCTTGGCCCCGTGCACTTGCTGGGATCAGCAGATGTGAAATTCTGACATTGCACTTAGAACATCCTCCATCTGGACCTCTGCAACACACGGGGATCGTGTGCCAAACACATGTTCCACAGAACACAGGCCCGCCTCGCTGTGCCTCGTGGGGATGACAGAACCCACCTTTCCCTGGGCACGTGCACTCTGCCCACGCACGCTTTCTGGCTGGGAAGAGAGGCAAGACCGCGCCGGGTGAAGGCGGCCGTTGGCTTCCGTGCCCCACGTGGGCCGTGCTGATGCTGGGGGGCGGGGAGGCAGAGGGCGTCCGAGGCCGGTCTTTACTGAAAATACAGACGTGTAGCGTGTGGTGCTAACAGAACACACCACAGGGGTCAGTGGTGCAACAGAGAATCATGCATTTCTAACGTCAGGCCGGCCAGTGCCGCCGGGAGGCGCGTGTGGAAGTGTGCGCTGTGTTGCTGCTCGCGTTTCTGGGTGACATTCAGGAGGCACAGGGACAGCTGCCACCTGTGGGCCAGTGAATTTAGGAAGGCTGTTGAGGGACCAGAATAATGACAGGGGTAAGTGCTGCTGCAAAACTTCTCCACACAAGGGATTAAAATCCTGGCTCCCTCTGAAACACAGCTTTTAAAAAAAATTTATTTATTTTTCTAAAATCATGGTAAAAATGCACCTGACATAAAATGCACCGTTTTAACTGTTCTAAGTGTATAGTGGCATGAAGTACGTTCCCAAAGGTGTTTAACTATCACCACCTGGAAATTCTCTAGAACTTTTTCGTCTTCCTGACTGAACCTCTGTCCCCATGGAACACCATCCCCCCCGCCCCCCCCCCCCCGGTGACCACCATTCTGCTTCCGTCTCTGTGAATTTGACAACTCTGGGACTTCACAGAAGTGTGATCATTCAGTATGTCTCTGTCTGTGACTGACGTGTCTCACTTAGTTTGGTGTCTTTGGGGTTTATCCACGCAGTGGCATCTGCCAGGGCTTCCCTCCTTTTTAAGGATAAGTAACATCCTGCTGTGTGGATGGGCCAGGCTGTGTGTACCCGTCAGCCGCCGATGGACTCCTGGGTCGCTTCCACCCCTTGGCTGTTGTGAGTAGTGCTGCTCTGCCATCCCTGCTGCTAACAACTGCTGAAATGGGTATTCCCGCACAAAACTAGGTTTGGAAGTCGCGTCCCCGAACCGAAGCAGGCCTCGCTGACAGTTCGTAGCTCTGAAGCAGGCGGCCTGCTGGCTGGTCACCGGAGCCTTGCTTGACGCAGAGATCTGTTACGGAAAGAGAAGCCCCCTCAAGACCACTTCTGTTGTCAGTGTGACACCGACTCTGAAGTAAGACGTCATTACGAGTGACCAAAACCAATGCAGGGGTGACAGAGCAGCCGGGTGGGACGGGAGGCGGCCGGAGACGGCGCGCGCCTTTGCCGGCCTGCGGGGCCCACCCACTCCCAGCCGAGCGCAGCTTTCCTAGGACGCTCGGAGCAACCTGAACGAGACCAGCTCGAAGAGCTGCGTCAACTTTAGTTTCCTGATTTTAATCGTTGGCCTGTGGTTATGGAAGAGAATCGCTCCCTTTTAGGAAATGTACTTGGTAGCATTTAGTGGCAAAGGCAGATCTTGTCTGCAGCTTCCTCTGTGTGTGCGTGTGTGTGTGAAAGGGGGGTGGGCAGGGAGAGAGGATGCTGCAGACACGGTGAATAGTCACATCTGGGGAATCTAAGTGAAGGGTATCCTGAGGGTTTTTGTCTGCTTCCATTTGCCTGAAGTAATGTCAAAAGGGGGGTCTCCAAGGGCCACCTGTGGAGAAAACAGACAACTAATTCAAGAGAAGGAACACAGGTGAGCAGCGCAGCGCTGGCGGTCAGAGCACGAGCAGCCGCGGGGAGCCTGGGAGGCCGGGGAGGCCGCAGCGCGGCGCTGACCCCTGTCACTGGGCCCTCCCGGACCCGCGGTGAGGGTCCTGGTTTGCATCATCAAAGCCGCCCCTCCCGCCGCGCAGACAGTGATGTCGGCAGGAGGCCAGGAACGGCGGGTACGCCCTGCACGTGCTGACAGGTTGGAGGGCGTGTGAGTGTGGAGTGTTCACCGTGGTGGTGACGTGACTCGTGCAGGGTGGAGCGCGGACACTTGAGAGCACGTGGTCGAGATCCGGTGAGTTATGCACAGCGGTCACGGGCGAAGTGCTTCCCAAGAGTAGCCCCCCCCCACCCCCAATTGAACCAGAACGCATTATGTAGCGCAGTTTTAGCAGATTTCCTGAGCGACATACTGGCGGGGTCTGGAAGATAATGTGGTAACAACCACCCCCTCAGCCTGCACTGAGTGGGTCCTCAGTGCGGCCCTGCACCTGGACCCCCGCTGCAGAGGGGACTCGAGCCACGGGGCCTCGGGTCCCAGGGCCACTCTGAAGCACAGCAGTGCCAGCGTGTGTTTCCTTGACTGTGGAGGCTGCTGTCTCAGTGTGACCTGACGTCGCCACCCCAGCACGCCACGCTGTCCACACCCACCCTTACTTCATGTCTACACTGCGTCTGGTGCTGGGTGCGAGCCAACTGGATGCCAGCTAAGATCCGTGTGTTCCGTTTCTCGAAGTCCACTGCCAGGCCCACGGTGCCTGGACCGCCCAGACCTGCCCAGGCCGAGCTGTCTCCAGACGGTATGAAGCCACCGTGAACCCGAACAACCAGCTCTTCCCGTGTCTTGCCGTTTGCAAGACCTCAGAACCCGACCTTTGCCCTCCTCAGCACATCTGCTCAGAATACATGGGTGGCCGCCACACCAGACCCGGGGAGAGCGCTTTTAGACTAGGAAGGGGCAACTCAAAGCCCCGCCTTGACCAAGTCCCAGAATGGCTGTCAAATTTGCGTGGTTATCCGTATCATCATTTCTACATTTAATTTCACTTTTAGAAGTTTAAAAAAATTTTCTGCCTAAAGTTATAAATGGGCAATATTACACAGACACAATTGGTAACTGAATTTCATCTCACTTGCCAGCTGCAATGGACAAAAAGTGGATATTGTGAGAAATAGTGTGGAGATTCCTTAAAAAACTAAAAATAGACTTACCCTGTGATCCAGCAATCCCATTCCTGGGTGTATATCTGGAGGGAACTCTACTTTGAAAAGACACCTGCACCCCAGTGTTCACAGCAGCGCTGTTTACAACAGCCAGGACGTGGAAACAGCCTAAATGTCCATCAACAGATGACTGGATAAGGAAGTTGTGGTGTATTGTGTTGAGAGAATCGTGCCGTGGTCCCTGGTGTCCTGGGGAGCCAGCGGCCACGGTGTCCTGCTCCTTGCAGTAGGGTGCACAGCCCACCTTAAACCGCCGCCAGCCCCGCCTCCTCACCCCTGGGGTGACTTAAAGCAGAGCTTCTCCAGCAGTGACCTGAGTCACCGGGGATCTGGTCAGGATGCGGGTTCTGGGGCAGTGCCTCCGGGTGGGCCTGAGAGTCTGTGTTTCTAGCCAGCTCCAGGCAGTGTCTGAGGACCATGTGTGGAGTGTGGAGGATTTAAACTAAATGAGTAAAGAGAATGTGACCAGGAGCCCAGCACATTCCAACGACAGACGCCCCTCTGCTGTTTGAAAGCTGGGAGCAGCACAGGGCCCGCCATGGTCCTCTGTCCGTCTGCCTGATGAAACCCTCCCTCCCCTGGGGCTCTACCCCCTGCCGCCCTGCTGTGAGGCCCTCCCGATCACTCCTTTGTCTTTGCCCCCTCTTCTCTCCCTGGGGACTGGTCACGTGGTCTGTGTCAGTGGCCCCGCCCTCTGGCTTCTGGCGGGGGTGGGCCAGTGGGGGCGCCGGCTGGAGACTGGAGAGAGGGAAACGGGACCCTCCCGCGCTGAGCGACGCACCTGTCTTCCGCAGGTGTTGGCCCATGGAGGGCCGGCTGCTGTGGTCCCAGCTCTGCGTGGCTTTGTGTTCACATTTCACTTGTGCCTTCTATTCAGCTTAACTCAGTTCTAGCTCAGGTTCCTCCGTGAAGCCTTCCTGCATCATTTGAACCTTCGAGAATACCCTCCTTTCCACTCCTTCAACAAGTAACATAGCCCCCGATATTGAGCCGTCTTCTCTCTTGTTGTCCAGTTATTTCTAAGGATCAGTCTGGTCTCCATACCTGGAGAGAGACTTAAATTCACCGTCGGGGTTTGCACGCCTCCCATCCCCTGCGGCACCTGGCACACGCCGGGACCTTAACACTGACCTCAGTAGACTCTTCCCCTGACGGGACAAACTACAGAACGCGTCCGGAACTCAGAGAACGCAAATAGTTTCTTCGAGAAAAATCTGTTTTCGTGCGTGTTCTCCATCTTCGTCATAAATGAGTATTTGGGGAACTATCTAAAAACAATAAAACTGTTTTTAAAAGTCAACTTTAAAAAACAGTTTTATGGGGATATCATTTACATACCATACAATTCACCCACTTAAAGAGTAAACTTCAGAGGTTTTTAGTATCTTCACGGAGTTAAGCGGCCATCAGCACAGCTCACTTTAGAACATTTTTTGTCAGCTCGACAGGGAGCCTCACCTTGCCTTTTGGTGTTGAGCTTGATCTAAAACCCGAAGCAGGAAGAGAACGTCACAGACTTCAGTCCCTCAAGATGTGTTTCTGTTTGCATTGGCTGGGATCTTGATTGCCTTTTTTTTTTCAATTGTCTGTGTTTCAGGAGAATTGATTTCGGACGGCGTGAAAATGCACCTGGTTTTGCCCGGTTGCAGTTCACCTGCCTCCTTGCACACCTGAGCTCAGGAGCCGCGTCCCTCCTCGTCCCTCCACTAGAGGGCGTGGCATCAGAGACGCCGACGGCGCGGCCTGAGCTGTCCCAGGTGTTCTGACCTCAGCCCTTCGGAAGGTAAGAGCTGGTCCCTGCCAGTCTGCAGTGAGCCTCGGAGCTCTGGCCCCGGGTTGTAATCGACTTGTGAAGGAAGCTTCCATTCACGAGCCAACTGCAGACTTGACTGACTGAAAAGGCGAGGTGTGGACGCAAAGAAAACACTGTGCATTGGTGATGATGACAGCAACAGTACAGCCATTTATTGAATATGTGCACGGTGCTGGGCACAGCGCTAGGGACGTCACACGCGTGTCTCATTTACTCCTCCCAGCAACCTTCCGAGACGGGCCGCGTCATTTTGCCCGATTCTCTGATAAGGAAGCTTAGAGGAGGAGCTTGAGGAGCTTGCCCGGAGGAGTCTTCCTGATCTTAAGATCAGTGCAGCGGTCTGTGTGCGTAGAGGGAGAGGCCGGTCCGTGCAGGGTGACCTTCTGAAGTCTTCGAAGCTGTGGAATTTGAGGATTCTGACTTCTACAAAACCTGAGTCATAGGATGTCCCTCGAATGAAAACACTGGGTCCTTTTAAACCCCGCACACAGGGGCGAGGTGCACCTGGGGGAGTGGAAAGAGCCCATCTCTGATGTAAGTTAGAAACGTATGCCAACATGTGTCTGAAATGAGCGCTCCAGGCCTCGGGAAACCCGTTCCCGTCCAGTCCTGATGGATCTGACCCCAGCAACGGCCAAGTCCTTAAGGTTTTGCATTCCAACAAGTGCCCAGCGGGGGACCCCACCTGCAGCAGGTTTTCTGCCCCCGTCCGCAGCACGGGGCCAGGAGCACCCAGCAGCTCTCCACCTGTGGCCCAGGCCCCTCTGCTGTGGAATTCACGGGATGAACTGTACAGATGTTGGTGTGCTTAGTGGCGACGTCCCATGTGGCCCAGAGCAGCCTCCTTTCCAGGCTCCGGAGGGCAGGAGGTAGGCCTCCAGGTGTTGGCAGGAAAGGAGGGAGGGAAGCCCCCCTCACTTTTAAATGGGGTGCACTCACTTCTGTAGCCGTGACGTGAGTTGGGCTGTAAAGCCTGTTGGAGCTGGGGTCTTGTGATCTACGAAAATTCCCAAGAGCCCCATGAGCACCCTCGGAGTGTGCCTTCACCCCACATTTCTGCAGAGTGTCCCTGTCCTTTACAACTTCCCTCCCCAGAGATGTCCCAGTCGCCTCAGAGTATGCGGCCACTTCTGGAGTCCGAGGGCATCCCGGGCAGTACGGCCAGATATGGGCTGTCTTCCACGCCTCCTTCTGATGTTGGGGAACGTTATCTTTAGGGGAAAAAAAATAAGAACACTCAGTGGATGTTTATGCAGCTCCTGCTCTGTGCCTGGTGTCCCCTGGGGACACAGACGTGGCTCACACACTCAGCTGACGGTCTAGTGCAGGGACAGACAGCAACAGGCACAGACACAGAGGACGTGCTCTCAGCAGTGCAGGTGCGGCAGGGAAATAGGCAGACAGCTCTGGGTGAGGGGCTGGAGCCTGACTCACTGGGGGGCTCTGTTTTTAGACATGGGGGGTCAAGGCGCAGAACTGAGTGGCAGGAAGAAGGCAGCCACGCAGGGCTCTGGAGGGAGGGCGTTCCGGCGCAGGAGCGGCAGTTACAAAGGCGCTCAGGTGGGCGTCATCCCGAGATCAGCAGTTCGCGCCAGAGGCCGAGGCGCACAGCCCCCGCTTCCCGGCTCTGACACCGGCGCTCATGTTAGAGACTCGCCGGCACCCTCAAGCCCTGAAGCGCCATCTCACCCCAGGGACACACCGGCTGTGCAGGCGGGGCCAGCTTGAGGCTCCACCTGGATGTGATTTCTCCCTGGTGTTAATTGGCAGGAGGTGGGAGGGGAGAGGGGAGCACAAAATAAGGCTTCAAAGCCCAGCTGTGCCTGAGTTAACGCCCTTGTGGGCACCGGGTTGGGGCCGAGAGGATGCTCACAGCAGCCTCATCGTGTCATTAAATCAAATCACCAGGTGCGGTGGGGGTGCCGGGCACCCCGAGAGGCGCGCTTCCCTGCTGCTCATGAATAGCCTGTCTTATTTCCCTTAAAAAATAATTTTTTTAATGTCTTGACAAAACACCTCTCTCTTCTGGGATTTCCAAAGTTAGCAAAAATTGAGCTCCAAGCAGCAAAAAGCTAAATCGGTGTGTGGTTGCATTTTCCATTTCCTTCACTTCCATCTTCCTGCCTTGTTGGAAGGGAAAGGGAAGCGGTTAATGTCCTGGGGGAAGGGGCTTCTGCCAAGGTCCCTTTGTTTCTTTGGCCTCGATCTCCCCGCAGCTCCCGGCCCGCCTCGCCCAGGGGACCGCGGCCCTGGCTGTTTTCATCCCTGCTGCTCTCTTGACGTCTCTCAGGGATTTTCCCCAAGTTGTCAGTGTGTTTGGGAGGCCTTCTCCCGGGAGCCCGCCGGCCCGTGGCTCTGGGAGCGCCGGGCGTTCCGAGGTGACAGCTCGGGCCCGGCCGGATCGTCAGCTGTTTCCGTGTGCCGTGAATCTGTCAGTGGTGGTGCAGGCCCTGACTTCTCCTGCCTTCCTCTGCCAGCCTTTGATGCTGACCTTATCAAGGCGTGGAGGCAGGTGGGGAGGGGCGGCCAGGGAGGGGCTCGCCATCCTCTGTTCACCCCCAGGCCGCGGAGAGCAGGAAACAGGAGTCCAGCGCAGATAGCAAAGGCCAGGAGGTCCTCACATCACGGAGAGAAGCAAGGCCCAGACTTGCCCCTGAAAGTGTCCCAGGACGGGGCTGGGCGCTGGCCAGGTTAACCTAGGAACCTGGTGGGGGACCTAGCCGACCGCACAGCCTCGGGAGCCAGGGCTGTCCAGGGGAGGGAGCCGGAGCGGCCCCGCTCCCCTCCTCGCCGCGCCTCGTCTCTGCACTGTCCGTCCTCAACGAATGCAGCTCCACCGTCCTAGAGCCCTGTGCCTCTGCCCAGAGTCTCTCCTCTAGCTACCTTCTGCTCTTCCTTGAGCCTCTGTGTGGACCTCACCGCCCCCTCCCCAAGTTCTGTCCCTGATTTTCCCCTCCAGCACGTCCCCCGACACAGCCAGCTCACGCCAGATCATATTGCCTGTTTCTCTCTGTCTCCTGCGCTGGACTGTGAGTCCGGGAGAACAGGAACTGTTTCTTTTTCCCTGTGGACCCTCAGGGTGAGACTCGGAGCATTTCATCCTCACGTGTCTGGTCTCGTTGCTGCGAGACGGCAGCGTCAAGCATCACATCCCCCTCTGACATTGTCTGCAGAAGAAAGGAAAGAAAGACGTGTCTCTGAAGGTCTCTCCCTTACACGTCGGGGTGGAAACAGTCCCCAGAAGCAGACGTCTGTGTCTCCGTGGTGACAACTGGGTCAGACGGCTGCCCTGTGTGTTGAAAGGACAGGAGGAAAGGAGGGAGGGAGAGAAGGATTGACAAAAGGATGGAAGGAAGGAAGGACGGGCCACGTGACAGATGGGCACGTGGAAGGATGGAAGGATGGGGGGTTTTCCCTAATTGCTCCTCATGCGGGCTTCGTTGTGGTTATACTGCAAGTTTTATGGAAACTGTGACCAAGAAGGTAACAAGTGGGAGACCTGGATTCCAGGTCTGGTCTTGACTTGATGAAACATTGTCAGAAATGCAGAAACTGTCCCAGACCAGCTCCACCTTTCCACTTTCTTAGATGGCCCTGGGGTCTAGCCAGCTTCTCACACAGAAACCCCACCGAGGGGACAGGGAGGAAGGTAAACTAGGAGTTTGGGATTAACAGACACACACTGCCATGTACACAATAGGTAAACAACAAGGGGATATTAAATAGCACAAGGAACTCCGTTCCTCCCGCACGGAGGTTATAAACCCGAGAAGTTCTCTTTTCCAGGCTCGCCTGTAATTAGGGAGGGTCTTCTGACCCCAGTTCCCACCAAGAAGACATAAGGGAAAGTCTGTTTCCTGGAAACTTGGAAGGAAACCCGCTTCCCCACGTCTGCTTTGGACGCTGTCCTGAGACAGGACGCGATGCCTGTGTCTGGGGCCGCCATCCTGCAGCCTGAGGACAAAAGGCCGACAGGCTGAGACTGGGCACGCCCGGGCCGTGAGAGCATCGTTGAGCCACTGAGTAACCGGGAGCTCCCGGTGTGCTTCTCTAGACGGAGACAATTACCCAGCCTGTTTATACAAGCAAGTCGGAGTCCTGGTCACTTGCAGCCGAGACATGACCCTGAAGCTCCCTTTGGAAGTGGCTGTGATGGTGGCAGTCACTGGTTCACAGGGACTCAGAAGCCAGGGTGGCTGGTGGGCGAACGTGGGCTTTGTGAAGGTGGGCAGTAAGAAATGTCAGTTTCGCCGGTGCAAAGTCTGTCTGCCTTGCCCCTAGCATCCAAAATCTCACAGGACCCAAATCAAGGGTCCCCTAAGTGAAGTGTGTCATTCAGCTGTGGGGTAAGAGTGAAGGGGCAGAGAAAATAAAGCATGAGATTAAATTAAAGACACGGGAATTGCAGGAAGCACAGGTAGAATCATTGGCCCAAGTCTTTCGATGCAGGGTGATTTGTCTGAAAGCCCACTATCCCCTGAGTATCAGCTCCCGGAAGATTGGTTATGTCTTTCGTGACATTCATTCTTTTAGTAAGATGTTGAGCACAAAGTACGAGAGGTCACAGGCGCTGGGGACACAGCAATGAGGAATCAGACACAGGCCCCGTCCCCCTGTGGCGCCCACCTGTGTGCAGAGCCGGGCAGGCGCCCTGGCCATTGGAATAGAACGTGGCTGGGAAAGTGGCATCTTTAGAGAAACTAGGCAGAAACCCCCTTCCACACGAGATCCAGCTAACACCGCTAGCAGTGAGACACAGGCCCCCCGACGCGATGGTCCGAGAAGGACCGAGCGTCTCTCCCAGGGTGGGCATGCCAGGGACGCCGTGCACGGACCCGGTCGTGAGCAGACTTCAGAAAAACCCAAATGGAAGAGAACGCAACAGCATGTGTGACCAGTGCTCTTCAGAAATGCTGAGGTCAGGAAAGACGAAGAAAGGCTGAGGAACCGTCCCCAGCTGGAGGGGACCAAGGAGACGGGACAGCTAAGCGCAACGCGGGACCCCGGGCGGGACCTCGGGAGGACAGAGGACAGCCGTGGGAGGAGAAGGTGGGGTCTGCATTGTCGTCAGGGCCCCACCGATGTTCACCTCTTGGCCTTGCTGATCTTACCGTGGTTTTGTCAGTTAGCGTGACAGGATGCTGGGTAGGGGTAAATGAGAACTTTCCTGGGGATTTTTGAATCTTTTATGTAACGTCTAAAATTGTTTCAAAATAAAAAAGTTTAAGAATACAGTGCAGTTACTCCCCTGACGAAGAGTCACAGGTGCTGTGAGATCACAGGCCCCACGACCGACCTGCCCCACGCTTCGCTCAGTCATGCAGCCGAGTTTCACCGAGCGCCTGGTACCCGCTGGGCTCTGCGCTGAGTGCAGGGAGAGGGGTGGGCAGGACTCTCTGGGAAACACTTAGTTCCCCATCGTCTCTTTTCCATCTGCCCCGACCGAGACAGTGCTCCGGACGAAGGCCGTCCCCTGGCAGGAGAACACGTGGGGCAAAGCCGCCGCGCGCTGAGGGCGGGTTTGCAGCGTGCGCAGGTGGAAATCTGTGCTGCCGTAAACCAGAGAGACGCTGGTGGCGCTGGTTCCTGCAGCCAAGGAAGCTCTGAGTGTCGACTGCTAACCCGCCTGTGTAACAAAGGGGACGGGACGGGGCTGCTGAGAGCTGAGCGGATGACTCAGGCTGGCAGACGTCAGAGGAGTTCATCACAGCAGCCCAAGACGGGAGATCGATCCCCTCCAACGACGAAACAAGCAACGGGAGCATCCCGGGGCTGACTCAGGTCAGGTTCCAGCCAAGCCGTGTTGGGCGTCCTCCCCTCTATGACTCGATTGCCAGAATCCACTCACCCCTCAATCACCCGCGTCACCCCCCGATCCAGGTGATGCAGGTACACGCGTGTGTCACCCGCGTCAGCCCCCGATCCAGGTGATGCAGTTACACGCGTGTGTCACCCACGTCAGCCTCCGATCCAGATGATGCAGATGCATGCGTGTGTCGCTGCGTAACAAACCATCCCCAAACTTACTTAGGTCACAATTCCTGGCAGAGGCTGGTGTCTCCCCTGGCCTGGGATGGGCTGGCTGACTTCTGCTGGGCTGTCTCCTATGCTGTGGTCAGCTAGAGGATGGGAGAGGTTTCCATTCACATGCTGCTCGGCGGCTGGGCTGCTGGCTGGGCTGTCTCGGTCCTCCTGTGGCCCTTACACCCAGTAGGCTGGCTCAGGCTCACTCACACAAGTTCTCAGTGTCCCCGGGGCAGCTAGCCGTGGAGCCCCGTGCACAAGCACTCCCGATGTGTCTGCTAACGAATGTCCCAGTGGCCAAAGCCCCGAGCCCAGGCTCAAGGGTGGAGAAGCAGACTGCAGCCTCAGCGGGAAGCAAGAACTGGTGACTGACTGTTCGTCAGACGCAGTTGGGAGAATGGACACCAGGAGCAGAGATGAGCCCAGAGGAGGGCGTGATGTGCTCGACTGCAGGGACCAGGGGAGATTTCACAGGGGGGTTGTGTGAGCCCAGCCCTGCAGGATGGATTCAAGCCACCCGGGAGAGTCAAGTCCACGCGTGTTATTCACGCGACAGGACGTGATCATCGGTGAGCTGGGGTGCGGTGGGGGGAGGGGACGGACAACAGGACGAGCGATGTAAGGAGGAAAGAGGGCTAGCACGAGAGGCCGGGAGGAAGGCAGAACGGTCTGGCTCGGGGACCTCAGTGCACCTCCTACCCTTCCTGCGCTTCAGGCTCTTCACCTGTGGGCTGAGGATAATGATCATCATCTCTCGGGGTTTTTCTGTTTTGGATTAAAAAAAAAACTGATAACGTGAGAAGCTGTCACAATAGTTCCTTGTGTGTGACAAGCAGTCGGTAAATTTCAGTGCTTTATCCGCCATTCACCTGCTTTTTGAAGGCGTGGGCTGATGTCATGTTCACGACCGCATCCCGGGCAGACACTGACTCCGCGCAGAGGTGGACGACGTCGGCTCTGAGCGGTTAAGAAGACGCCCGAGGCTGCAGGGCTTGGAGCGGGGTCTCCCCGGGTCTGACCGGGGGTCGGCACCCTCACCACGCTGGGAGTCGGTGGGGTCACCTGCCATCTTGGAGTCTCCCCTCTGAAATTGCGCTGTTTCAGGCCCACTTTTCCAGGAGGTTCTTACACGTGAAAAGAGGGAGCACTTTAATCACGAATCCCTGCACGCTGTCTCCCGGGTCCCAGTCACTCTGGAGAGCAGGGGCCCTTGTTCGTGCACCGGGGAGGCTGTGCCGGGGTTTTCCTGCAAAACTGTTGTTTTCTCTAAAATGGGGAGATGTACCCAGGCTTGACCCTCGGCAGGAGGCAGAAACTTCCGGGAGCGGAGTAGCCCTAAAGGCAACATCTCCAGCAAGACAAGGACGCTGGTGGCCGGCTCTCCGAGGCCCTCGCTCACGGCTGGCACGCGGGTGTGACTGCAGGCAGCCCCATACGGGGTCGGAGGCTCAGCCTGCGGGCTCGGCGTGGAACGGTGGAAGGGGCGCTTTCCCTCTTGGTTCCAGGCCAAGCTAGAATGGCGTTCAGAGCAGAGAGAGTTTATTTAAAGAACCTGAAAGGTTAAACCACTCAGTGTTGCGCGGAGTTAAACCAGAGGCGTCTGTAAGCAGGCTAGGCCGGTTTGCCCTGGGCTGTGCCGGCTCTCCTAACTCATCCTACACTCTGGAATCTCTGGATTCCCGAACATACGCTAAATGCTGCACGGGGAGGGAAACTGTGAGCCCCGGGCTCCAGAGGCCACCTCTGCGTGGTGCCTTCTCCACGTGCAGCTCCCCCACCTCCCACAGCCCAGGAGCTGGGATTCGTTAGGGTCCTGCACTGACAGATGGGGAAACTGAGGCACAGGAGGTGGGGGGAGTCACTGGAATGAGGTCTCACAGGGCAGAGTGGGACCTGCGTCCAAGCTGTCTTCCCACCAGCCTCCCAGGCACTCGGGGTGGGTCTGAACCTCGCTTCTGAGCTCCGCTCTTACCTGCCACCTTCCTCTGGACTTTGGACAGGTCTCCTCGGATGCCTCAGCGGGTTTAAGACTGACCTGACCTTCGCCGCAGAAGGGCTGCCCACACTCATCGTACTCAGAAGGACGCTGCGGTCAGACCGGTGGCAGCTCCACCTGAGGCCCCAGGACACTCCTGTGGTCCCGGCCATGCCCCAAAATGCCGCCTGCAGCCTGCAACACACACCGAACCCCTGCTCATCCCAACCACCAAGGTAAGACCTGGCCCCTCTGGGGACCGCCTGCCTTCCCATCCCCATGTTTCTGTGTTGGGATGTCCACCTGCTCGGCCAGTCAAGCAGACTGGGCGGCACGTGGTGGCCTTTTGCCGCCCCGGGACGCTCGTCTGGGTGGTCAGCATGGCACCCACCAGGCTGCACTGGTGAAGGACCCAGTCTCTGCACAACATGTAAACAATGGGGCATCCAGGCTCGGGGGCCCGGACATCTGTGCCTGCGGGTGGCAGGCACCATCAGGGTCATGCAGGCCAGGTCACCAGCAGCAAAGTGGGTTCTGGACTCTGGTGCCTCGCGATGCCCAGTACCGGCTCTCTGCTGCGTCCTGCGCTAGAGGGGCGGTGACATGACCAGTGAGATGTTCCCAGACTCCAGCCTGTGACAGCCCTGGCAGAAGAGATGGGGCTCCAGCCATGTCTTTGGTTTTTCTACTTTTGCATACTCCTCTCCCTCCCTTCACAAATCATGTCACCTCTTTTCTAAGACATAATGCAGAGCCTGGCCAAAAAAAAAAAAAGAAAGAAAGAAATTCTGACAGAGCACTTTAGGGGAAGCTCATTAAGAAACTCGTTAAGCCTGACCCAGTCCCTTCCCCTCTGCATCCTCATGGCCGCTCCCCGACCCACGCCCCGCTTCCTCATCCCGGACACCCCGCAGGTCCCGGCCCCACCCAGCCCAGGCCCCACTGCTCAGCTGGAGATGTGACTCTGAGTTGTAGAGCTCGGGATCTCTTCTTAAGGCCTTCCCGGGGCTTCTCGTGGTCCTCAAGAAAAGATCCACACAACAAGCAGCGGCTGGAGGGCCCCTGGTGATTGTTCAGGCTCCCTCCCCTCACCCCACAGCAGCCCCCCCACCTCTGTGGTCCTGGCACAGGGACGGGGAGTCCGTCCCTCCCACCCCCAGCTCCCTCCCACCTCTGGCCTCTGCTGCTCCCCGTTTCTTGATGCCCCCCCTCCCAGAGACAACAGGAGGCAGGAAGCAAGCTCTTCCCTGCCCCCCCACCAGCCCTCGGCTTCAGCGTCGTCCCCGCCAGGAATTCCTCCCGATCCCCAGGCCACGCATGCTCCCCTCTGGCTGTGGTGGCCTCGGCACCCGGGCCACGTCTCCGCAGGGACAGGAATGTGGTTTCCTCGCACCCCGGCACGCGGGGGTCATCCACCCTGGACACCCCGAGGGCTCCTGGCTCGGTGGCTACAGGCAGAAGAGCAAAGCGCCCTCCGACAAGCCTGTGAAGTTTGTTGCCAAAGTTGCATTTGTTTTAGATGAAGGCACCGCCAGACGGTGGGAACCCTACTTCCTCTGTCGCTTGCAGAGAAGGCAGAGTTGCTCGTGTAGGGTGCCATCGGGGACTTGGGCTTTTTTCTTATTTGGACTAAAGTTACCCAGGATTAGGGGACTTTGGCCCCCATCCTGGTGCGCCCTCCTGGAATGCGAGTCGGACTCCGCGGGCGCACTGCGCGCCCTTCCCGCCGGGGCTGCCGGGCGCTGCCTCCGCGCCCTCGTGTTCACGGCCCTGCTCTTCCTGCTGCGGTTAACTGGTCAGTCAGGGCTCAGGACCTCAGCTACTGCTGGGGACAAGGTGTCCCTTCTCCATCCGAGCTCTCTCGACTTTGCTGCCATTTATCAACCAGTTACCGTCCCCTCAAGGCCCCCACCCTGTTCCCGGGAGAGGTCCCACCTGTGCCCTTTTCACACGCCAGGGTGCAACATGATAAGTCATAATCACCCGCCCAGTGCATTGTCTGCGCCCTCCTGTCTCGGGGCCCCACCCTGTGTCGCACTTTGAAGTGTGGCTAAGCCCCTGGTGGCTTTCAGATGACACTTAAGTTACACCTCTCCTGCATTCTTATCTCCGCCAGTGTCTCTGAGTGGAGACGTGTTGACACTTGGCAGCCCGGTGGCCTGTCTGCAGGAGCGTGTCCCCTGGGTGACCTTTTGGCTCCAGAAGATGGCCTCGGGGCCTGCGGGTGGATGGAAGCTGGGGCGGGGCCCCCTGCGCTGGGTGCGCCGGGTGAAGCCCCCACCCCGTGTCATCTCCAAGGGCCTCCTGTCACCCTTCACTGGTCCTCTGCAGGGCCTCCCAGCGCCTCACTCTGGGGCCCCCAAGTCATGAGGGAGGTGCCTCTCATGGGTGCTTGCAGCTGTCCGGTGTTTTCTTTAATTATGGTGGAACATACACAAGACGAAATTGACCATTTTCACCATTTTTAAGCGTACGGTTCCGTGGTATTAAAGCATTCACGTTGTTGCACAGCCTCCCCACTATCCCTGCCCAGTACTTCCCTGTCTTCCCAAACTGAGACTCTGTCCCATTAAACACTAACTCTCCATGACCTCTCCCCCAACCCCTGGCAGCCACCGTTCTACCGTCTCTATGAATATGACCACTCTGGTGCCGCCTGCAAGTGGGATCATGCAGATTTGTCTTTTTGTGATGAACTTCCTTCACTCAGCATAATGCCTCAAGATTAATCCATGGAGTGGGTGCCAGGGCTTCATTCCTTTTCATGGCTGAATAATACTCCATTGTGTGGATGGATGGACCATATTTTGTTTATCCATTCATCTGTCAATAGACCCTTGGGTTGCTTCCACCTTTTGCCTCTTGTGAATAATGCTGCTATGAACATGGGTGGACAAGTACCTGAGTCCCTGCTTTTGGGTGTAGACGCAGAAGTGAGATGACTGGGTCATATGGTAATTTGGTTCATTTTCTGAGGAACTTCCATACTGGTTTCCACTGTGGCCGCACCATCTTATGCCCCCTACCCTGCACGAAAGTTCCAGGTTCTCCACAGGTGCCCCTGCCCACCCCTCCCAGCCCAGGTCCCTCCTCACCCTCCACTTCTCACCCCTTCGGTCAATGGGACATTTCAACAGTTCATAGGCAAAGACTGCTGTTAATGACAACACGCAGTGTTGGTGAAGAGGGCTGGCAGTGGGCATCCTCTGACACGGAAGGTGGAATCCTAAATCGTCCCCACCTTTCTCAAGAGCAATACGTGTCAAAATCTAAAATGTGCAGACCCTTTCAGGACAACTCTTGTAGGAGTTTGTCCCGAGTAAATGTTCAAACTAGACTGAAGAGGTGTGTGTGCAAAGAGGTCTGTCAAATGCTGTCAGTAACAGCAAAATTAAAGAAGTAACAAATGAATAGCAGAGTGAACGTCCACTTGTTCACCCGCAGACACTTGGTGTTAAAGCTGATGGTCCAACCGCACGAGGAAGTCGCATGCCATTAACTTCAGGGGTGTTGACAAGGAAGACGGGTGTAATGTAACGTTCCAGCACCAAGGTGCACAGCAGCGTGGGTCCCTGTTGGGACACAGAAATACATCTCAAGGTAGAAGACCTAAGTGTATAGATACAGAGAGAGACAAATACGTGTCTGCTTTGTCCGTGTGTCTGTCTGCTCCTTCAGCTCTAACCGCGGTCTTGGCCATGAGTACCCTCCCATCCCTGTCCATGCAGCCCTGACCTAAACTGGAAAAATTCTGCCAACCAAGAGGAACCCGTATTTAGCGGTGTTGTCAGAGTGGCCTTTCAATAGCACATTCATTCTGCACCCTCGAATTCAGCCAGGAAACAGAAGGGGTGGGGGGAAGCGGAGAGAAGGAAAAGAAAAAGCCAAGTGTTTATACAGCGTTTTGGAGACTCTGAGCTCAATGAGGCAGGTGTGCCGTGGGCTGCTTCATGACCACAGGGGCAAAAGAGGCAGTCGGGGCACTAATTAAAATGCGCCAAGTAGCTGAACCTCCGCCTCAGATCCAGCTGCACAAGCCCAGAGGTCAAAGTGCTTAAGGATGCATAAAATGCGGATTTTTCCATAATTATTTAAATATGTGTTAATGAGTGCTGCGAACACAGTCCGAGCATGTCCATTAAAGGATTAAAAATAAAGGGAAATTAAACAGTGGGGAGAGCTCACATTCGGGGTTCAGGATCCCTCAAATTTCTATTTTGACTCTAGTCCTACGGCTCAGAGTGAGACACCAGCCTCCCCGGGGCTCCTCTTCCTCATCAGCAGACCGATCTGTCCCCCAGCTCCAAACTCTCTCGTCACCAAGACCTGCCAGTCTCCTGAGTTTAACCAAATCAGAGACCAAGGATCATCCAAGGAAGGGGAGCTTGCAAGAAGATTGTGGAACTTTGCGTGTTTTCTTAGCAATATAAGCAGAGAAAAGGCCCTGTTTTTTAACCAAAGGAATGGAGAATACAAATGAGCCATTCAGAAAACTCAGGGAAAAATTTGATGGAGGGAGTGGGGGGGGCATCAAATGCTTGTGCCATTGGCCGCCGGTCCCCTTGTCCCCACCCGGGCCTGAGCTCCGTGGAAGCCCATCAAAGCATCGGCTTAGTCCAGAGCCCGCTGGGGCGGGAGGCATCTGCACCACTTGCTGGAGGAGTGGAGGAAATAGAGGAATGACATTTCCATCATTTTTCTTCCCCGAGCAAGGAAAGAAAAAAAGAAAAAGACCGAAAGAAAGCAGCCCAGTGCGAGGCCGCTGCGTTCCATGCCATTGGCACCTCGGCTTTTATTGGAACTGCTGCTCCCCAAAATAAACGGAGCAGTGATCTCAGGGTGTATTTTTGCCTACGTTTCTGAGGATGTTTGGGGCCTTTCATCTCCTTTGAAGGCGTGTCACCTAATTACGCCTCTTTCATCCGTGTATTCCCCAGTTGGAACATGCCAGTCCCCGGCACGGCAATTGATCATGACGGACGGGTTTCCACTCTCCAGCTGGTGCGGAGAGCCTGGGTATTTGTGAATACCTGAATAAACTCCTTTAATCCAAAAACAAACTCCTCCTGAAAGAAACAGGCTGAAAAGGCCTTTCATGGCGTGTTTTCCAACTCACTGGTTCATGGTTTCTTCGGATTTCACCGTGCTTCCTGCACTAATGGTCTCTGAACGCGTTCCCGAATGTGGCTCACTGGCCTGCCGAGGTCCCGGGCGTGACAGGGGAAGAAGGGAACAGGTAACGCAGCAGATGCTCAAAGGAGCTGCCAGCACTGGACAGACGGAAACTGGGAGGAAATGCGTGTGGCCGAGAGGGCTGTGCTCTTTCCACCACTTCTTGAAAGACGTGTTTCTCTAGGTAATGCTTTGAAAACAAAGGTACAGTCACACTTAGCACACATCTGGGATTAATCTGCTGGATTAAAAGCAGATCACTTGACTCCGCATTGAAAGTTCATACACACAAGGCCTGGTTACCCTGTTCTAATAGATTTGCTTTTGGAAGGTGGACGATGTGAACTTTTTAAAGTTCATATTATTGAGACGATAGTGGGTCCATCAGAAGAGTACAGAACTGACCTGGGGTCGGACCCGTGGCCCAGCAGGCCGGTGACGCGCCGAGACTGGAGCCCCTGGCCTGGAGCTGTAGGGTTCATGGTGAGGACCGGCACGGTCACTCACGAGCCACATCAGCCGCCGTAACTTGCTCATTCCCTGTCCGTGCCTCCGCAGCCTAGTGTCCAAGGTGAAGGGGCGGGGCTTCCACAGATCCAAGCCATCCTTACCTGAGCGGGTGTCCCAGAGCCCCACCCTTCTGGGTCTTCATCCTGCCCTCTGCCTGCTATCCGGTGATCCCCGTGGTCTCTCGTGGGGGTGCAGTCAGGTGTCAGTTTGGGCTGCAGGAGGCTGATGGCCAACTGGGCTGGACATCCAAGGTCCTCTACTCACATGGCTTTTGGCTGAGGGTGGCCGTCAGCTGCGACCTCAGCGGGGCCATTGCCCAGGGTACCCACACATGGTCTCTGCATTGGTAGGATTCTTATTTGGTGGCTGGCTCCCCCCAGTGAAGGTTTCCAGGGAACCAAGCAGAGGCTGCATGTCCTATTGTGACTCAGCCTCAGACGTCACGCAGGGTTACTTCCACTGTGTTCTGTTTACAGTCACAAGGCCACCAGATTCCAGAGGACGAAGACCCTGCCTCTCTGTGTATGGAGAGGCAGGTCACTTGTCTCAGGTGTGGCCATCTTTGCAAATCACATTCTGCCTCAGCGTTCAAGAATCACAGTTGAAAATCTCTAACGTTTAGATTTCTAATGTCCCTTCCTGTTAGAAAAGAAAGAACATCTCTAAAAGGGCAGTGTTTCTGTGTTCAGACTCTTTTGTCAAAGAGCTTTATGAGGTATAATCGACACCTCACACATCGTGCACATTTAAAGTGTACCGCTTGATAGGTCTTGACACACGTACATGCCCGCGGAACCATCACCACCACCAAACCAAGATAATGACCGTGTCATCACCCTGACAGCTCCCCAACACCCCTCACCTGTCCCTCCCTCCTGTCCCACCGCTCAGCGCCCTCATCCCCCAGCAGCGACTGAGCTGCTTCCTGTCCGTCTGGATGTCTAGAATTTTACATACACAGAACCACAGGCTGCGTGCTCTTTTTTGTATAGCTTCTTTCATTTGGCAGTTTTTTTGAGATTGATCTCACAAAAGACGCTGTGGCCTGCATCCGTTTTTCATACTGACTGAGGTGCAGCTGATGAACAGCAGCACGTTGCAACAGCTTGTTCTGTTTTTCTGGCTGCGTAATACTCTGTTGTGTGGATACAACACAGTTCTGTTTATCCTTTCACGTGTTGATGGACAGACATCTTGGTTGGTTCCAGTTTGAGGTTGTTATAAGCAAAACTGTGACCTACGTACGCCTTCATTTCTCTTGGGTAAATACCTAGGGGTGGAATGGCCAGATCATATGGCAGGTGTATGTTAACCTTTTTAAGAAATTGCCAAATTGTTTTCTAAAGTGGTTGTGCTGACTTCCCGTTTCAGCTCTGACGTGTGAACAGCTCAGTGTCACTCCCATTCTTACCACAAGAAAGATCCTGAATGGCCTGAAGATCGATGACCTGGACACATCAGAGGACTGGGGTCACAGGGCAGATCACCAGAGCCTTGCAAGTAAGATCTGCTGCCTTGGAGCAGAAGCCGCTGGAGCCATTAACGGTAGGAAAATTTCATTTAAACGACAGATTGCCGGTGGCTGGGTGTGGGTTACAGCGAGACTGGAAACTCCCAGGACTGCAGTCTTGGGGGACTTCTGCGGTCATGGGTTTTACCTCCAGGAGCTCCATCAGGTTCTCAGAGCAAAGAGCTGAGGAAGACCCCCTATGCAGGTGTGGTCAAACGTTGATTCTGGCTGTCTTCCTAGGTGTATAGTGGTATCTCTCTGTGGTTTTATGTGCATTTCCCAAATGACTAATGGTGTCACGCACCTGTGCATGTGGTGATTTGTATCCATAGGTCTTCTCCGGTGATGTGCCTGTTCCAGGCTCTTGCCCATTTTTATGTCAGGTTGTTTGTTCTCTTATGATTGAGTTTTGAGAGTTCTTCATACATTCGGAATAAATGTCCTTTCTCAGATGTATGGTTTTCAGATATTTCCCCTCATTATGAAGCTTTTCTTTGAATTCTCCGCAGAGCCTTTTGAAAGCAGAAGTTTTGCATTTTGATGCAGTTCAAAATTTCAAACTGCTTATTTCTAGATCATGCTAGGTTAGAGCTATGGATCACGACAAATCTGAGAAGTCTGCCTAACACAGCCACAAGTGTTCCCTCCTTCTCTTCCAGAAGTTCTGAGCTTTGGGCTGTACATGCAGATCCGTGGCCCATTTTGAGCTGCTCTGGTGTATGGTGGGGCTGTGAGAGTCTGTGGCTTTCAAGGAAAGGAAACTTCCTTCTACGAGTCGTTCTGAGCCGTTAAGATCGGGAAAGGGTGTTAGGTGTTGTTAAACGTTCCTTTTTAATCTTTGTTGAGATGATTTTCTTTTTCAGTTTGTTAATATGATGAATTGTATTGACTTTCCAACCAGTCAACCTTGCCTTCCTGGGACGGACCTCCCTGGGGATCCGGTATTCATGCTGTGGTCTCCTTTCAATGCATCACTGGGTTTGATTTCCCAAATTTTATTTAGATTTTTTGCTTCCGTGTTTGTGAGGAATATTGGTCTATAATTCTCCTTGTTAGTAATTCCTTTGCCTGGATTTGGTGTCAGGATCAGCTGACTCACTGAATGCGTTCTTTTCAATTTTCTAGAAAAGTGTGCGTAAAACTGGAGTAATGATCCTCCTCAAGTGTTTGATAGGCTCTGCCAGTGACGTCAGGTGGGCCTGGGGTACTCTCTGTGGGCAGGTTTCTGACCAAATATAATTTAATATAATTTGATTAACCGCTGTCACCATTCAGGCTGCCCGTTCCTTCTCGAGCTGGCTTTGGCGGTCTGTACCTCTCAAGCAGTTTGCCCGCTTTCCCCAGGCCGCCTGTCGGGTCTGTGGTGGCGTCAGTGCTCCCGGTCCTGATGCTGCTAACTTGCGTCTTTTCTCTTTTCCTGATTAACGCGGCTGGATGGTTATCGCTTTCATCGATCTTCTCCAAGAACCAGCTTTGGGGTTCACTGGTTTTCTCTATTGTTTCCTGTTCAGAATCTCTTTCCCAAAAAAGGGCGCTTCCTCTCCCTGCTTTCCCTGAGCCGAAGGAATTCCCTAGGACAGCATCTCACTGTCCCTGGTCGGGGGCTGAGCTCCGGGACAAATTCATCTACTAGCTCCCAGTCTCCTCAAGCCCCTCAGGCCCAGCGCCACCAAGTTCACATGACAATTAATTTGTTCAGAGGTGGAGCATTGCAATCCGAACCTCCAGTAAGAGCCGCTGTGTGGGTTCTGAAGTACGCTGCCCTCCTGAGAAGGAGCTTTAGTGATGGGGGTATGAGCGCAGTGCTCACTCAGTGACAGCGATGTGCGCCCTGGCCCCGCCTTTTGCCAGCACGACCTTGAGCAAGTGACTAACCATCTCCAACCCTTGGCTTCCCTCTCTCTAGAACCGGAACAACAATAGAGGTGGTAAGGATCCACTGAGACGAGAACTGTGGGCAGCCTGGCGCAGAATCTGGCCCCGGGCAAGCACGCCGGGACCAGCGGCAATTAAAATATGACAGCAGGCCCTGTGGTCTGGACTCCGTTCCTAAAGGGACTGGGGGGCAGGATTTATGGTCTTCTTTTTCTTATGTTGATGCTGGAGCTGATGTTTATTGGTTGTAAATGTTAAAAGTGTAAACCTGTGGTAGAAAGCCACAGGCTGTGCGTTTTGTCCCGTTACGGACGAGTCCGTGGTCCCGCCCTAAGTTTACACTTCTCACGCCCAAAATTCACTGAGTTATAGAAATATTGCTTCGGAAGTTTGACAGCTCCGTGGCCGTGTCTCAGGAAGAGCACGGATCACAGGCGTTTGTCCAAATACCATCACAGGTATTTCTCTGGGATGCGGTTGTGCTCACGTGGCTGGGGAGGGGGCTCTAAAGCCGAACCGGCTGGCCCGGCTCCCCGGTGGGAGCATCCTCCGGGCAGGATGTGACTCCCTGTTGCCTCCGGAAGGCTGGAGAGCAGAGGAGGGAGACACAGAGGAAGGAGAGGGTCCGGGGGAGCCAGCGTGGGAGGGTTGGAGGGGCCGGGACTGGCTGTTACGTCAGGGAGGACTTGAACTCTGCCAGTTGTGTGATGGTCTTCATCAAGGGCTGGTGGTGGGGGGCCGACTCGGCTCCGTGTGACTTCCCAGGGGCATTAGAAAAGGCCAGGCAGCCTCTGCTGGTCTGTCTTGGGACACTCACTCCAGGAGTCTTTGACCAACACGTAAGATGCCCAGATGTTCAGTCACGCTATGGCCAATGTGTAGGTGGCAGGAGGGTCAGGGAGTGGCTGGGGCAGGGAGAGACAGACTGGGATAGGGAGACAGACAGAGAGAGAAGAGTGTGCAAAGTCTACAGATGATCCCAGCCGGCCCCCGCTGAGTGTGCTCGCACAGGAGACGCTGCGTGAGAGCTGCTGGCCAAGGCCCGTCAACCCCGAGGTCTGAGAACAACGTGTGCGACTGTTGTTGTGTTGCTGTGTCACCACCAGGGCAGCCTGTTGTGCAGCTAGCACTCGGGGCTGCTGCACAGCCCACGCCTTGTGTGACCCACTGCATTTCTCTGGGCCTCAGGGTTTCCATCAGTAAAATGAGCATCGTCAGGCAGCCCTCTGAGCAAGCTCAGAGCGATGCTGGGTGAGCATCGGATGCATGGATGGCATCTTTTCCTAGCTGGGCTGCACCGTGGCTCTTGGGGTGTGTGTGGGCAGAAGAAGAGGGTGACCCGTCCTGAGCGGGACCCTCTGCCTGCAGGAAGGATGCCTGCACGCAGTGGAGCTTGGGAACTGGGGATGGCACTCACTGGGCACCCCGACCCCCAGGAGCCAACCTGGTACCAGCACCCCTCACACTTGATGCAGGAAGAGTAAAGCATGGAGGGACGGTCAGCCCACTCCTAGGCTGCTGTGAACAGTTAACACCAACTTGGTGGCAAAAAGCGGTGGAATTTTATTGTCCCCAGTTCTGGAGGCCAGGGGTCCCAGTTCAGGTGTGGGCAGGGCTGTCCCCCTGGAGGCCCTTGGTGAGGACCTGGCCCCAGCCCCTCTCCCAGCCTCTGGCGCTGCCAGCGACGCCTGGCTGTCTTTGGCTTGTAGACAAGACTCTCCCACCTCTCCTCTGTCTCCATGTGGCCTCCCCTGTGTCGCCTCCCCTGCTGTCTCTCATACGAAACTTGTCCTCTCATCTTAAGACCCTTGAATACATCTGCGAAGACCCTTTTTCCAAATAAGGTCCCGTTTACTGGTACCAGGGGTCAGGACATGAGCATATCTTTGGAGGGGACACATTCAGCCCCCTGGAGCAGCCCTCACCTAAAGGCAGTGTGGTGTGAGAAATAAGGAAAATCCATCAGGCCCAGGCATGAATCCCAGCTCTGCTGTTTCCAGTGGGGTGGCCTTCGCCTCAGTCTCTCCATCTGGGAAATGGCCCACCCACAGCATTGCCGTGAGCACTGACTCCGACGGCTCGTAGGAAGCCCCAGGCACTGAACTCGGCCACACAGTAGGGCCTCAGTCCCAGGCAACCCAGCATAATTTTGACCTAGCAGCTAAGGGCCAATCATGCTCCACCCGTCTGTCAGACGGCAGCATCGCGTCCGGGACTGTTGTTAGAAAGGGCCGTGCTGATCCTTTCCTGCTTGGGAGACTGGGCAGACAAGAGAGGGTCAAGGAGGGGGCTTCCTGGCTGAGAGGGGGCCTGTTTTAACCCTTCCTGCCCCACCGGCCATGCAGGCGGGGGCTTTCCTTGCACCCCTCCCCTCGCCACTCTCCTGTTTACCCGGATTTGAGTGCCAGCCCACACGACAGCACTCAAGACGTTCCCAGCATGGTTCCCAGCATGTCAGCCAAGGGTGAGCCTCCCCCGCACCCTCGGAAGATAGGATTTTGGAAGGCACTCTGTGGCATTCTTGGACAGCCACGCGGCCTTCAAGAAGACAAACGCCCCTCTCGCGGGCCTCCCCACCGCCCACCCGCTCGCGGGCCCCCCAGCAGGCCAGCAGCACAGGAGGGTCTCGGCCGGCAAGCTCTGCGGTGGACTGAACTGGGCGACCTCCGCGCTTCCCCGTCGGCCACCAGCGTCCGGCGCCAGCACCGGCCCGGGGCAGGGGCCTTCAAGCAGGCCTGGATTAGAGGTTTGGGGTTTGGAACATCCACACTGGGTTAAAATCAGAATTTTTTTTTAAAGAAGACAATTTCAGAGACACAGTCTGAAAAACAAAACAGCTTTTTAGTCTTTCTCTGAAATGACATCAGCGGCCACCACAAAGCCTGAATCGGCCCCAGTGCTCTCGGCCGTGGGGATGTATCATTTCCCCTCCAAAATACCGACGGCATTGTCCCGGATCCCCGCCGACTTGGAGCCGCTCTCTCGGTGGGAAGCGGCCGCACTTTCCCACCCATGCTCCAGAAGGGCCTTGTACTTGGGAAAGTGCACGTTGCGGGTGAACCGGGAGCCCCGGCCAGGAAATGGGTTTCACGGCACTGTTTGTCCTGGTTTTACACCCATCTCAGCAGTGCCATCCACGTGGGCATCCAAGTCCTGGGATTCCGGGAACAGCCTTGCCCAGGACCGGCCGCTGCCGCTCGGTCCCTCCCATCCCAGACCCAAGCCCTCGCGGCTCCTCCCCACCCCACCCCTCCAGCCCCATCCGGGCTCCCCACCCCCACCAGCCAGCGCCTCCGGGGGTTAGAATTGAGTGGAAACTGGAGAATATTTTCAAGATGGATTTTTGTTTAACTGAAGCAGCAACCCAATTGCACTTAAATTTGTTTATCACCACATAAAAATAGACATACAGAAAAAAAGACCAGAAAGAAATATAATGACACATTAACAATCTGGCTGTCTGTGACTGATGGGTTATTTTTCCTTAATTCCCTCTACTTCTGTAAATTTTCCCAATTTTACTTTTGTAACATACACACACACACCATTATTTATTAAAAACCACCAACTGGACCTTGTCTCAGGGCCAAAATGAGCTGCTTAAGAGAGTGGAAAGTCGGGCTTTCTGGAGAGCCAGCGGTCCCCGGGGACTGACGTCTTTGAAGAGACACTTTTTAAAAGCTCAGAAATAATCTGCATAGTTGAAACTTCTGTTCCTCTGGGATTGTGATTCCTTCATTAGTTACAGTGATTTACTGAGTCACAGGAAATTTCGCCTCCGGACCAAAAAGTGATTCCATTTTCCAAGCACTCTCTGAATGTTTGCCCCGATAAAGCCGCCCGGGTCCTGGCCTGGGCGGGCGCACTGTCGACCAGAGGACGCGGGAGAGTCGTCTCTTGTTCACTCACTCAGCAAGCATTCACTGAGCCCCGCATGTGCCAGGTGCCATTCTGGGGGCACTGGGTCGCGGCAGCGTACAGACAAGACCAAACGCCCTGCCTTCCTGGAGTTTAAATACACGGCAGTGTGGCCGTGTTTGGAAACAGGGTTGTCGCAGGCGTAAGCCGTGAGAACGAGGCCTTATAGGGTGGGCCCTAATCCAGTCTGTCTGGTGCCCTTGTTAAACGGGGGCGGGGGGTGTGGGAGTGTGGACACAGGGATGACTGTGCAGAGTCCAAAGTGATGCGAAGGGGCGGGCTGAAATCGGGCGATGCGCCTCCAATCCCAGGGACATCCGAGACGGCCGCAGAGCCAGGAGGCCCAGGGAGAGGCCTGGGCAGATTCTCTGCGGCCTCACAAGGAACCCAGCCCGCCCACACCTTGATTTCGAGCTTCTGGCCCCAGCAACTGTGAGAGAACACATTTCTGTTGTTTTCAGCTCCCCCAGGGTGTGGTGCTTTGTTCTGGCGGTGCCAGGACACGAAGCCAGAGAGCTTCAGAGAGAGATGTGGGTCCTCAAGAGACAACAGACTTCAGCACCCGAGCAGCAGGCAGGGCGTCAGGGCCGACGGCCGTGCACTGAGAAGCGGGCTGGGCTCCTTCAAGCAGACAGGCACATTCTCCCGAGGTCAGGAAATTGCTGGAAGGCTATAGAACAAGGCTTGGAAAAGGAGCAGAACCAGGACAAGAGGCAGGCCTGGGAGGGGCTTTGGTGCCGGACGGATGTCAGCCATGCGGCCCCCCAGCCAAGCTCCTCTCCACCTCCTCCACCTGCTCTGTTCCCTGTCCCCAGGCGACCAGGGTGCATGGCTTCCTTCCTGAGCTGATTGCCAGTTGATGGGGCCATGTGGGAATAAAGCAGGAGAGGGGAGAGGGAGGTCAGGGAGGGTCTCGAAGAGAAGGGGGCATGAGAGCGAAGACCTGAAGGAGGGGAAGCCATGAGTGAGTGGGTGCACTGGGAGGATGCTCACCGAGGGGCGGCGGCCGCCCCACTGGCCCTGGGACAGGAGGCAGGGGCAGCGGGAGGGCAGAGGACAGACTAGGAGCAGGGACTGAGCAGAGGGGAAAGCTCGAGGGTTAAGCAGCGGGCTGTGGCCTGACCTGCTTTTGGAGGAGGACTGGCTGCTGGGTGAGGAGCGGAGCAGAGGCGGGGAGTGTGCGAGGGCAGGGGCTCCGGATGTGTTGGCGTCGGCGGCGTCCCAGCGGGTTCTTGGCGCTTGGGAATGAGTGAACAGAGGGCCAGGTGTGCAGCCTCAGGTGGATCCCAAGAAGACAGCCCGGGGAGGAGGCAGCGCGGAGCCCTCTGCGCCACCGCTGTCAGGGAGGGGGCGGCGGCGGCTGGTCTGTGCTCCCTTCCTGGGGCCGCTGTGTCGCATGCCCAGACCCGTGCTCTCCTACAGCCTGGGGGTCAGAAACCGGAAACGGCTCCCACTGGGTCAAGCCAAGGTGTCTCAGGGCTGGTCCCTCTGGTGGCTCCAGAGGAGAATTGTCCCTTTGCCTCTTCCAGATTCTAACGGCGCCCGCATCCCTGGGCTCGCGGCCCTGCGTCACTCCACCCTCTGCTTCCATCGTCACAACCCCTCCTCTGACTCTGGCCTCCTGCCTCCCTCCTATAAAGACCCTGCTGTTGCAGGGGACCCACCAGGATAATCCAGGGCCACCTCCCCATCTCACGACGGGCCATCATGCCGCTGCCCATAGCGACCTCTGCCAGGGTGTGCAAGTCTGCTACCATCCGTGGTCTCAGGGGCTCTTCACGGCAGCCCAGGGAGGCAGGCACTTTCCAGTGATGAAACTGGAGCTCAGAGAGGGTGAGTAAACTTCTCTGGTCGCACAGCTGGGACCTGGCGACGCGGGGACGCACACCCGGCACTGGTGCTCTCCCTGCCTTGCTGGACGGCCCTGCATCGCCACGTGGCATCCGCAGGGCCCTTTGCCTTCAGAGCAAAGGGCCTCCAGGAAAGACACAGACAAACCTGCTTAGACAATCTGGATACTCATGTGGGTCCCTCGGCTACAAACCGCGATCGTAGAAAACCGTTTCAGCTCTGAGAAGGAAGCACTCCCGCAGCCCTGGTCTCCATCAGCCCACAAGAAACCCAGCCACCAGCTGATGAGAACACAGTGCCTTTTCAGGCTCCCGGGGGTCCTCGAGGAGCCCCTGGGGGAGGACGATTTCTCTGACAACCCGCCTCTCCGGGAGCTGCGACCAAGTGGCTGCGTGAACCCACGTGTCAAGCAGAGAAGAGCCAGGAGCCCCTTCCGGCCCGGAGCTCGGGGAAGTGGCAGCCTTCTCCAGAGGAGGCGTGCAGCCTTGTTTATTTTCATTTTTGCGATTGAAAATGCTCGCCTCCGAGGCCCCTCCATTCGGTATGGCTGTTCCTTTAAAGAGAAAAAGGAAGTGTGGTCCTGGCAGCGAGAACCAGAGCAGTAAAAAATAAATCTTGGTAATTGTTGTGGAGACAGAAAGCAAAACAAACTGGACTTAAGTACATTGTAAGGAAATGTCAGCGTCGGAGGCCCGGCCATTAGCGTGCGAAATCCTCTCTCTCCCGGAGGAACCGCGAGCCGAGGACCGGCCCCTCTGATTTTCTGCATTCCTCTGCCTGGGGTTTCTTGGAATGTCAGACTACTGCGTTGTGTTTTTTTTCCCCCTTTTTTTCCTGAAAAGGACGGATGGCTTCAAAGATGGTGATGGAGAAACTTCAGGAATGAGCCTGAAGGAAGACAGCCGTCTTCGAGAGACGCTGGCGAGGGCAGCGGGCCGGGCGGGACGGGGTCTGAGAAGTGCTCTCCTGGATGCCTCTGAAGCCGCAGCTCCCCTTCGACGTCATCCAGGGGAGCACAGGCATCGTGTCACAGCATGGAAATAAATCGGCTATTTCTGTGCTCCGGGGCCGACTCACCTGTGCTTCCAGGAGTGACAGCTGTCCTCTCTGAGCCACGTGCCACAGAAACAAACGTTATAGTCGTGATCAGGTGCCCAAAAGGACCCAGAGTTGAGAACTGCAGTGCGTAGCCCCAGGTGACTTTCTTGGAGTGCTTTCTGGGGGCTAATTCCCAAAACAGCCCTGATTTGCTGGAGAGGTTCCCATTCCCGTCGGATGTCCCTGATGGGAACTTTCACGTTCTGCAGACTCTGGTCGGGATGACTGAGTGGCTTGGGGCCTGAGATCACCCATTTCCCAGATGAGGAAACTAAGGCCCAGAGAATGACATGCGGCCCAAGTCGTAACAGGGACCAAGCTGGGTTTAAACCCAGGCTTGAGTCCCACGCTGGAGCTTCTGATCACAGTCGCCTCCTAACACAGCGCACGGCCCGGCGATCGTGACACAGACACAGTCACTCAGCTTGGGTTTCCAGTGTCCGTCAGGTGACCCTAAATCAGACTTCTTTTAGGGGGGAACTTATTTCTTTCCAGAGCATTCTGCAGAATTTAAGAACCAGAGATAAAATACTTGCATAAGTTGAAAAGGTCCAAATTGTTTTCCCATTGCACCTTCTGCCCAGCAAGGGTGCCCCTCCCCAGCTGCGTCTTGGGTTTTGAATTCCAGGTTTACCCCTTGAAGGTTGTCCTGGGAGCTGGAGGGTGAGTGGGATCAGCTCTTCCCCGAGCTTTTCCCTGGAGCCCTTAAGAAGGCATCTTCCTCTTCTTCCGTCGGAAAAGTCTTTGCGAGGACCTTTCTGCCTCCAGCACCTCCTACACTGGCTCTGGTTATAAACACATGGAAGGGGATACGCTGGGCTTCTCCCAGTAAATCAGAAATTTGGACACTAAGTGCGCAGAGGGGGGAGCCAGGCCTCTCAGCCCTGACTGAAGTGAGGCCCATTAACTGGCGGGGAATGACACACGGCCGGGATTAGCGGGTTTACAGACTCTAAACAGCTGTAAGAGTGAGCGGGAAGCGCTCAGCTGCCCCGGGGGTAAGGAGGCCGGGGGCTGGGGGCCGGGGCGCTGGGCACCTGGCTCCGCCGCTCACCGGCTGCGTCACCACGGACCACAGGCGTGCCCTCCCGCGGCCTCCTCCGCACAAAGGGGACTGTACTCTGCCGTTGGCCATCACTAAATCATCTCATCCGCTGTAGGCCAACGCCCCCGCCTGCCTCCTTCCAGGCGGCCCTTCCTGACCCCAGACAGAGGAACGGCATCTGACCCTATCCCCATTCTCTCGAAGACTCTCCTCACTTGGGAAGGCCTCCAAGGGAGGCGGCCACTTCTCAACCCGTGAAAGGCAATTGGGTATTTTCCAGATTGCAAAGGCAGCCTCATTTTCCATGAAAAACAGATGAAGGGCCCACACACGCCTGCACCAGGGATGGCATGAGGCTCAGGCGTCAACTAGCCGTGCCTGCCAGGTTTCTGGGGCTCCACTGGTGATGTCTGCCTGGGACGTGGTGGAGCATGTGCCTGAATTTACTCTTCTGACCTAGACCTTGAGCTAGTCAGAGGAGAGAACTCAGCATGTGTGTGTGTGGGACTGGGAAGCCCCGTGCATGTGGAAGTTGTCCCGTTCTGAGAGTTCAACACGTCAGTCCTTCATCAGCCCCAGGAGACAGGTCTATTATTGGCCCATTTTTACAGGCGAGGAGACTGAGGGGTGAAGAGATTTAGTCAGGTGCTCAGTGAAGGGTGGAGTCTGCACTTTTAACCACTTACCTCCTGGACTTCTGGGAGAGGGGTGAAAGGCTGGTGGCTTTGAATGGACAAACCTGGGTTAGATTCCCAGAGCTGCTGTCTATCAGACAGCTAAGTGGTTGAGGGCTCCCAAAAGACAGTCTGGTCTAGCCCTGGATGCAGGTGGAGACCAGTATTTTCGTTGCATCAGCGGGGGTTCAGAGAAGGCAAGGAACCTCCCCAAGCTCACACAGCTTGGGAGAGAAGAAACCAGGACAAGCGTGCAGGGCTTGCCGGCACTAACTGAGGTTCTCGCACCCGCACTGGGTGAGGCGGTGACTCTTGCCCCCGGTGTGCAGGAGCATGAAATCAGAACCAGTCCCAGGAACGAGCCAGAAAACCGAGCAAAGCGGCCCTCCTTCTTCAGCTCGGAGCTCTGCTCTGACACGGCTGCAGGTTCCTGAAACGTCCTCCCTGCGTCCGCAGACGCGTGGGCTCTCCAGGGGCTGTCAAGACAGACTCAGACACCCCAGACCACACCAGCACAGCTGCCTGATGGCATTCCCAGCCCGGCGGGGAGAAGGAATTAGCACAAACCTCAGGAGAGAGCCGTTCTCATGAAATCCACAGCCGGGTTGGGCTGCTCAGAGTGGGAAGGGAAGTTCAGCTTAATTTCACATTCTCTTATCTGCTGACTCGCTTGGCCCCGTCTCCAGCGAGTCTCCAGCTCCGTGAGAGAGGATCTGGCACCAAAAGGGAGACCACAAACACGGATCTGGACAAAAGCTGTCCTCCAGCGTCTTCACCTAGAGCCCAGCATCATGACCTCTTGACCCCTGTTTTGGGGGTCATGGCGAGACTCTGCTGGAGGAACGGAGCTGCCAGGGGTCTCCTAAGAACTGCCTTCTGTACCTGGAGAGACTCGTCTCTGGGCGATTTTCTTTTGCTTCCAAGCACCCCAAATCTGACTTGGGAACTTTTTCTTGGTGCCCACCCCGGGAGCCCGCTGCTGACCCCTTTCACAGCCCCGTGCCCTCAGCCTTTGTGATGGGGCCTCCCTCAGAAACCACAGGCACGCGTGTGAGTAATCGTGATGACCCCCCACGCCAAAGACCACCGTTGCCAAGTGGTGCCCCCGCGAGCGAACGTGCAGGCGTCCAGCAGACGTTTCCCCTTCCTTATGGATTTAAATTTTTAAATAGGGAAAATATCAACATGAACTTAGTTCCAAAAATCAGAACTATTCAAAAATGTCTACTTGGACATCGCCCTCCCGCCTCTAACCCTTCGCCCACCCCTGCTCCCTGTAGGGAATGCACTGCCTTAATTATTTGGAGCTTATCCATCCTGCGTGTCTTTGGGGGACAATATTACACGCATGTGTGTGGTATCTATGTGTGTGCCTGAGAGAGAGACGTAATACATAAATGTATTAATACACGAATGTGGCACATTGTACGCCCTGCTTTGCAGTCAGGGTTCCCCCCCTTGAGGTTGTTCCCTGGTGTCACCCCACACCACTCACCGGCAGACTTTCTCATTCCTTCTTACAGCCGTATAGGCCTCCTGTGTGGACGGGCCATGGTTTATTCCACCAGCTGTCCTAGGTGTGGGCATTTTGGTAATTTCCAATATTTTGCAACTGCAAGTCATGTTGCAACGAATGCCCTCCACATGTATGCTTTCTTCTTGGGCAGGAAACTATTTTCTATGCAGCACAATCCTGTGCGTTTGACTACTTTTCTTTGCTGAGTGCTGCACGTTTAAGAGCACAGACTCTGGGACGCGAGCGCTGTGTTTGCAGCTCTGCCCCTTGTTCACGGGCCGCCTGTCCTTCACAAGCCACCTGACGTCCGTGTGCCTCCGCCTCCTCTTTCGTAAACGGGGGTGATAAGTAGCGTTCTCTCCGTGGGATGATCGGGAGGACCCGACGAACTAACGTGTACAAAAATGCTTACAGCTGTGCCTGCCTCACAGGAAGTGCTCTGAACGTCCACTGGGGGTATCAGCCCCACGCGTCAGCAGGAGTCCACCAAGCTGGTCATTGTTGAACAGTGAGCTCTCCAAAAAAAAAAGAGTCCTGAAGTGTAGCGTTGGCCAATCCCCGTGGTGTAAACACTCCCACGTGTGGCTAATTTCAATCCACATCCATGGCTGTCGCTCAACAGGGAGCGGGAAGCGGGCAATCTGCTCTTCGGAGGCAGTGCGAGCACCTGCCGCATGCGCCCTCCAAGCTCCCCGGACCAGCTGTGGGCACCAGGCCGCCCAGCAGCCGACACCGGTGGCTGAAACTGTGCCTGCAGCCTCAGCCTGGCCAGGCTTCCTTCCTTCCCCACTCCCACTTCCTCACTCCTCCTCTGCCTGTCTTTCCGGAAACTTTCCTAGTCAATCCCCTTCACACACATCCTGGTCCCAGGGTCTGCTTCTAGGGAGCCCACCCAAGACTGCAGCTCAAGGGATCTTTTCCCTAAGACGCGTAGAGGTTTGGGACAGCTCCTTACGCAATAACACTCAACGAGCTCGCTCGTTCTCTTTTTTGTTAACCCCGCTGTAACCTTCTCTGGGGGTTCATCTACGTCTGTGCCCCAAGGTGTGTCTGCCGTGGGTCCTGCCTGACTCATGGGGCAAGGTCCTCTCCTCTGACTCAGCAATGCCATTTCCTGCCCACAACCTTCAAGAGCTCTTGCACTTTTGACACAATGGAGGCCAGCCACCCCTGATTCACCAGCTCAGCTTTCTGTCACATCCTGTACTTTCCCTGAGGATTTCTCTGTTCTGCTTCTGACCAGGGCCAACGCCAACCAGCCCACAAGCACCAGAGAACAGAAACGCGGCCAGGCCGACTCCAACGTGGGTCAAAAAATGAAGAGGCAAACTTGGAAGGTCAAGAGGTCCTTGGCCGTTCTCTTGTTGGAGTCGAATTCCCCATGTTGAAGTGTACGTGGTCTCTGAGCTTCCCTTCCTGATTGTCCCCCAAAAGGCCACGGCAGGGGGACCAGATGGCGTTCCACGTGGCAGAAATGTGAAAGGATCACCCGCCAGCGAGTGTAATCGTTCTGGAAACCTTTCAGAATATCCGTGTGTTCTGTACTTTTTCCCCAAGTAAATAAGGTGGAAAAGCATCAGGAAAGAGTCAACGGTTCCTGCAGGAATCCAGACTGTGGGGAGAGAATGATGAGTTGACGTGGTTCACCCCTGTGGGCCAGCCCTCCACGAACCCCGCGTGGACATCTGCCGTCGTGTCTGAAGTTGGCTGAAGTGAGTGGGACGAGAGAGGCTGCCCAAAAATGTCCCCTTCAAACTCCAGGGAAAACAGCTAAGTCAACAAAGGAGTAGTAAGACCCCAGGCTGCAAAACAAGTTGGGGAAACTTCTCTAAGAGCCGTCCTGGTCGCCGCAGGCCGTCAGCTCACACAAACCCTCCCAGCCTCCGGACTCGTTCAGCTCCGGGTTGCTTCTCGAACTCCACACGGCTCGTCCGCAGGTGCGGGAGCGTGCTTTTAGGGTGAAGCCTGGTGGTGGTGGTGGTGCTTACTGCTTTTTACAGAGATCACTGTAACGTACTGAAGTCAGTCATAAAAGCATTACAGAACCTGCTCCAACGCCGGGCGAGAACCACTGTGCCGATCAAGCCACGGGGGGTTTCCTTCCTGCAGAAGGAATTAGAGATCCAGGACTAGATTGGCTGGAATATTTTGAGTCAGAATTCTGAACTTGAATTGATCGTCTCCTATTAGGATAATTTTAAAATAAAACAAAACAAACAGAAAGAAAATAGAAACAACAAGAAATTTTAAAACACCAACGCTATCCAGCAAAACGAGGGACTAGCAATTTGGAGGTGACTAAGAGCACCGCCCACATCTAATCTAGAACACATGTCCGAAGTCGCCCTTTCCTCAGCCACTGAGATTTCTGTGTTCAAATTGGTAAATAAGAGATGCATTCTCAGTTTCATTTTCTTCCACAGCGTCTTCCAGATTTATGAATAAAGGGCAGTGATGAAAAACACATACTTTGGACTCAGAAACCTGAGTTTAGGTCCTCAGTCTGCTACTTCCAGGATGCTCAATGTGTAAAGCGCAAATCCCTTCCCCTCTCTGAGCCTGGGTGGGGGTCTCTTCCAGGCTTGCTGAGAAGATGGTAAGACATGAGGTGCAGAAAAGTGCTGACTGCATCCTCGTCGGTTGTCACAGCACAGGCTCGCTTCTACGACTGCCCTTGTCGTCTTAATTTGTCCCCTATTTGAAAGAGACTAGTAATTTAAAACAGAGTCTATGTCTCCATAGCTTTGTAACAATGCAAAATAATTCTGCGTGTACACAAACGTGCGCACGCGCGCACACACACACACATGCACACATACGCACGCATGTGCCGGCGTGTCTTCAGGAGGATAATTTTCTCCGAACCACATCTTAAGGGCCGGTGTGACTTGGGCAGGGATACTGGCTGCTGCTTTCCCAGCAAATAAAGCTGCCCCTCTTTTTTTCACTCTCAAATTTATATGAAGAGCTTCATCAGCAACAGCCATGAACTAAGCGACCGGCGCATGGCACACAGGGACGGTCTGAGGGTGTTGGCTTACCCAGTTCTGCAGAGTGATTTGTTGCGAATGAATCGTGCACATTGATCACAGGCGCTGCTCACAGCCTCATTTGCTCTGGAAATTCCTGAAATTACTATTCATTTTTCCAATTCTTTTTCCCTTGGAAGTTCATAAACACCTGAGAGAAGTATTAACACGCGTCTTTCTGTAGCTTAGGAAACACGGATGACTTGACAGCAGCTTTGGGGTGAAATATTCATGATAATGAATCAGCTCTCTGGCTTTCTTTAAAAAAGAATCAATGGAAACCCTTACAGCAAAGAAACTCTGAATGAATTCAGAGTTGATTCAAGGACTGGGGTCTTAAACTTCTCTGGAATAACTCACGGGGCTGAGAACAAGATACAGACCCAATAAATACGTGCAAATGAATGAATAAAATCACGCTTCCGAATATGCTCCTCAAGAAGTCGCGCAAGGAACTTACCTTTCCGAGGCATCACGTCTGTGTTGCTAATGGTTCAGATCCGCTCTGCGGCCGTGCGCGCTAGAGAAACGTCTTCCCTTCCTGGTGACCTGGGCAGCAGCAGGGTTTCTGGATCGTGACTTCTGCACGGGTTGGGGCTGGGAGACGTTGCGTGAAGTGGGAAGACAGGGTGGGTTCAGGGCTAAACATCCACAGAGGGACGAGGAAGGCAACCAGCCTGCCAGGCCCACCCCTGCCCCGAAGACCACAGCACGGACACCGGGGGCCCAGGAGCCGAGCACGTGGCTGGAAAACACTCCCAGTGCGAGCGCGGCCATTCCATCCGCGCACATCCCTGCCCCTCCCCCAGACAAGGCACCGCCGGCGCGGAGCAGAAATCCCTGCCCTGCCGGGGATGCGACGAAGCGGCCAGAACTCAGATAAAATGCAAGATGCAAGCAAGAATGCAGTGTGAGAAAAAAGACAAAATAAAGGGCCCTGACCATCAGGCACGTGGTGTCCACCGGCCAGACCCGTGCTGAGTCTTGGCTCCACCGCAAACCAGAGGAGCAGCCTCGGTTACTTATCCTCCCTAAACCTCCGTTCCTTGGCCGTAAAACAGGTGCAATGAGCCTCTCGCCTCCAAGGCTGCTGTAAGAATGAGATCGCGTGACACAGGCCAAGGCAGTCGGAGCAGGTCTTACTGTCCCCAGAGTCCACAGGTGGGGAGAGCTGTCCAGAATCGCCAGTGATGCAGCAGGTGACCTCACCAGAGCCAAGTCTGATCGCCCAGGTTAGTGTCCTCAGGTTCCCTCAAGAGGCCAGCAGGCATTTCATGAAAAAGAGCTCGAGGTCAAGTAAGCTTGGAAGATGCTAGGTCACTAAGCAAGTTTCTTTACTAAAGGACTTAAAGGAGTCCTTGACTTGCCATTACACAGAAAGAGACTCTCAGAGGTGGGAGGTGCTTCACAAACTCATTTGAACCCCACATCGGAGTGTTTTCTAAGAAGCGTTTCATGAACTGTTTACTGCTGAACATCAACGTGGTGCAAGGCTGAGCTGGACTTCCACCAAGGCCCGTCCAGCTCGCTGCCAGCCTCTTTGTATTCCATGCTTCCTCTCGGAGGCAGGAACGATCTCTGTCCACGTCACGTCCTCCCAGTGTGTCATCCAGTGTTTGGTTATGTTAGGTGCCCCATTCAATGACGGATGAACGCTGAAAGGAACTCAGCGATGTCACGCAGAAAAAGAACGGGTGGGTGTTTGGTGAGCGGTGATTTCCATCCTTTCTCGGGTAAAAGATCCATTCAGAGTGCCAGAGGCACCAGTGGATTTTAATGCAACAGAGAATTACAAGTTCACGCACAGGACTTCAGATCCCACACTGCAATGGACCTTTACGAAACTGCCACTTGTTGAGTGTTGGTGTAGTACCAAAGAAGCAAAGCTACTGTTACCTGGAAAAGCTGATTAAAATACTCCTCCCTTCTCCAACTGTCTGTGTGAGATGAATTTTCTTCATACACTTCAGTCAAAAGAGATCACAGCAGACTGAAGTCAGAAGCAGGTTACAAATTGGCATTAAAGAGATCTGCAAAAATGCTCAAACAATCTGTCGTTCTTCTCACTGATTTTTGGGGGGTAGGGGAAACGTATTGTTATTTTTCATTCAAAGTGAACTATTTAGGTTATAGGTTTATTATTTCTGCTTTAAAATAAGTTAATAAACCTTCTAAACATTTCTCAGTTTTGAATGGAATTCAGTGACTATTAATAGATATAACCCAGAGACCAAGCTCTTTGGGAGCTCCTAGTAAGTTTTAAGATTGTAAAGGGTTCTGCGACCAAAATATTTGAGAACCACTGCTCAAATTAAGTACTTCCTGAAGTTCCCCCCAAATGGAACTCCATGTGGAAGTGGCTCCTGAGGGGCTGGAGACGTTTCCAGGCATGATCGCGGAGGCCCGGCGCTCAGAGCAGAAAGCAGGACAACTCTTGCTCTAAAGTGACCTCAGCTTCCTGAGTCTTTCACAGCTGTACTGAATGTGTTTCGGGGAAGGTACAGCTCAGCGGTAGAGCGCGTGCTTAGCAGGCACAAGGCCCTGGGTTCCACCCCCAGGACCTCTATTAAAATAAAATTTTAAAAAATCTAATTGCCTTCCCTTCCAAAAAACAAAAATAAAAAAAAAATGGAAATTTAAATGTATTGAATGTGTTTGCAGAGATTCTTAGAACTTTAGGAAGGGACAAGACAAAATGGGCCCATTATTCAGATGGGGAAAATAAAGGTCAAAGTTGAGACCATGCCAAACAGCAGATCCTGGGTGTATCCATGTTGTTACGGAATGAAGAGGAACCCAGTTCTCCAGCCTTCTGGGAGCCTCTGCCGCCCGGAAAGTGGTGCAGGACCCAGCGTTTCTCATGACACGTTCATGGTTTGGCCTGTGGTCTCTGCCGCAGTCATCGTGGGAATAGCTTGCAGTATTCTGGCCCCTGTTCATTTCCGTCACCACTGAAAGCAGGAATTATCCAAGTGGGTGGAAAAAGAAAATGTGAGCAATTTAAGAAACACGACCTTAGAGGTAAACAAGAGCCGGCCGCCCTCCTGTCCGCTTCTCCCCAGCTTTGTTCCCAATGTCGTGTTGCTCATCTGAGGAGCGATTGATACCAAGGCTCGAAACTCGCGGATGATTTAAAATGACAGTCGGGGCCCGTTTCCCTGCAGGCTGCAAACTCCAGCCTCCCTGAAGCGACCCCATTACAGCCCGGGCTCCATTTCCCACACACGGCACTGAAAAATGATTCCGAACAGCAGACCGCAAGGGGCTTTTTATCTTAGCTGTCAGCCTGAAATACATTCAGAACTCAAGGCAATTATGGAAACATTTGGGTCTCCTGAACTTTTCTCTGCTGGGTTTCTCTCCCAAATAAAATGAAATGAAGCTTAGTTCTTTGGGGATTAATATAAACAAAGATCATAAAGGCATCTAGTGAACGGGGTAGGGGCGGAGATCACAGACTATGAACCACCGACTTCACTTGCATTCCACACAAGAGCATCTTGCTTCGTGGGGAAGCAGGGGCCTGGGGGAGGACCTTACCATGAATACATTTAATTCTTCTAATTAGAACCCAGGAAAATGTTGTTTCAGCTCCCCCCACCTCACTCTGCCAATCTACATCTCCAAGGTCCTGAATAGTACCAAATGCAAATACCCTTTTAAAAAAAAAAAGAAAAAGGAAAAATAAAGGAGGTGGTCAGCGGGTCTAGAGGGAAGAAGGGATTTTTGAAGTATGCAGTAAGTCAACAGACCCGTGAGCAGTGGGACAGTAAAATTTCACAGCCACGCTTTGATCTGGATTTCAGAAAAATGAAGCCATAAATGTAGAATGTTTTATGAACCCCAAAATAAGAAACTCTTTGTCTTTTATCTAAAAAGTCTACTGAGAAAAATCAGAGGATTATCTAAACGTCGAGCTCATTATATTTTATTTGTGGCAGAGTAAGAAGAGATCACAAAAATATTTACCGAGGTTTATTTTAACTCAAAATAAACTAAATGTCGTTTTAAAATATATATATATACATTTTTTTTCCCGAATGGGTTTCAATGGACAAATCCATCAACCCAAACAGGTAGAATGAATGCCTTTTCTTGCTGAGATGGAAACCTCCCCCCCCCACCGGAGGCTGCCGGGCCTCCATGAAGGTCTTGTCCTGTCGCCAGCTCCGCAGGTGAAGGTCCCCTCTCCGCCTCTGCTCCCCGCCGGCTGCGCTTCCCGGACCACATTTCTAGACCCGGGGTGTCTTCGTTTGCACACTGAGGGGCCGAGAAGGTGGACTGGTGTCCCCCTCCTCCTGGAGTTTCTGTGCCCTCTGATGTCGTCTGTTAAAGAGGGGGTGGGGGGAGACACAGCTAAACCAAGTGTCTAGGAGAGGCGGCTCCCCTTGGAGAAGGGCAGCCCTTCCCCACCCCCACGAAGCCGGGGAGGGGGGGACCTGCCTGCTCTGCCGCCTCACCTGAGCCCAGAGCAGGGAAGGGAAGGAGTGTCCAGGCGCCCGCGGCTGGCCCGGGTCCGAGAGCAGCCGCGTCGCCTCTCCTGCCCCGGGGGACGGAACGCCCCGCGGCCCGCTCAGGGTGTTCCCGGGGCCCCGGGTGAGACGGCGACGGGGACGGAGCCCTGCGGAGCCCTCCCCCGACGGCCAGGCCCCCTCAGCCAGGCCGGTCTCGGCGTCCCCTGAGCCCCCGACGGGCATGCGGACACGGGCCTCTCTGGGTGCCAGAACATGAGCTTGCTCTGCTCAGGGAGCACAGCTGCTGCCGGCGGGTTTGCTCGGAGAAAGCCGCCCCTCCCTGAGAGCCCTGCAAACGGACGCAGCCCTCTCGAGCTGCTTTCCCGCTGCCCGGGCCCCCCGCCCCCAGGGCCACTCGCTGCCGAGATGCTTCTAGCAGAAAAGCCCCGTTATCCACAGCCACCCTGCGGGGCAGACGGGCCACCAGGAGAAGCTCCTTTGCAAATGCGGCAACAAGCGGAGGGCCTGGCGGCTGGGCCCCAGCCAGCCCGAGGCTCCAGTGCAAACCTGGGGTCTCAACGCTCACTTAAAATGCTCCGCGCGCTCACCGCGCTCTCTCTCCAAAATGTTGTGAAAGGGAGAGCATCCACTTCCTGAAAAGTCTCGCACGTCTTGTGTTTGCTTGTTCTGCCCTTTGGGCAAATGACGGGAGATTTTTATTTTTTATTTTTTTTAGTTTCGTGTCTTAACCTAACATCCATCCGACGTCATGTGGTATCAGAAATGGAGAGTGGTAGCCGTGATGTTTTACTTTTACGTAAACTTGTGAAAAAAGAGCCGTTGAGGAGAGTCCTTTCCACTCACTTAATTCACTCAATTTTCTGCACGATAGTGAGCATTTTTACTGCAGAAAAAATGTGGTTATATTTCTGCCCCTTGTGTCAAATGGGATAATGTCCAATATTTTATAATTTACTCCCCAAATCTTCAAGGCGCCGACGATCTCATAGTGGTGATAAAAGCCACACCATCGTAGGTGACACCACAACCCGAAAACCAGCCAAGCCTCAGCAGCCTCGTGTGTCTTCTCTCTCATGCGCGCTGGACCCAGTGCCCGACTTAGAACTTGTCCCGTAGCAGATGCTCAACACCACCATCCGCCTGACTCTTTTCACTGGAGTCTGGTCCTCCCTGGACACGTGGCGCTGTGCCCACTTTGCAGGTGAGGAAGAGTCCCCCCACCTTGCCGAGGGCCACGTGGCCAATCTTTGAGCCCAAAGGACACGTTCTTTCTTTCGACGCCACTACTGCCTGTGAAGTTAGCCGAGAGGTGGGGAGAGGCGGGAGCAGACCGGAGGAAGATGAAATCACTCCCAGAAAACAGAAAGTAGAGGGCGGGGGCGGGGTCTGAGCGAGCTGCCTAGAGCAGGAGGCTCCGGTTTTCCCAGGCATCTCACCCTTGGCACACCTGAGCCCGAGAGCATCAAGGTGCCAGCTTGACTGCAGAGTGGGGAGGCGCAGCCTGCAAGCTCGGGGTGCTCTAATGCTGCAGGATGCAAAGCCAGGGCCTCTCCCATTGTGAACTCACCTCCGCGGGCCCTGGGGGCCGGGATCCACCCAGCCTCCACCTCCCCACCGGCTCCCACAGCCAACCCCCTGCGCGCCCCTGTGAACACGTGCACCCCTGTGGACGCCTGTCCCAGCTGCCCGGCTCGGGGCTTCCTTCCACCTCTTTTCACAAAGTGCTTTGCCCGGGGGGCCGTGGGCAGGTGTCCGTGCCTTGTCTCCAGGTGCCCTCGCCCTGAGATCGTAACCCACTAGTGGGTCCTTAAGTCAGGGTAAGGCATGACAGCCATTAAAAAAGGTAGAACCGGGTAGGATGGAATAGAATAGAATAGAAAACACAGTGCACACTTCATGTGATCTGGAACATTTGTGTCATGCACGCGTGTGTGTGTGCGTGCACATGTGTGTGAGTGTGTATCCTGGGCACTTTAGTCAGGGACACGCTCTGCTGCTGCAACAAAGGGACACAAAGTAGAGTGGCTCAAAAGGAAGGTGGCTTTCCTCTCCCGGCCCTGGCCAGAGGCGTGGAGGGCGGCAGGCTGAGTGGGCGCTGCGCCGAGTGGACGATCTCCCCTGGTTCTGCCTCCCCTGAGTGTGACCCTCCCAGCCTGGCCGGGCTGGGCCCTGCCCTCAGCCTGCGCGCAGCCCACGGGAGAGCCTGCCGGGGAAGGCGCTTTCCTCTTCCAGGGACCCGATCAGAGGGGTGCACACCTTCCTCTTGTCAACGAAATGAATGCACAGCCTAAAAGTTGAGAGTTGTTTTATTTGGTGGGCATTTCTGAGGACTCGACCCCCTTCGAGCCCGGGATGGCAGCCTCCCAGATGGCTCTGAGGGACGGCTCCGAAGAGGTGGGGGAGGAGCCAGGACAGACAGGAGTTTTACGACAAAGACCAGGTAGTTGGAACATTGAACGATTATTTGTTAACTGAAGAAAATCAGATATCTCAAGTTAAAGAATTTAGCGCTTTTCTATATATGAGAGGGAGCTCATTGAACTCATTCCTTTGACAAGCACCTAGCTGTCTAGGGCCAGTATCTTGTCCTTTCTTATTCTGAGTCCCCTCAGAGGGCACCACTGTGAGTGGCTGCGGAGGCCGGGCTGCAGGCTTGTCTTCAGTGGGGGGTGGCGGCAGCCGCTGCTGACTTGATGGTTTTAGCACTCTTTGTTTACTGATACAGTTTGCAGTATTTTTCGTTCACATTCTTATGTCCTATTGGCTGGAACTTAGTCTCCAGGCCCCCCCAACTTGCCAGGAGAGACCGATGGGACTTGTAGTCTTCCAGCTCAACAAACAGGTGTCCCCCAGAACTTAGGCGGCTCTAGAACTGAAAGCAAGAAAGGGTGATTGGAGGCCAGTGGCATCCTCCATGGCCCCAGACACCCAGGCAAAATGCTTCTTCTTAGAAATGTTTGAAAGCCGCTGCCTTACGGACACTCCTGTCCTTTATGCACCCCCCTCCCCCCAGGATTCTCTGATTTGGTAAAAAGGGCGTGATCTGAACTTCAGGCGAGTTACGTGCAGTCCTAGTCGGCACTAACTGGTCACGTACTGCGGCAAGACACACGGCCTCCTCGCTCCTCTGTATCCCAGCAGGCAGATGGGGGCGTGGTACCCAGAGCCCTAGTTCGTGGGCCCCTTGGAGTGTGAACTGAGGGCAGGAATGTGAACCATCTCCGGAAAGTGAAGGTGATCATGTCTTCAGATTCCCACTCCAACGCTGACCAACTCCGTGCACTTCAGTGCCCTCCCTCCCCTCTGGCTCTCAGCTGTCACTTCTCACACAGGAGAGAACTGGAGTCAGCGGTCTTTAAGGTCTGGCGTTTTAGAATCTCCTTTTCCGGTCCCCACCCCGAGCCTCCGCTTCGTGGTCCAAAGCGCCTTAACTCTAAATGTAAGCAAACGAGCTGGAATACTATGGGAGTGCTGTCATTTTTGCATGAATGCTCTGCAGATGAGAGTGTGGAACGTCCTTGGGAGACAAGTTTATGTTTCAACAAGATCATGATAAGGCCTGGATTGTGGCTGAGTTTGCTGATGTGAAATCACTGAAGGGAAGAAAAACTGGAATATTAAAAAGAAAACAATTTGCTCGTTAGGTGACTGTGTTAGAGGGCTGATTTCTAGCACTCAAACCTTGGTGTTGGAAAAGGTAGACATCAGAGTGGGGCGGCTGTTCAGAAAGGAGGACCATGTGTTAAGAGCGCCTCCTTGCCAACCCCTTTCTGCACGTCTCCGGGGTCACCTCCCAGAGCCAACCCAAGATCAGCTAAGCAAAGAGTCGTCAACCAACATTTCCGACCAAAGGCACTGGCTTTGGTTTCTATGCCATATCATTACACCTTGAAACTGGGTTCTCGACATGCTGTGTTTGAAAAGTACAGCCTTTAGCTAATTAGAAGACTGAAAAATGCAACTTAATGAATTCAAGACTTGTTTATGCTAACCTGCCAAGGCGCTTGGCAATGAAAAAGTGTGATTTGGTGAACATCTGATTACAAGCCGTGTGGAATTCCATGTGCAGAGAGGCTGGGTTGGACCAGAGTTTTACTGAACTATTGTCGAGAATGTGAACTAATTTCCGACTACTTCATAAGGGCTTCTCAGCAGGGTTGACAAAGGATTTATCATAATTATTGCTCTGGCCAGGACCGTGATTATAAGTGATACGTGTGTAAATTGTGTTTATAAAGTCTCCGAGTCACAATTAAAACATGCTGTAATTTTTCTCCCTTTTTTCCTTCTAGTGATGACTTGCCTTAAAAAAACCTCTTTTTTTTTTACCCCCTCAAATTAATACCTGCCAGAGATTTCCTTTGGGCAGAGCAGACTCCCAACACACACCCGTACACATGCTCAAGCAGCTTTTGATCTGCCGTTGTTGCAAGCCCGCCCCTGAGAGAGCAGTTAACTATCAATACTTCACGCAACCCCTTCCTTCACAGCCACAAACTGAAAGGAACTTGCAAATGCCGTTCTTTTTCTCCTTTAGCGACAAGCCGTTTTAAAATCATAGCGTTTACTTAGGGCACATCTAAAACACGGAACAAAACGGGGTTTAGAGCGGGGAGCAGAGGGAAGCTGGGAGGAAAACAGGAGAATATGTTAAGAGCCGGGAGAGAAGATCACTGAAGAGCGTGCGCCTTGTTTGTTGGGCAAAAAGTTCTGTATGCATTTCAGATCGACTCTCTCAGCGGCGTTAAGCACCTGGTGACAGCATTACTCCCCGTAACCGCCGTGCTGTGTGGTAGACCCCAGCACGTCTTACAGCCCAGGCCGGTGCCCTTCACTGCAGGGCTTCTCAGAGCCTTTCACGTGCTGGAAGACTTTGAATCTCCAGGAGGGAGGGTAGCGTTCAGCGTTTTTGCACACCGACTTGGCCCCCAAACTCGGCTTTTCCGTAGCATCTCTCGGAGGGATGACTCCATCAGGCACACTGTGGAGCCCGAGCCCAACCTGGAGGCCTCTTGGCAAACATCCTGTGGCAGGCTCCGTCCTGAGGAGCTGGTTCCCCCCAAGGGGACCTTCACGAGCTGGGCCAGCGCCCCTGTGGTCAGCACTGGCCCTGAAGCGCACACCCGGTCAGCCCCTGGACCTCAGACGACCCAGGCGCAGGGACTGGCCTGGAAGCATCGGGAGTGTCTCTTTTAATGGTCAAAGGGGGTTTGGGAGATCATGTGGCTTGTCCCTTGGATTCTGCATTAGACTCAGTGGTGCCCTGGGAGGGTGAGCTCTGAGCCCGAGATTGCCTGGGTTCAAATCCCAGCTCCACGGTCCCGACCCGGGTGACCTTGGGACAGTCACTGGACCTCTCTGAGCTTCACTTCCCTTATCTGCAAAACAGAGATACCAGCAGTGTCACTTGCCTGGGTTGCAGTCGGGATTAAACGGAGAAGACACAGAGAGCACTTAGCCGGGTGCCTGGCACTTAGTGGCACTCTGTGAACACCAGCGGCTGTCACTGCTTTTCCTTCATTACATTTTGCTGGGACCAGGCATGAGGCCGAGGCTGTGCGGCCTGCAGGGTCCACATACGAATTTCGAGACCAAATCACCCGGTTCGAGTTTTTGCGTCACAGCTGACAGGCCGTGACCTTAAGCAAGTCACTTCACCCCGTGTGCCTCGGCTTCTTCACGTGGCCAGTGGGGTAAGAGCAGTGCCAGCCCCGTGGGGCCGTTGGAAGCCAGGATTCGTGTGTGTGAGCGCAAGCATGGCGCCTGGCACTGGCGACCCTCGCTAGCCCCCCGTGACCACGCGCCAGCCCCCTCAGGGTGCTCTCTGTAGGCCCTGGTCTTCCAGGGAAGCTCCCTGAGGCCAGGGGTCACTCCTGAGCTCTGCGCCCAGCTCCCGGCCCGTGCCGGCCAGAGCCAGGCCCCCAGGGGCGCTCAGCACTGACGCTGCCTCCCCCCGAGGGTCCGGGGCCCGCTGTCTGGGGCCAGGCTTGTCGGCAGCAGACTCCCCATCCATCACACTCGAGCGGAACCTGTCGCCAGAGCGGGGACCCTGGAAGAGTGGATGCGGCACCAGAGCAGCTGCTGAGCGAGCAGCACTGTCCTCAGCCTCCGAGACTGACCTCGCTGCGTCTCCCTGCCCTGAACTTGGAGCAGCGACAGGAGACAGGTGGACCTCTCCTCCAGCCGTCCTGCCGTCTGCGCGGTCTCCGGGACCACAGCGGACTCGCGCTGGCCCTGCTTCCCTGCTGAGGCTGGGCAGGTTCTGACGGGCGGCATGGGAGCCCCCCAGTTACACACCCAGGAAGGGGCACGTCCACTGCAGTGTGTCCTCAGCTCTTTTCTGCTGGGACTGGGGACGAGCCCTGAAGACCACGAGTAAGCGAGGAGCTTAATGACAAAGGACTTACCTCGGGGCCTGCCCAGCCGCTCTGGCCCCTGGAGGTTGGCAGCAGGCAGCCCCCCACCTGCTGAGGGCTTCCTGAGGACAGTCTTAGCCCCTACCCAGGACAGGCCAAAAGGAGCCAGGGCCCCCAGGAGCCTTCCCGTGACTGGGAGCTGTGGGTGTATCGGTGGCTTCCAGCCCTCCGTGCACTCCGTCTGGCCTGCACGTGCCCACAGCGGCAAAGCATCGCGAAGGAACCTTTACTGCCTTTCTCGCTTCCTCCTCTCGCTCCCAACTCTGCACCAGCTGCGTGTCAGGCTGTGCCCCAGGGAGGCCCAGACTGAGGCAGGCTGACCCCGGCCCGTGGGAGTGCGGGCTCCATGCCCAGCTCCGACTTGGACACCCGAGTTTCCTCTCTGTCCTCAGCAGCACGGCTGGCAGTGAGGTCACTTAATTGTGTTTCTTCATTTGCAACATAACGGCACCTCCCTCCTGGTGTGGGTCTCAGGACTGAGCCTGTACATAGAAGGACCGAGGGCACATGTATCCAGGGCTGAGCCTTGCGCACAGGGAAGCCGCTTTTATCTGCACACTTGGAGCAGTGTCCTGGCCACGGCGTCCATCCGCACACCTGAGAAACAGGAGAGAGATCAGTGACGAAGGCCAACACCACACCTGCTGAGAGCCTGCACAGGAAGGGGCTCCAGACATATCAGCTGTTGCTGTGAGAGATGCTGACGGACAGTGACTCCCCCACGACCACGCTGTGATGCTGGCCGAGTCGCAGCGAGGCGGTGCTGGCCGCCTGGAGTCAGAGGAGCTGTCGCCGGGTGAGGGTCCGGTGGAGAGCTGATCAATCACCGAGTATCCCCAGGCAGTCGTCCCTGACACAGCTGCATGTCGGGTCGCAGAAGGAACGCGCCCCAGGGCCAGGGAAGGGGAGCTGCTGTGATAAATGTCACTGAAGTGGCATCCAACGCGCTACAGGTCAACATAGGCATCTTCGGTTTGACTACTTTCCTTCCACGGCGCTGCCCCAGCCGCACACGGGCAGCCCAGCCCACGGGCTTGCTCTCGACACAGGTGTTCCCAGCCTCGTGTGGACCAGACGCTGAGCCCACTGCTTTGCCAACGTGGTCTCCAGGCGTCCCAGCCAGGTGCCGGGTGCCCGGGTGTGAGGCCCTGAGAGGGGTTTGCAGAGGAGAGCGGGTGGGGCCGGGCCGGGCCCCGAGGACAGCTCTGGTCCCTGCGGCGCCGCCTCCCCCCAACACCTCCACTTCTCCCAGAGTGACCAGAGCTCCCGTAGACACTTCCTCTCCCTTTGGAGTGGATGCTGCCCTGCCTCTTCCAGGCTCCTCCACGCCTCCCTCCCTGGCAGCAAAGCTGGCAACTCCCTTCCCTGAAAAAGAGGGGAGAGCGGGAATACACTGACCCGCTGCACATGATAAAGCACCTTATCGTGTTTCCACGAGCTTAGTCCTACTATTTCCTGCTAAGTCACTCCCTTCATTTGTAGAGTTCAGCCACTTACCAGAAAGATGAATACCAGAACTTCTAGCCACGTGGAATGTGTGCAGTAACCCCGCCACCATGCTGCAGAGGCCACGCGTGTGCCCAAAGTGGGCCCCTCCCTACCCGACGGCGCAGGTGGACCCCCAAGGAGGGGACCCAGCACCCCGCAGGCCCCCGTGTGCTGGCAACCCAGCGCCCTGCTCTCCCACGGCCGCCTTCCCCCCTCGCTGCATAGCTTGGAAGCCAAGTTCCCTGGATGGGGTTCAAACATCTACACATTTTTATCAGCTTTTAAGAAATGGAAGTTAAAAGTCTAATGGGATTGCTGAGTGGAGATTGAACGGCTCCAGGGGAGGAAGTGATGTGGGATAAAAGAGGGTGTTCAGTTTCAAAGGCTCCTAATAGGACGCGGGCGAAAGCCCGCATGGAAAGCACTTGTCCGCGGACTGCCAGGTTTTATTATGGATATCTGGTCAGAAAAAGAAGTGAAAATGTCAAGTAGGAAAAGAAATTAGGGTGACCGAGGACTTTCATGGTGGGAGGAAATGTTTAACTAAGTGCATTATTCATTTCTCATTGACTTGAGTGCCAGGGGCTTTAGTTCATGGTGCGGGCTGGCGGTAACGTCCAGGCCGGCAAAGCTGCGCAGTTAAACTCTTTTTTCTTTTTCATAATCTCGGTTAAACAGCTCTGGTCCTTTGGGGTCTTCTGGCGGAGAGCAAATATTCTGCCTCCTCTAGGGAAACTCTGCCTTTTTGCTTGGCAGAATAATGGCAACGGTAACCTGATAGAACTTGCGTTTCTCTGGTTACGAGGACTGAGTGAGCCTTTAATCTCCATTGAATTACCCCATCCCCTGGGATTGGGTGGGAGGTCTTTGAGTCAGTGAGAAGGTCACTGTGGTTTTGACATGAGCCTGCTATTTCTTGCGTCTCCAGCGGGGACCCTGTGAGTGAACCGTTCTTGAAGTCACACAGAAATGCCTCACTTCTTTCTGACTGTGACATACAACAGTGATCTCTCTTCTTATTTGATGTGTTCCAAAATGTCATAGTTGCTGCAAACTATTCCCCTAACTGATCTGGAATGCAGACTAATTCCTGTGCCTGAATTGGTTCAGCGGTCACAAATTTGAAAATTGTTTCGTAAATTTAAGAGCAGCCTCGTTAGGACTGCAATTTAGAACTGTGTTTAACAAACAGACCAAAAAAAAAAAAACTGGTGAACACTATGATCTGTGACCCTATTATTATAAATGTTTTTTTTATTTCTACAAACATTGTGATAATAATCATGACAGTAACAAAAACAGAAGCAAACCTGTACGAGACACTTCCCGCCAGGCACCGCACTGAGCACCTCACAGACACAGAGCCCTGGGTTTTCCCCATTGTCTGTGTAAGAGGCGTGGACACTTACAGACAAGTTCACAGAGGAGCACAGGAGGGCTGTGCTCACGCTGACACAGGCAATCTGAGGTGGACCCAGGACAAAGTTCTCTTGGGTGGGTTCACGATCATCTGAGTCGCTCATGAGTGTAGAATTTGTGGGTATCATCCTGCAGCTCTGACCTAAGGGACCACCACACCAGCAGCTTCTAGTCCAGTAAAGAGCGACAACCAGAAGCCACTTTCTTCTTCCCACTTGTCCCTCCCGGAGACTTGGTCCATGGCTTCATTCAGGTGTTGGTTACATCACTTCCATTCGTTTCCCATTAGCCAGACATTGGACACATGACCGTGCAGGGAGCCTGGGAAATGTAGTCCTTACCTGGGCAGCCACACGCCCAGCTGAGACTCTGGGACTCTGTCACTAAGAGAGAAGAGGGGAGTGATACTGGATGACAGTTTGCTGCGTCTGCCACCGTCTTCTTCGCCATTGTGCCCCCAGCAGCAATCACATCTCCAGTACCTAAGCCTTGAATAAATACCCTCACCTGTCCAAGGTTGCCAAGCCCTGGTAAGAACCCCGACCATTATTCCAAGCTTCTGGAAGTCCCAGCACTAAATGTAAAAATTCTTTTATCTGCATGGATAGGGCAAATGCCAGTGTCCCCATTTACAGTTGAGGATGCGATATCCACGCTCCTCTGCTTCCTTATCAAGAGGACCCTGATCGTATCCGGGGCGACAGTGGAGCCATCATTCTTCCCTACAGATGAGTCCTAAGCACCTCGGTGGATGCTCTCCCCTCCAGGGAGAGCCCTTGAGCTTAACCCAGCCCTTGAGCGTGAGCTGAGTCCAGGGCCTGGCTTCCAAAGACCCGAGCCCAGCAGCAGCCTTACAGTGGAGACACCGTGTTAACCAGGTGACCAAGGCCAGCGCCAGTGGTGATAGGCCATGAGGGCATGACGCCCCCACCCCACTGTCACGTGACCAGAAGGGCATTTCATCTCTACCCACAACTCTAGTCTAACCGTGAGAAAAGCCCAACTGGCAGAGAGAGCCAAGCTGAGGGGCATTCTGCAAAACATCCCCCAGTCCTGTTGACACTGTCAAGGTCATGAGAAGAAGGAAAGTCTCAGAAACTGTCACAGCCCAGCAGAGGCTACAGAGCCAGATGCTTAGAAGCAGCTCGGGATCCCGGACACCCTCCTGGGAGAGAAAAGGGCCTTGGTGGGAGAACTGGTGGCGCCTGACAAGCTCGGTCAGCAGTAACGCATCACAGTTGGTTCTCACTTTTGAAAACGTGCATCGTCACAGAGGGTGGCAGCAGAAGGGGAAACCAGGGCAGGGCACTCGGGAACCCTCTGCACTGTCTCGGCAGATTTGGCTGTAAATCTAAAACTGTTCCAAAGAAAACATCATTAGAATAAAGAAATAGCCAGCATCCTTTGCCGTTAAAGGTGGCCAAACGACCCTGTTCTGGCCAATGAGATGTGAACAGACGTCTGTCCACAGTGTTGGGTTTGTAGGAAAGCTATTGTGGGTGTGCGTGTGTGTGCGTGTCTTGTTCTGTTTTAAATAAAATCTTGGCACTCACCTCTTCCCTGCTCTTATCACCTCCTCGTGGCTGAAATGCAGGCTTCGTGTGTGTACTCAGGACACGAGAGCAGTAAGCCAGTTCTTAACAAGTGCCCCAGCCGCTGCGTTGCCCTGGACTGTCCCTCTTTGGGATCCTTGTCGCATGAGAAAATCAAGCCTTGTAGCTTGACTTTACCCGATGACGCCCTGGGTGGAGTTTCTGTGATATGCAGGGTCCCCCCTTTCGGACATTGGGTGGCACTGCGGGACATTGCCAATAGTTGATTGTCTGGACCCACAGAAATGGCAGTTTTACAAAGTTTGACCTCCCACGGGAAACTTTTTCCCCCCAAATGTCATTAGATTGTCTTCATCGACTATAAATCTAAATAACAAGCACTAGCAAACCGCCGCTCTCCGGGACTTTTTTCTGGGACTAGTGTTCGGTCTCGTAAGAACCGTAGTAACAGGTCTGAAACATCGTGTTCTCCCTGGTGCGCTGTCACTTCCTGATGCTTCAGACGAGTCAGTAAAAGAGATTCTCAGCCTCTCACCGCCTCATGCATTAGATGGCACTGTTAATGTTTTGAAAAGATATCCATCTTCCCAGCAGCATCACTCTTAGGAAGATGCCTTCTAGAACTGAAAACAAAAATGGATATTCATAGCAGCACTATTCATAATAGCCAAAAGGTAGAAACAGCCCACAGGTCCAAAATCTGATGAGTGGATAAGCCAGATATGGTCCATCCATACAATAGAGTATTATTCAGCCATAAAAAGGAATGAAATTTTGATACAGGCTGCAATATGGGTGAACCTTGAAAACACTTATGCTGAGTGAAAGAAGCCAGACGCAGGGGACCACGTATGAGTCCATCTGCATGAAACGTTCTGAACAGATAAACCAGGGAGACAGAACGTAGCTCAGTGGCTCCAGGGGCTGGAGGGGGCCCCTGGGGGGCAACCGCTTAATGAACACAGGGCTTGCTCTTGGGGTGACGAAAACATTTTGGAACCTGGTAGAGATGGTGGTCGCACAATATTGTGAAACTTTTAAACGCCAGTGAATTGTGCACTTAAAATGACTAATTTTATGTTTTGTGAATTCCACCCTTGATTTAAAAACATACTTTTCTTCAATGTGTTTAAATACATGGTAGAACCAAAATAATTGTCCTGCAAAATGACTTATAATTGAGATAAAAGAAAAGAAAATCAAGCCGGCCAAGGGCGAAGTCTCCTCACGCATGGGGTTTGCGCCTCCAGCGTGCCGGGGTCTCTTGCTGCGTCAGGAACCGCTCCCAAATGCAGTGGCTTAAAGCAATGGCAGCATTACTTTGCTCGCAGATCTGCGCATCGTGCTGGGTTAGGCAGGGACAGTTCATCTCTGCCCCACTCAGCATCGCATCACCCAGGACTCAGCAAGGCGGAGTCTGGAGTCATCCAAAGGTCCTCTGGCTCACCTGGCTAGTGGTTGATGTTGGGGGGACCTCAGTGGGCTGGGATCAGGGCACCCACACGTGGCCCTTCCACGTGGCTGCACCTCAGAGTATGGTGACCGGGTTCCGAAGCTGAGCTTCCCCAGAAGTCCAGGTGTGTCGCCTTCCCGTGCGGGCCTCAGCTGCCATGCAGCATGGCTCACGCCACAGTCATGGGCCTGGGCAGAGGCAAGAGGGGGCAGGGGGCCACGGGAGACCCCTGCAGCCCCGGGGCAGTGCGTCCTGACGCAGCCCTGTGTTACGGGTGTTTATGCTGTCGCGTGCAAAGGCCCGGCGGCGCCCAGTTAGTAACGTCTAACTGGGAATCTAGCAGTGCTTTGGGGCTGACGATGGAGGTGGTCTCTGGCTTTTCACCAGAGCACTGAGAAGTCAGCTCTGCACTCTCGCCGACATGGAAACAGTCAGCAAACGTCGCACACCACTGACCCCCGGGGCCCGAACACACCCGCCGCCTGGGCGCCGACTTGGGGTGGTCGTGCTCCAGGAAAGAGGGGTGCAGGCACTGCAGGCAACATGTGTTTGTCCCCTTCCGCTTTCACTTCTGTGCCGTCTCCCAGCTGAGGGTTGCCATTCGCCCCAGGTGGGCGATCTTGCTCAGAGTTTGCACCGGCCCCCTCACCGGCTCCTGCATCGTTTCTCACGTGCGTCATTCCTTCCCAGGGTGGAGGGGCTGCGGACAGCCCGGGCCTCTGAGTTCAGGGCATCATGCCCCCAGCCCTTTTGCCTATTCGGTTTGGCATGAAGTCTGCCCTGGGCTCTGACGTGCCAGCACTGAGCTGGGCAAGCAGAGGATGCTGTCCAGACACTGTCTTAGGCTCCCTGTGTTCGAGATCTAGGGAGTCACAGAGACTCAAGCAGGAGCTGATGGGTGAGCCGGACCAGCAAAGGGAAGGGCTGGGGTGCTGCAGGCAGAGGAGCCAGCCTCCTCACCTGGAAAGAGGAGAGCATACTCACCTGGTCCCCACGCTTCCTCTGAGCTCCCTGCATCCTCCCTGTGCAGGAGCTGCAGGGATTCTTCTAAAACCTGTCAGATGTTGTTCCTCTGCTTGAAACTCTCCTTCTCACTTCACTTTGAATTAATAAAGTCTTGCAAGATCCCACAAACCCTGGTTCCCCTTGCCCACCCCCAGCCTTCCTCTCCTCCATGCACCCTGGCCCCTTCCCTGGCCCAGCCCACTCTGCTGCGCTGCACTGACCATCTTCTGTTTGCACACAGACACCTGCCTCAGGACCTTTGCACTGGCTGTTCCTTCCCTCTTCCCCAAACACCCTCCATCTGCATATCCCTCTGACCTCACTCAAATGCCACTCCTCTGAGAGGCTGTCCCCGTACCTCTGTGTGACATCACTGCCCCTCCCCTCCAGTCACTATTCCCTGGCCCTGCTTTTACCTTCCTGGTGTTTATTCCACTTGATACAATGTATCCTTTTCTATTTAGTATTGATCCTCCTCTAGCTTGTTGGTGGCTGTATCCCCATATCTAGCCCAGACCTTGGCACTCAGTAGGGGCCTCCAAGGTGACCTCCATCATCCCATGCTTTGTGTGGCCCTCATTGAATCAGGACTGGTCCTAGGTGACCAGTATCGTACTGGGAGATGACAGGCGTTTTCTGAGACGAGGCCACAAAAGGCCTTGCAGCTTCCGCCATGGGCTCAGAACAGTGGTCTGGAGCCCTGAGCCACTGTGTGGGACATGTGGCTTCCTCAAGGTCCAGTGAAAGCACCTGCATGAAGAGGGGGTGCCTGCTCTCCTGCCCCATTCCCGTCATCACGACAAGGCCTCCAACAAAACAGAGCAGAGACAAGAGGTCTCAAGCCCTGCCCAAATCACATACTCAGCAGCAAAAGAAGACACGGTTGTGTTAAGCTGCTACGTTTGGGGGCTGTCTGTTACGCAGCAGTGATGACCACAACAGTATCCAGAGAAGGAAGGCTGCACTCGGCCCTCCTCCCAGAGTCGGCCTCTGGGGGCCCCCGCCGGCTGTGAGGGTCGAAGAACAGAGGGGGCCGGGAGGGGGCCGGGAGTCTGCCGTGCCCCTCACCTGGCAGTCGCAGCACCAGGTTGGGCGCACCGCACAGCGTCTGTAGGGCCAAAGGGTGTGGGGCGAGTGGGGAAAGCGGGTGGAATTGGGCCTGCAAGATGCTTGGGGCTTCTCTTGGCCCTGAGTCAGCAATTAAAATGTCACCAGAGGTACATACTATTCACATGAAGTGATGCTTTGTACACGGTCACAGCAAATTGAAGTCACCTGGCAGGAGGACCCTGGGGCTCCGGGAAGGCGCCTGTGCCCGGGACCGCAGGCCGGGGCTCCAGCTCGGCCCGCCCAGCAGCACGGCCTCGGGGAAGGGAGCAGAGGCCCATGCCTCTAAAGAGGCCGACAAGTTAGGATTCCAGCCGAGTGGAAAGACACGCAGCAGGGCGCTGCCGGGGGGGAGATGGAGCTGGCTCCTTGAAGGGAGGCTTCAGAGAAGAAGCCAGATCAAAAGGGGCCCCGGAAGCCCTGGGGACCTGGCCTGGGGATGCCGGCAAGCTCTCTGGGACCTCCCGCCGTGACAGACTCTGTGGGCACTGGGAACTGGAACATTCCTGCCCCATAACTGACTCGTCTCGGACCCCTCTGGAGCCGGGGGCAGCACTCCCCGATGTCCAAAGCCTGCTGTCGCAGAAGCTTGGGAAAAGTCCTGCAGCATCTCGTCTCTCCTTCCTGGAGCGGGGACTGCACGGGGCGCCCTCACACTGGTCAGCCGCTGGCTACAGGCTGCCCTGACTCTGGGACGAGGGAGGCACCATGCTTCCAGGCCCCTCCAGGTGATGTGGCGTCAGTCACCCCAGACAGAAGGGGCAGGTGTGAGCTGCTGGCAGCAACACTGGGGGCAGCGGGGGACGGGCACACAGAGTGGAAAAGGGTCCCGGGGTCTGGCGGGCCGGCCACCGCGTCCACGGTAGGGCGGGCGTCACGGACGCTGCTGGAGGCTTGGGCTGGTCCCCTGTGGCTGCTGCAACTGCTTCCCGCAGTCAGAGTGGATGCTGGAACCGATGATTGCAGAGATGGGGTCAATCAGGGGTGACAATCCAGGGAGGGACCTCAGGGATGTGTGGCTTTGGTCGAGTGGAGGTGAAGCCACAGGCAAAGAAGGCCAAGAATTCAGGGGGTCAGATGGGTTTTCCACAGGCTGCTGATGGCACCCAGTGTGGACAAATTCCGCCCAGAGTTACTTCCAAAGGTAGAAGCTTGCCTGTCTTCTCCACAAATAGATTCTAAAAGTGTAATTCCCAAAGCGTGGTGATGATGGGGAATTTTTACAAGTGGAAAAGGATGCTCGGGCCCCAGAAATTTAGCCGTGAACTTTTATTTACCTGGTTCTCAGCACCCGAGGGGTAGCCGGGGGGAGGGCTTCAGACGAGTCAGGTGGGTGGGGTTTGTGCCACCGCCCGCTGACCGGCTCTGTAGCTTTGTGAAACGCACACAAGCCGTCTGGGCCCCAGCTTCCTCCCCATAAAATGAGACGATGAGATGAGAATGCGGGCAGCACGGGATGGTCACGTGGGTGAGGGCGAATTTCAGTTCCCGCCCGCACCGCACGCACGACAGGACACAAGCTTACACCTCACTCCGGCGTAACCAGCACGACATCCCTGTCCCTGATGGGGTCTGGAACTTTCTATTCAGTCTAGTTTATTCTTTTTTTTTTTTGATTGGAGTATGGCTGAGTCACAGTGTTGTGTTCATTCCTGCTATACAGAATAGTCGTTCAGTTATACGTATATATTCTGTTTCATTGTAGGTTATTACAAGCTACTGAATGCAGTTCCCTGTGCTGCGCAGAAGGCCTTGTTGTTCGTCTATTCTGTATGCAGTAGTTTGCACCCGCTAATCCCAAACTCCTAGTTTATCCCTCTCCCCCGCCTTGTGCCTTTGGTGACCGTCAGTTGGTTTTCTGTCTCTGTCTGGTTTATTCTCTTCTGTTTCTTAAAAAAAAAAAAAAGACACAAAACACTGCTTATGAGCCATTCAACTGATTGTACAATTTATTAGCCCCAAGTGTTCCAAAAATATGTTCCCCAAAGTTAACATCTCCTTATTGATAACTTTGAATTTCCTAGTCAAATCCTCATTCTTCTCAAGTCAGCGCGGGTGGAGAGGCACCCCTTGTTTCCGTGAAACTCTGCAGTTGATCCTCTTGTGCTTGGGTCAAGACTAGGGGCTGCCATTTCAATGGGTACAAACAACTGGCTTTGAATCTCACAGCTGTGGGGCTGTGGATGAGTTCCTTAGCTCTCTGAGCCTCAGTTTCCCTATCTGTAAAATGGGGATGGTGTGTGTGTCCCAGAGGCCTTAACTGGGACTCAGACTTGGCCAGGTGGCCGGTGGGCGGGTGGCCCCCCAGCTTTTGTTCACCTGGGCTTGAGAAGACACTGTTCTTGCAGTGCCCAGAGTGCAGCCCGGAGAGAGAGAGAAATCAGTGAGAGAGGAGGACCAGTCTGGGTCCTGGGCTGGGCTGGGCCTTGTGGAGAGGCTCCTCGTCCCCGTAGCATTTTTGGAGGTCCTGCTAGGTTCTGTCCCCTGCCCCTGGGTGCCACAAGACCTTGCAATCCAGGAAGAAATGAGCCTGTTGAACAATCAGTTTCTTCCAAGCTTTGGAATCAGAAAGCTTAGGTTCAAACCCAACCCTGCTGTGTGACCCTGGGCAAATGACTTAGTCTCTTGGGCTCCCGTCTTCATCTGTGTCCAACTGGAACGCTAAGGGTCCCTCTAAGATGGTGAGGATAAAAAGCGGCATCATAGGAACACGATAAATAGTATTATCTTGATTTGTTGCTGGCCTGAATGAGACAGGCCTAAGGAAGGTGTAGGATTTGAGGGAAGGTTGGAAAATGGAGAAATTAAGAGGAAAAATATTTTCAACTTTTCAGAAAGCACTGAAATGCTCCCTGATTTTCAGCTGTGACAGCACCGTCCCCTGGGCTTTCCAGGCTGGAAAAAGGCTGCTTTCCGGAGCCGTGTGCCATGAAAACAGCACCCAAGGCTGCCAGAGCCAAAATGGGCTCCGGGCCTCCGGGAAGTCGGGCTTAATCCAGTCTGACCAGACCCGGGGGGTTGCCTGGATGCTTGGGATTGTCTAGACCGGGCCTGGCCGTGTCCGAGCACGCGCAGCTCCGCGGTGGGGCCTGACAGCTCCGTTCGGCAGTGGGCTGGGCCGAGGGTTGGCGCCAGGACTGGGAGGGTGACAAGGTGCTGAAATCCGCCTGAGACAGGCCGTATCAGATTGTGCGGCTGCCAGCTCTGCCTCCACTCGGCTAGCGCATCCTCTGCGACCGATGGGGAGATAGGCAGGCAGGTCAGATAGCCGTCAGATGCGTCCTGGGGCCAAGGGAGCTGTCCCTCCCCAGGTGGGCAAGCGTCGGTGGTCGGATGCAGCACTGGACCGGAGGAAGGGGGGGGACCCTGTCCGCGTCACTGGCCAGGTGATAAAGGAATCAGCCACATGACGAAGAGCGGAGGCAACGTGAGGACCTTGTGCGCCCTGATGGATGGATGGATGGATGGGATAATGGCTGAGTAGACAGATAACAGGGACAGATGAGAGAGAGGGATGGCTGGATAGACAGAGATAATACATGACACACGGAGATGCAGATATGGCAGCTGGGAAAATTTAAGCAATAACTGGGCGTTTGGTCGTTCTGAAGAATCGTTGTTCACTGTTTATGTGTCAGAATGGTTCTGCACAAAGGAGCCCCACGGCCAGGCCCTGCCAGTCGAATCCCTTCATGAGCTTAATGGACACATGCAGAGGGGAGAGAGGCTTCCACTTTCCTCTTGGGTCTCAGGACCCAGCAAATAGCAGGAAAGAGAGCCGTGAAACAAGCTCCCGTGCCGGGCGGGTCGGCGCCTGCCAGGCAGCTCCTCGGTGCCGAGAGGCAGAGATGAACAAGGCAGGGCCCTCAGTCAAAGGGCCCATCGTGCCACACCCTATGTGTGTGGCCATTCACATTTAAACCATTAAAAGTCACCGAAACTGAAAGTTCAGTGCCTCGGTTACGCCAGCCCCGTTTCAGCGCTCTAATGGCCACACGTGTCGACCCCCTGGGACAACACGGTTCTAGAACTTCCGTCGTAGCAGAAAGTTCTCCTGGATGGCACTGTGTTAGGGGGTCTGAGAGTAAATGCGGCTCTTATCAGAGCCCTGAGCCGAGAGGTGTTGCAAACCGGGGCGGGGACAGGGAGGAGGGGGCTGTGTGCGTGGGGCTGGCGGGGCGGCGCCGCCTGGTCTGTGGGGAGTCCCAGCCTCTGTCCCGCTGGGGAGTCCCTGGGCTCCTGGACCCTGTGTCCCACATAGAGAGGCTCGTTGGTCAGCTAACCCCTCCTATTCCGTCACCCTGAAGGCAGCTTCTCGTTAACAAGACTGCGAGCATCTTACCGTTCACTGGCTTCCCGAGTGAGACTCACTGAGTCCACCAAGGAGCCTCCGGGTCTGCACCTGGCCTTTCCTCTTCAACCCGCGTTTCAGTGCGCGTCCCACTGTCTCTGCCCAGATTTCCACTCCCAGACGCCCCTTTTGGTTGTGCCCAGCGTGCAAAGCAGGCCCGCAGCACCACTGGGTCCCCTCAAGTGACTGACTACCACAAACTGCCCCATCGCTCACCCCAAGGCCCTTCCCCTGCGCTGCCTGGACCAAGCCCCAACCCCGCGGTCAGCTTCTGTCTGCGACCCCAGCTCCCGCACGACCCAGACCTACCCACGCCATGTCACACTTCAGCGTTTGTTGGGATGGAGGACGCCAAGGACAGCCCTCTGTACGAGGAGGCGCTGTGACGCGTGGGCCGATCCGGCTCATCAGGAGCCGAGGGGGCCCCGCCGGGAGGAAGGGCGCTGCTCTGCTCAGCACGGCTCAATGCCCACACCCTGGGTTTCAGGCCACACTCACACCTTCTGATATCTGAGGCAGTTTTCTCTATTGGCTAAATGTTTATTCTAGAATTGATGGCAGCTGCCTGCCTACAGTGACTTCTAAGGTGTCTGGGTTCCAAACAGCTGTCAGTAAAAGATGAATTGGGGACATGGAAGGTTTTAGACAATTCAGACTGTGACTCAGTTTCTCCACTCGCCTGGTTGGCGTGGGGCCGGAAGGGGTGACATAAATGTCGGTCCCACCATGAACGTGGTGGGAGGAGGAAGGACTGGGGCCTTGGGGCTGGGAGCCGTTGATAAGACAGATCAAGCAAAGCCCCTCAGAAGGTTTGCTGGGCTCAGGATGCAGAAGGGCCTTTGGTGGCTGGATGCTGGGTGGCACAGGTGTGGCTCTAGAATGTGAGAGGTGGTGCTGGCAGCAGGGGGCCAGGGACCGGGAGCCCCAGCGCCTGGGCAGGGTCCCAGCCCAGTGGTGAGGCAGCGAGGTTTGGGTGCACCCTGCAGGGTCCTCTGTGATGGCAGATTCGGGGACAGGAGTCCAGAGCCTGGAAGGACTGAGAAAGGCAAACAGAGCCCCAAGCCAGGGGAGGATGGAGCATCAGGCCGGAACGTGGGCCCACAGTGGCGAGGCAGAAAGACATGCTAAGCAGGCGCCCGGGGGGCCTGTGGGCACAAGGAAGGAGCTGACAGCCCCAGCACTGGAACTTGCCTGCCGCAGAAGAGCCCTGACTGACTGTGGCTGCCGACTAAAGCCCTGGGTGTGCCAGGCTCTTCACAAACCAAGCCCTACACACACCCCTGTGGGGCCCCCACTCCTCCACCGCAGCGAGGGACAGACACAGTCGCTCTGCTCGACCCTCCCCACGCTCAGCTCCCGGGGGCCGGGCCCGAGCTTCCTTCTCCCACTGTGCACCCAGGGACTGGGGGCAGGTACCCAGGAGTGTCTACAGAGGGAGGAGGGCAGAGGCGAAAGGGAGGAAAGGAAGAGGGAAGGAGGAGAGAGAGGGAGATGTCTGAGACAGCTCAGCCGTCTGTGCCACGGCGCCCTCCTGGGATGGCACCGGTGCTGGGGGCAACGGGAGCGTGCAGAGCATGCAGGACTGAGGAAGGGCAGCGAGACGGGGCTTTTAGACGCCAGTACACCCACACCACCTGTCAGCCTGTCTGGGAAGCGGGAGTGGTTTGCAGCTGGTGTCGCCATCCATCCCTTGAAACGCTTCTTCCCCACTGTGTTTCTTTTAGCTGTCGTTTTTCTCTAATTACAAAATTCAGGAAATTCAGAAAGTCTGGAGCAGCAGAGAAGAAAACGAGACATGCCCTTAAGTCTCACCACACGCAACGTCTTAACGCTTGTACTTACGGACTTTCTTACAAATAGAAATTAAGAAAGATGAGCGTGTGTGTGAATGTTTGTCCACGCAATGTAATTACAAAATTGCTCTTTGGAACTTGACTTTTTTCCCACGTAACAAAATATCCTGACTTCTTCGTGTTAATAAAAATACACAGTAACACCATCCCCTTTAATGGCTCTGCTATATTCCATTGTGTGATAATACGTCATTTACTAACCAGCTGTATCCACTGGGAGTGTTTGGCTGCAGGCAACAGAAAACCCAGCCACAGTGGCTTTAAAAAACCAGGTTTCTCTTCTAGAGGCGGCAGTGTGGCCAGTGGCCAGCACTGTAAGTGGACAGAGTTCACGTCGCTGGAGTAGTCTCTGCTACGCTTCATGGCACCCGATGACTGCTGCAGCACCAGACATCGCATTCATATTCAAGACAAGATGAAGGGTGAAGGTGAAAAACACAAAAGATCCCCATAAATCTCTCCAGAAGACTTCTGCTTTCATGCCATGAGCCAAGAGTGGCTCACTCAGCCTTTTCTGACTGCAAGAGAGGCTGGAAAAGCACTTATCTGACCCACGTTGTTATAGTAGGAGTCAGAAAGGATTCAAGGAGCCTGCAAGCAGATTAATGCATGCCTCAGCAGGGCGTCTCCAGGGATCGCTCCAGTTTTCACTCTGAGACCCAGGTAGAGGCAGCAGTGCCGGCTGGGCCGTGCTCTTCCCACGGCGGAGGCTGGATGCTCCGGAGGGGAAGCTGGGAAGCACCCCGCGGAGCCCGAGCCCCTGGGATGGAGAACCACTCCCCCCGCGGGAGGCCGGGCCAGGGAGCAGGGAAAGGGAGTTGTGGACACACAGCCTTGGGGGGTGGACGAGGGCCAGGGTGGGTGGAGAAGCAGCAGACCCGGCCTGAGCAAAGGCGCAGGGTGGCGTTGCGGGCGGCCTCCTGCAGGCGAAGCCACGTTACTTAGAAGAGTCCTTTCCCCTTGCTTTTGAGAAAACAGCACGGCGACTCCAAAAGCGCCTTGGGAAGCCTCCCCCGGAGGGCTTCTCACCAGCCAGCAGGAGGCTGCGCTTCCCCAGGCCCTGCTGTTGCATTATTTGAAGAATGAGACTGCGTCTGTCCCAGGAGTGGTACCGGGACCCGCCACCAAGCTCTCTGCGGCCGTCCCAGCGGGGACTCCGCGGGGCCCTCCGCCCTCGCCGCCGGCGGGGAAGGCCCGGCCAAGCTGCGTCGCGTCGGCGCTCGCGCTCTGGTCGTGAGAGCAGGACTCATGCCGCCGCCGCCGCCGCCGCCGCCGCCGCCGAGAGCCGCTGGAGGCGGCGCTGTCCGGAACGCCCGCCGGGCGCGCTCTGGGGCAGCAGCGCGTCTCAAAGGGCTGTAGCTGTGTCTGCTTAACACTGACGCTAGCAGCTAGAGGTGGCGGCCCGGCCGGGAGCGCTGCTAGGAGAGCATTAACCCTGAGTCCGGCGCCTGGACGGGTGCAGAGCGACGGGCAGGGCGCGGAATGAGGAGAGCCGTCTGGGGGCGCCAGCTGGCTGGAACAACCTTCGTGAAGGGCATGTGGGTCAGACCCAGGGGCTGTTTTTTAGAGAAGGACCTATCCTCAGAAGTAAAACTCTTCTCCAAGGAATTTATCCTGAGAAATGCTCTTATAAATGTGCCGAAATAACTGGACAAGCATTTTCACTGGAGCACCATCTGTCACAGCGAATCTTCAGGAAAAACCCGGGGACCAGCAGGGGATGTTAAATAAACTGCAGTCAGCAGAAAACCTTGCAGCCGTTAAAGAGTAAAAGATCCGTGTGACAGGCCCAGAGGATGCCCAGGGTCTATGACTAAGTGAAAAAAAAATAGTAAAAACAGGAAGTGAGGTCCAGCACCAACTTTTATTAAAAAGAAACAGAAACAATCTATGCCAGAGGGGCAGTAGATATGCGCCGAATTCCCTTAGTGTGGCTGCCTCGAGGGTGGGCACTGACGCTCCCTGTGTGATACGCTTAATGTTATTTGAATTTTTAAAGGATTAGCTATATGTTACTTATTTATTTCAGAACATGTTTTAAACAAAATATAAGTGGACAAAAGTAATTAGTTTAAAATTATGGTTTCAATTCCAGAGAGTGAGCTGAATGAAAATTCTAAGAAGTAAGATCTGCTGTACATCGGTAAAGCTGGAATGTTTTACAGACACGTGTAAATGTTGCTGTCGGTGGGGGGAGTGTTTTAAAGAAACTACCAAAAAAGTGTTTTCTTTGAAACTCAGCTGCTGGTATTTCGCCGGCTTTTGAAGCAGTCTGTGTTACCGTTCTTCTCCTGGGCGCGGTGTGCCTGTGTGCTGACAGCGCAGCACAGTGAATGTCTGCATCCTCCTCACTCTGGAGAGAGCCCGGAGGGCACCCCAGACGCCCTCTGCGAGGGCCGTGGAGCCCGTCTGAGTGCAGAAGCGCACCAGCTATTACCTGAGTTGATGAGCTTCGTGCGACTGCTTTCTAATGATTTTTATGAAGACTGATTAAGCAGTTCTGGGAGGGCCCCCTTCCAGGCTGCAGAGGGCCACCTGCTCCCTATGTCCTCATATGGTGGGAGGAGCCGGGGCTCTCTCGGGGCCGTTTCATAAAAGCATTCATCCCGTTCATGAGGACACAATCCTCATGCTCTCATCACCTCCCAAAGGCCCTACTTCCTAATCATCACTCTGAGGGGTTAGGATTTCAACATATGAATTTGAGGGGGACACAACATTCAGGCCACAGGACCATCTTTTACTTCTGCTTTCCTCTCTCATGGTTCTACTCTCAGGCAGGAACTACCCTCATGGAGGCAGAATGGTTGCCTGAGCTCCAGGCTTGCATCCTATCTCCCTGAGTTACCCCAGTCAGAGAAATTCCTTTCCCAGTGGCCCATGACCATCCGGTCTCTAATTATATGGGACCCATATCCATCCCTAACCCCAGCACTGTGGCGGGGGCTGTAAGGTAATTACCTGGTTGGCCAGCCTGAATCCCTAGGCCAGCTCTGGACACAGAGGTGTAAAGTACCCCCACCCAAAACAAATGGACTGAATGTGGGGGAGGGGTGATGCCCATGGAAAAATCACAGTGCTGTTGCCAGGAGACAGGAATAGACACAGGCACATCTCGGCGGTATCACAGGTTCGGTTACAGGCCACTGCGATAAAGCAATTATCGCCTAAAGGGAGACGCACGACTTTTGTGGTTCCCCAGTGCGCGTGCCGCTATGGTCCCACTACACCGGGGTGCCCGGTGCGTGTGACATTACGTTCACACTACACTGAGGTCTATAAAGTGTGCGGTGGCATTATGTCTAAAAAAACAAAGTACATACCTTAATTTAAAAATACTTTCTTGCTAAAAAAGGCTGGCCATGCGCCTTCACCGAGTTGCAGTAGTGATATCAAAGATCACTGATCACAGGTCAACATAACAAATATAATAATAATGAAAAAGTTTGAAATGGTGTGAGAGCTACCAAAATGTGACAGAGAGACATAAGTGAGCAAATGTGTAGGAAAAGTGTCACCAACAGACTTGCTCAACGCAGGGTCTCCACCGACCCTCAGTCGTAAAAACCTCGACGTGCGATCAAACGAGGTGCACTTGTACGCGGCCAGCCAAACGACAGGTGCCAATCTTGTTCTGGGGCGGGCCCCACGCGCGGCACGCCAGTCTCTGGCATGTGGGGATGACGTCTGTTCACCTCCCATGATGTTCGGAGCATTTGCTAGGTGTTGTGTCTGGACAGTCGACATTGATTCGCGCCCCATGCACCACAGACCTGGAGGACAGAGACCCATGCCTGCCCACGGATGAGAAGCTCCCACACAGGGTGGAGGAGGCAGAAGACACTGAGCTGCTCCAGCAGCTGCAGAGGATGCTGATGGCAAATGCATGTTTCTGTAGCCGCCTCTGTGTTCCCCTGCCAGCCACCCCCCTCGGGGCCACAACGCAGACGTGTCAGCAAGGCTGCCCTGCGGTCTTCTGGCTTCTGGGCGACGGCACTCGCTTGTCCTGGAATTCCACTCACAGTGACAAGCCTGAAAGCTGGATGCAACCCCTCCTGACGTCCCTCCTCCAGGCTCTCTGAAGGACTGATAAACACCTCCTTCTGTTCATCCAGGCCCTTCCCTTTGAAATACCTAGTGTTGCTTCAGTTTTCCTAACTGTGAACCTGGGTAGAAAATTTTAAGAAGCTCTAATCTGTCCAGACTTCTCTTTTTCTGAGGAGAAAACGGAGGTCCGTGGGGAACCACCTGTCATGTTGACCGGTTTGCAGACTTTCCCCCTGAGCCTGCTCGGCTCAGAGCCGTTGTCACGAATGGCATAGCTACTTAAACTGAAATGAATTACAACTAAAGCAAATTTAAAACGTGCTTCCTCAGTTGCTCTCACCGCATTACAAGTGCCCGGCGGCCACCGTACGGGAGTCACACACACGTTATGCTACAGAACACTCCCATTGTCACAGAAAGTTCTTCTGGACAATGCTGTTCTCGGCAATCATAGCATAAGCCTCTGCCCCTTTTGACATTAATGTTCTTCTTAGTAAATAACAGCCCAAGAAGAATGATTCTTTCCAAAGCATCGTGTTCCAAGCGGGGAAACCGAAGCCCAGGGTCAGGGGGTGACTCAGGGCTAGCCGGGGGCCCAGCAGAGCCAAGCCTTACTTGCCGCCACTAACCTGACTCATCGAGCAGTCATTCAAATCAAAACAAATCAAAAATGAATACTCTCGCGTCAAATACAACACTAATCTGGGAGACAATTTCAAGTCATTTAAAATACCACACAAACTAAGAAACAAAAACCCCGCTAACCTTCCAAAGAACAGGAAAGGAACAACCAGGCAGTCGTTACTGTAGGTAACCCATCAGCACAGTTTTTTCAATGGATTCAACCAACTGTGTTTTGAAGAGTGTGGCGCTAGGTTCTTGTAGTTGTTATTATTATTCCCAGGTTAGACCGCATTTTGCATCTGATCCAGATCCAGAGATTCTAAGCAGGACCTTGAGTGGGCTGCGTGGGGACACGGTCCGCAAGAGCCCAGTGACGCGGGCCAGGGTGCGTTCTGGAGATCACGGAACACGCCTGTTTTCTGCGAGTTGGTCCCTGGGGAGAAATCCGTTCTTGATAAAAGGACTTGACTGGATCTTTTTTACAAACCACTGTGGGAGTGTGTTTTCCTGGGAAGAACCGTGAGTGTTCTGGAGGTGGCAGCCATTGCTTCTTAGAGGACGTTTTCCTCTCTGCGCCGTCCTGGAAAGGACATCCAGGCTCCGTCCACCTGGGGGTCCGGGGATGCCCCTCTCGGAGGCAGTGAGGAACATGGCGGGACACAGCATCTGCGGCCCCTGAAATGAAAGCTTCAGGGGAACCTTGAAGGAAAGCAATGTGCTTTTCCTCAGCGTAAGGTTTCCTCCCCCAGAACAGCTTCAGAGACTGTCGGAAGCTGGGCATCGTTCCAAAGGTTAGAGACGGGGCCAAAACATATCATTTTAGCCTTTTCAGATGGCCATTTCTGTCTCCAAAATGTTAAATACTGTCTCACCACAGTTGCCAAAGCCCATCCCCCAAGCACAGCCTGGCGGTGAGCCTAACTCTGGTGTCCGGGCACAGGAGACAGTGAGAGGCAGAGACGACCACGGTCGTCCCACTGCCCGGGACCTCAGAGAAAGGGCTCGGGGCCTCAGAGACAGGAGGCCTGGGTTCATGATGGGGCTTTGCTTCCGGAGGGCTCACCGTAGCCCCAGTTAAGCCATGGGCTCTGGCCTCCACTCCTGCTGTAAACAGGGAGGTGGGACCAGGGCTGGCAGGCGGAGAGGCATGCTCACGTGTGCCCACTCAGACCCGGGGGGTGTAGCCTGCAGGGCTCAGAGGAGGCTCAGCAGTTCAGGAGAAGTGTGCTGGGTGGGAAAGGCCTGAGCACAGGGCTTCCCTTGGCCGGCGCTTCATCATTGCTGCCTGCTAGTCTTCAGTATTTACTATCTGACTTACACAGTAACTCCTGCTTCTCTCTGCAGTCATCAGATGCCAGCCCACTGAGACAGAACTGAAGCAACGCAGAAGTTCATGGCAAAAGGGCAGTTGACCACGGGTGAGTTCTGAACTAAGCACGGCTCTTTCTCCAGCCTCTGGGGTTGAGCAGCTATCGGCAGGGTGGGCGGCCACCTCTACTGCAGCAGAGGCTGCCAGTGCCCTGCCCTCACACTGCCATCCTGCCTTAGCGCCCAACAGCCTCCCATGGCAAGTTCCCAAGCCCTACCCGAGGGACTTCCTGGCCACAGACACTCAGACCTCGTTTATGCTGGGAAGTGCCACCCCCACCCCCAGGAGCAGCCCTCAACCAACCATGAACCAGAATGGGGGGTGAATAAGCCAGCGTCCTTGCCCCACGAGTATGGATGGAGGAAGGACAACTCTGAGGCATGTTCTGTGATCTCCCAAGGTGTCCGGTGCCCTCAGAAGCCGCCTCCTGGTTAGGGCCTGTCTATCGGCCCTGCCCCTTCCCTGCCCCACTCCCTGCCCCCACCCCCACCTGTGTTTCCTGGGATCGCCTCCGGGGTGAGCTCCTCGTCCCTGATCCTCGTCTCAGGCTCTGCTTCTGGGGAGCCTGAGCTTAGAAATGTGTCCTGTGATTGAGAGCATGTTGGGAAGGCTCTTTCCTCCCTGTAACATCTGCTGCCACAGGCCCATCACTTACCCCTGAATCTCGCCGTTCGCGATTCGCGCCTGCAGGGTTGAAAGATTGAAGTCTGGTCATGTGAGCCAGCAAGCCCCCCACCACGGGGTAAACACCAAAGGAAAAGGCAGGGGCTCAAAGAGGTATTTGTACACCCCTGGTCACAGCAGAGTCGCTCAAGGTGGAAGCAGCCCACGTGTCCGACGACCGATGAGTGGATAAACAAAATGTGGTCCATCCACACAGTGGAATATTATTCAGCTTTAAAAAGGAGGGAAGTTTTGACACCTGCTACAGCACGGATGAGTCTTGTGGACATTACACTGAATGAGGTAAGCCAGTCACAGAAAGACAAATTCTCTGTGATTCCACTGGTCCCAGATCCCTAGAGCATGCAAAATCATAAGGCAGAAAGCAGCGTGGTGAGTGCCAGGGCTAGGGAGGGAACGGCGGGAGCTGGTGTCGACCGGGGACGGAGTTTCAGTCTGGAGGCCAGCTGGCAGTGGCGGTGGCCCAACGGCATGGACATGCTTACCGCCACTGGACTGTACACTTTGAAAACGGTTACGATGATCAATTTTATGTTATTTAAATTTTAAATGTTTAAAAATAAATTTTGAGGTCTGGAAACAGGCAAACCACAGCAGGGGACATCACATCAGTGTTTCTCCCTGCCCCCAGGAACACGCTGGTGGTGGCATGTCCTGGGACCGCATCACCAAGGCACAAGTCCTAGGTGACACCTGGACTCCCCCATCTCCCTCACCCCAGACCCACCCATAACAAAGCCCATTATTATTCCCACCCCGACCTGCATCCACGCCGCCCTGGTGCTCCCGAGAGCCACCCCTTGCTCCCATCTGGCTGCCACGGAGTCTGACCAGAGCCCGCTCCAGGCCTGCCTGCCCGGCTCAAGCCTTCCCATGGATCCCCAGAGCTTGGGACCAAGTGTCCCGAATTTCTGAGACACACGTTTGCCCAGCGGCAGTCCAGCCACAGCCTGCACCGCTGCCAGCCGTCCGCACGGGCTCTGACAGAGCCATGCACCCTGCACCCTTGTCCGCCACGCCACTGCTCCAGCTCGCTTTCATCTAACAAAACTCGCTTTATCAGAAACCTCATGTCTCTGCAAATGGAGAACCCAAAGTGGGGGCCGTCAACAGAGGGCAGCCCTGGAAATAAATGCCTTGGAAACAAGACAATGCGTCTTTGCGGCTAAGCAGACGCTCCAGCTGCCTGGAAGCTCTGAACTGAGGCTTCTCTCTGTTAAAAACGGAGATCAGCAAGTGATGAGAGAGGGGAGGCAAGGCAGAGCAGGCCTGTCAGAGAGGTTTCCCTGTCCCACGATGAAGTCTTCAACCAGGAGCAAAAGAACATCACTTTCTGCATTTTTAATGCAGATGCATTTGCCATCAAGCCTGCTGTCCCACCTAAACCAGTAGCATGTGGCTCATACTGTGGGAGACACGATCTTCAGTAAGAGGGGCAAATGGCTTCACCTCCCCTGCCCGCTCTGATCAATTGGTGGTGGCTGCCCAGGGCCACACCCTGGGAGGGATTCCATGGAGAACGTGCCCTGAGAGTCTATTGCCAGCTTAGTGGGACGAACACTGTGATCGATTAGCAATGCCTGCCAAGGGCACAGGATGGGGAGAACCTGTGTCATACGCTTGGCTTTCTCTGGTCCCAGCTCCTTCTCTGACCCAGCCCTGCTCTCCGAGCTCATGTCAGCTCAGCCCTTCTTAGCTCTAAGGGTCACTCTGGCAGCTTGTTTGAAACTGTGTTTGCTCACTCCTACCAGCCCTGAAGGCCAGCTTTATGATTCCTACTTTCTGCCTGCGTTGGGGGAAAGGCTGGAGGAGGTGACTTGGCCAGGGTCACACAGCTGGGAAACGACAGAGCTGTGGCACCAGCCCAGGTCCCTGGCTCCAGACCCAGTGCTCTGCCCAAATCCCAGCGGGGACCGACTCCTGGAAACTTGACCATGACCCACAATATACGGCAGCGACTGAGTCAGGAGGGGGAGCGTCTATCTGTGCTTGTCTCACAGTCAGATCAGCTGCCTTGTCCTCAGGCAGTGGCTGTACCATCCGAGTAGACACAACAAACTTTTAATAACTCTACACAACTCTAAACCAGAAGTATATTTTCACTCCTGTGAGTCAGCCATTTATTTGTCAATAAAGGCCAGTAAAGGAAAAGGCCCAGGGGCAGTTTATAAACAGACCGTATCCTCTGGAGACATCTCGGGGGAAGTCGAGCCGTCTAGAAATGCGCTGGCCCCTGGAAACCTTCCCCCGGAACAGACGAGCGCCGAGAGCCATCTGGGAAATGGGTTGCAGGCCTTCCAGAGGCAGGGGTGTCAGGGCGGCAGAGGGACAGCGCACGGCCTCGAGCAGACCTGCATCCCAGCTCCACGCAGGAAGCGCAGGGCAGAGGGCTTAGCTCTGCTGAGCCTTGGCTCCACACCTGCAAGGTGGGCCAGGTGAGGCCAGCCTTTCAGGGCTTCGTGGAGATTAGAGGAAATCAAGAACCTACTGGGTCGTGCTCGAAAGTCACCTGTGATGGTGATCAGGGTGCTGGCAGTGATGGGGTGATGGTGGTGTGATGATAAGGGGGGTTCAATCAGTATTCATTCCCCAAAAATGAACTGCAGTAGCTGAACACCTACTGTGCTCTGGTGCTCTCCACACGTCAGGAGAGAAGGAGGGTGAAGTGAGTGTAAATGCAGCTTCTCTGAGAAGAGTGAGAAGGGGAGGAACAGGAGCTCTGTCTCGCCGGGGTACTGTCCGGCAGGACAAAACTAAGGAGCGACAGCCTGGGACCAGCAAGTCCTTTTCTGAGTATACCCCCAGTCAAAATGAGGGATGTGTTCTTCCAGAAGGCGGGTGCAAGGACGCTCCCAGCAATGTGACCCCGAGCCGTCGAGAACGGCAGACAACCCAGCAGGAGCATGAGGAGCCGTGGTTTATCCGTACGCTGCAGTGAGAAGGCACAAGCCACTGCCACACACAACCATGCGGGTGAGCCTCGCTACCACGGCACGGGAAGAAGGCAGCCCACGAGGGCACGCACCCCGTGAGGCCATTTATATGGCAGACAGAACGGATAAAACTAGCCCGTGCTGGTAGGAGTCAAAAGGGTGGGCACTTCTGGGGTGGGGGTGTTTACTGGGAGAAGGCACAAGGGAACCTCCTGGGTGACGGAAATATTCCCAATCATAGCCTGAGAGGTGCTCAAAAGAGTGTCCAGAATTTTATACATGTACGTGTGTGTGTGCGTATAAAAAGTAAGATATGATCATAGAAATGTCAAGGCTGGACACTGAGTCAGAGACTGCCTTGTGCTCCAGGGACTGCAAACTCAGAAGTCTACAAGGGCCAGGAAGGGAATGAGCCGCTGGCGTGGGCCAGGAGACAGACCCTAGGCTGCTCAGATTGCTCCCGAGGATAAGATCTGTGAGATACAGTGTGTTTTAAAATATTGTTGAACCATAGGAAACAGCTAAGGCTGGCGTGCCCTCAGCCATCAGCTGCAGTCCGAAGCCACAGTCTGCAATCCTTCGCTCCCCAGTGGGGAGCACAGGGGCCCAGAGACGCAGAGGGCCTGCCCATGCTGGCACAGCTGAGTGACAGAAAGCAGGCCAGGAGAGGACTCCGAGAGGCAGCCTCCTTCAGACGCTGTGAAACGGGCAGCAGGCTGCAGGGGAAGAGCCCGGCGGGGAAGGTACAGGATACGGCCGTTTGTGCCCGAAAGCTCTAAGGCTCCTGGAGTAGGTCTCTCACCCTCACTCAGTGCCTCACTTTCTTTACCAAGTAGACAATGACTCTTGAGCATCGCCTGTTTGGCTACAGAAACTCCATGTTGCTCACATCTTTGCCATCCCTCTGGGGCGCCCCACTCATTGCAGGGGCTCAGCCACTCAGTCATCCTGGACCACACTGGTGGGAAGCTCTGAGAAAACACAGTAACTATGGAAACACAGCCAGGTTATCAAATGCAAGTTGCTATCCGGAACAGTGCATCACAGGAAGCTAGCCGTCAGCATCGACGGTGCTGAGGATGCTTGGGTTCCGGGACCCGATGTAGGACCGTGGCTTCTCCCTCCAGAGCACTTGGGGTCCGCCGTCGCAAAGCAGGGAGACCAGTCCTAAATCTGTTTACAGATATCCTGTGGTCCAGTCACCAAACTGTCCAGTATGTGCTTTCTAAATGTGATTTAAACTGATCTATTTCATTAGGACCCTTGATTGAAGGTGACAAAAACACAGCACACTCTGGCTTAAGTAAACTGAGCTTAAGAATTTATCAGCTCCTCCAGCCAAATATCTGGGGCAGAGCGAGCCTCAGAGACTCAAATGCGGTCCTCTCTCTCTCCACCTTCTCTTTTTCCTTCAAGAAGAAAGAAATCACCACACTGACACTCTCCTGGGCAGAGTGAGATGATGTGGGAGAGAACTGAAAGGGGGGGACCATCTCTCCGGGTGGCTCTGGCTCAGCTCCGCCACCCACCGCCAGGCGGGAACCGCCACTGCAGGCAACTCCAGGCTCCCATCTTTCTCAAGGAGTAGCTGCCTCCCCGGTCCTGTGAGAAAAGTCCTGCAGTGGACTCTGATTGGCCCAGCAGGGGTCACGTGGGTGAAGCTGGGGCCAATCACTGTGGCCCGGGGTGGAGTCTGATGCAGACAGAAGCACTGGCGGCATCGCGGCCGCCAGCCCCAGCTATTTCTGGCACCTCCAACGAGGAGCTGTGGTTTTCTTTTCGTCTCTTCCCAACCACCTGCGCTAGCTCCTGTTGAGCTCCAGAAGCGTGATGAATGAGCAGGGTGTCAGGAAGAGAGGAAAGACTGTGTTGAAGGACGAGGAGAGAAGAGAGAAGAAATGGTGGCTACAGGGGTGCAAAGCAGACAACTGAAGTACGCATGGCAATCACTGTTTACAGGGCGTCACATTCCTCATCTCCGTTCCTCCACCGAAGCCCTGGGAGGTGGGGCGAGCGTTCAGGGCATGGATTGCCTCCAACTGCACCGGGGAGACAAGCAGACCGCAGGGGGGCCAAGTGACCACCTGCATTTGCTGCTTAGCTACGAAGAAGAGGAGGGAAAGGACCCAGGCTTTCTCACTGCCTCCCCCAGGGCTCCCTCCTCCCCTGCACTGACTCTGAACATCAGCCACCCGTGAGCGTGAGGCTTCCCGCAGCACAGACCGCTGCCCCACGATTTCACGAGGGTTTTCCTTTAAGTCGACGTACTCTTTTCACTTTCACAATTTTTAAAAGTAAAAACTTTGAAGGATGGCTGTCCATGGACAGTCAGTATCTCTTGATATGTGGGCTGTAACCAAAAGCAGATATGAGAAAAGCAAAGCAGTGTTATTCAGTGCCAGCCAGACATCGTTACCTGCCCACGGCTCTGTGCCCAGGCCTGGATCTGCCTTCCTGAAGTGAGAAGCCTGGCAGGTGTTAGAGGGAAGTGAGAGCCCGTCCCACTGACTGAGACTCTCCTTGGTGCAATCGGATGGCACGGAGGAAAACGGAAAGGGGAAACGCTTCCTCGCCGGGGGGCTCAGTGATACGTAACGTGCAAGATCGAATGTGGAAAAGCGTGTTTACTGGTTTCTACAGCGACTGTACCATTTTCCTTTCCCACTAGGAAAGCAAGAGTGATCCAGCGTCTCCTCACCTTCTCCAGCATTTGGGGAGTCGAGAGCCAGCGCCCACTGACACTGGCTGGAACGCCGCGCGTGCATTTCAGCTGAGGGTCCATTATCACTGATTAGTCTATTTTCATCCGTTTAGCGTCACTGACACCTGGGTATGCAGTCATGTTAATGATACCGTTTCAGAACAATCTAGTTAAACTAGAATAATACGTGAAGGAAGACAAGCATGTTTATTGTAGCTGCGTGTTCATGTTCAGGGTTATCTCTGCTCTCTCCTGTCCCCTCATTCCTGCTGGGTCTCAGCATGTGATGGAGCAGGGACCTGCCGCTGCAGCATTTGATGTCTTGTAACCGCAGGGCCAAACAAGTGAACACGTGTGTGTGTGTGTGTGTGTGTGTGTGTGAGAGAGAGAGAGAGAGAGAGAGAGAGATGGGGGCCGGAGAGGAATAACCAGAGAACGAAGTTATAGGCAGGGCCAAAGGGGATATTTCAAGGTAGATAAAAGGAAATATTAAGCCTATCAAAATGTATAATAAATTCTTCTACTAGAATTGACTCTATGAAGTTTTTTTTTTTTTGTAAATACATCAACCTTAAGAAACTGTACTTTGTAGGGGAAGAGAAATTTGTTAAATGCAGGGACATAATCAGGAAAATCCAAAACGTGGGAAATGCCACGTGGTAAACGACCTACGTCTTCAAGAAGTAAATTGTCAAAAGAAAGAGAGAAGACAGTTACCAAAGGACTAAAAGCAGCCTATGAGACGCCGCCACCAAGTGCAGTGCGTGGCTTTGTCCAGATGCCAAGTCGAAGAACCCCGTTTCTTAACAATATGAGAAAATAGGGGGAAGTTAATGAGGATGTGTATGGCGTTTAGGAAAGTGTTGTCAATTTGTCACCAGAGTTTTGTGGGTGTTTCAAGAGTCTTTCCTTATATTTTAGAGATATCGGCTGAAATACTGAAGAATGCAATGATGGAAAATCCAGGACTTACCTCCAAGTCCAGGTTGATACTGTGGAAGCTTGGTGAGTACAGGGGGCATCCTCTACTCTTGTATGTGTTTTAAATGTTGTGTTGTAAAAAGTTTAATAGAAATCAGACATTATAAACACGTTAGAAGGCCCTCCTAAGTTCTGTTCCCTTAAAGCGTGTGGAGACCAGTCCTCGAAAACGCCTTCCAGCCCGTCCTTCTCTGGGCAGAACCAAGGTGGTAAATTAAAGGGTTTATCATTCCTGTCCCTCACTTGGCCATCGGCACGGCTCCTGGATGCAGAGCGGGCAGGACCAGGTCCTGGATTTGGGGGAGAGGGTCCTGACCAGTCTTCAAAGGAACAGGTTTTGCCCATTTCACAGCCCACTGAGAATTCACAGTTCTCTAATTGTGAACCAAACATGAACCTTTTTTCAGCTAGGGAGCTCATTTATGCTTGGCAAAAGGCAACATCTCATTTCAAAGCCAGGAAAGGAAGACTTTAAAAGATTTAAAACCCAACTCCGAAATCTCCTTGGACATCAAATAGAGTTTTGTTTTGTTTTTTTTTTTTGAAACAAGGTTTTGATGAGTTAAGAGCAAATGAATCAGAAACATATGGATTAAATTCCCCTTAAAATCCACATGGGTTTAAAAAATGAAGGGGAATGGAGCTCGGCAAATATCTTTTTCGGTTTTTATCAAACCCCAAGCATTTTAAAAACAGCGTGAGATGGTCAGCAAATCCAAAATGCAGCTGAATTCATCCAGTGCTGACAGCGGGCCTCGGGAAAGGATCCGCTGAACAAGTTGGGGATGCCACGCCAGGGGGCTGGCAGCATCTCCTTCATCCAGCAAGCTCAGGTCTTCCCTCCGCACACCGGAGAGCTGTGAGCGGAAACCTCCAGCTAACGGTGCCACAAAGGGGTTCTGGTCTTTGTAGAGGCCCGTTCATCTTGATAACTGCATTCAAGGAAATTGCAAAAGGCAGCGTTTTCATTTTGTTTTGATCCCCACCCCTAAATCTGAGACACCCTCCATACCCCTCCTGGTAGCATTTATGGGGAACCCAAACGGCTCTCACCCAAAGAACGTGATGTAGTCGCAGCTCTGTGCCTGAGATGGGCCGCCCCCCCCGCCTCAGGCTCTGGACAAAAGCCGAGCTGACGTTCTTTGAGAACCCAGTCCCTCTGGAGGGAGGTCTGCGGTCAGGCATATGTGCGGGGGGCCCCTCTGAACGCAGAGGCAGACAGACACCTGAAGTGTGTGACGATGGAGCAGCCCTCAGCCAGCCTGGGGCGAGCTCCCTTTATGACAGGCTAGGAAGCAGCGCAGAGGGCACCGGGCCACCCACGTAGGGCCACCTGTCCAGGTGTGCAGCAGCGATGCTGGCCGGGGCGGGATCCAAGCTTCCCAGTTCCCAGGCCATACATCGGCTGCATCTCAGAATGCGTGTTACACAACTGGAAAGCATTCTGAAGCATAACTCGTGATGAGAATCCTGGGTATGGTGTCCCAGGAGTGGGGCAGAAATGCGTCGGTGGCCTCGTGTTCCCAGAGCAAGTGTGTCAGTGCTACGAAAGGTGTGGTGCCTAATCCATCATATTTACGGAGGACCCGCCAAAGGGGTGAGTGGGAGAGCGATGGGAGAAGGGACTGGGGGCCAGCCCGCCTCCCGGCTCAAGCATGTAGCGCTGTGTGGTGACGGGCAGGCTACCACCCCTCTCTGGGGCCAGCTCACTGGTCTATAAAATGAGCGTGGGGCTGGAGGGCCTGCGTGAGTTTCTACACTTGGCAAGGCTGCTGGCGCCGGTCTGGCCCTGGGGAAGCGCCCGCTCCATGCCCACTGTTGTGATTGTTACGTGGTGCCCGTCACTGCAGATCCATGACCTCATCCCATTCCATCCTCACCACCGCCTTGAGGTCGTTACCCCATTTGAGGGATGAGACATCTGAGGCTCCAAGAGGCTGAATAACTTGGTAATGAGCAGCAGAGCCAGATTTTCATCTAGATCGGGCCGGCTCCCTGGCCACGGGAGCCCAGAAGGTGCCTCTTCTCTGGGGTGCACAGGCTGGGTGTTCAGCCTTGGCCCCTCGGCCAGCTCTGTGCCATGGACAAGCTGCAGGACCCGTCACCACCGTCCTGGCTGAATCCAATGCCTCCCACTCCTGGGACTCCAGTCCAGACTCTAGTCCCAGCTCTGCCACTTCCCTGCTGGGTAACCTTGAGCAAATTCATTTGCTGAGCCTCAGTCCCCTTGTCTGTAAAATGGGCCTGCTGTGAGTATTTACAGCACAAGGCTGGGAAAGATAAATGACAGAGGGCCTGCACTGCTCTCACTCGGCAGGGCTCCCAGCACATGCTAGCTGCCCGATAATTGTGCGGCTTAGGGCTATGTTGTCACTCCCCAGCGCTCCAGCCCCCACCTCTTGAAGTACAGACTGTCTCCATCGCAGGGTTCTGCAAGAGAGGTTTCCTTTCCACAGCTCTTCCCTCCTGCCCACCTGGGCATCCAGCCTCATGCCTCCCAGGACCTGCCCAGGACGGGGGCATAGAAATGCAGGGAAACGCCAGGCTCCCTTGTCTGCGTAGCTCCACTGACATTTGGGGGTTGGCCCTCACAATTGTTTGGTCCCTGAACCTGCCAATGGCCACATCCAGTCACGCTTCCAGATCCCAGGCCAAACGAACAGCCACAGTTCTGAGATGCCACCAGAGACGGGTCCTGCAGATGGGACGCATTTCTGGCCCAGCGTGATAGATACGGACTCAGCCTCCCTCCGCCTTGCCCTTCCCATCTGCAGGACAGAGCCAGCGGCGCCCGCTTCGTCCTCAGGGTGCGCCGTGCACACAGGGAGTGCTCGGAAAACGGTCTGCCCGCAGGGGCGACTCCACTCCATCCCCAGTCCAGTGTCGCAGCAAGAGCCAAGAAAACGAGATCAAACCATAAGCCATCGGCACAGGGATGAGTCCATCCCCCAGGCTCATCTAAGATGAAAAGACGTGCTTCGCTACGTCAAGATCACAGACCCATTAACTTTTAAAGCCCAGAGAGGAGGCTCAGGCCCTTTGAAGCCAACATAAATACAACTGTTTAACAGCTTACTTTAACCGTCCAGTGGGGGCCCAGCAGCTTAAATGGATTCATGCTGCCAGCAATCGCTTTTTGCGACACGGTGTTTGTTAGAAATTGGGGTTTTACTTCGCAAAATGTCCTGCGGTCGCCTCCGCTTTGTTTCTTAACAGCGCTGTCCTTATGTGAGTTTTCTTTGGCTTCCCAATAGAAGAGGAACAGATTCCTTTTGAAGTTTTTTATTGATGAATGAGCCGCTATAAATAACCCATCGTGGCAGCCGCCCGAGCTCTGAAGTTTACTCTGGAATAATAGTAGCCGAGGGAACCGAGGGCCGTTCACGGCAGCGTGTCATGAAATACTTTAATGGGCTTCATACTGTTTAACTTAATCTTTACAGATGTAAAAACAGAAATACAATTATTTTAACAACTATTATTACATATTGCTTTGCTAATGAAAACAAAGCCTTGGGAAGCACCGGGAGACACTGAGGGGGTCCTCAGGAGACCGCTGGACGCCGGCTGCGGGCGAGGAGCCCCCTGCGATGTGGGGACAGTTGGAGATTTTTGATTCCCCCCAAAGTCTCTTTCTGCCTCCCAAAACACACACACAACCACACACATGCAGCCACACACACACACACACACACGTCCTAATCACATGGTCGCACCGAGGGCAGCTTCTTGGAGCTGATTTCAGGCTCGGCTCTGCGGTATGAATTATGGGGCCCACGGAGAATTTCTGTTGCTGGGAAAGACAGCCGCTTGCTCTTAATGGAGCTCGAAGGACTTTTCCTGTTTCTCACAGTCCCCAGCTGCCACTCCGTCTCCTTGTTCCTAACCCTCCCCACCCCCCTCCCCACCACCCCAGCTTCCAAGAAGCACCCTCTCGCCAGAGGAGACTGGGATACAGCTCACTCAAAAACCTATAAATCCAGAGGTCGCGTCTGAGGCTTGAACGTTCTCCCTGCCCCGTAGGGACGTCGCGGAGATTAAAAATGGGACCCCTGGGTCTCGTCCACGGCGCTGTAAAGACTGCCCTCCTCTTTGATTCTTCGCGGAGGTCTTTGCCTGTGGAGGCGCATCCAGTTGAGAAATGCATTTTTCTCATGAGCTGCAACCTGAGCCCCCCCGACCCCCGCACTCCAGGCTGGGAGCTGGGAGCCCCCACTCGACCCTCCACCATATAGCTCTGTGCCTTGGGGAGCTCACTTCTCCATGCTCCTCGGTGGGGTCCTCACCAGTAAAATCAGGAGATCGTCTGGATTCTGAGCCATTTGGGAAATGACAGGATTGGACAGAGAGAAGTTAAAGATACTCATTTTGAAAGCTCAGCTGGAGACTGTGGCTTGTGTCCTCGGTGAACAGCAGACTTGACCACTAGTCCGTGGCTGCTCTAGACCCCCACAGCCCCCACCCCATAGTTGTGGGGGGAAGTGGGCAGATCCTTGAGAGCAAAATAGAGGGCAGCTCACTGCCAGGGGAGAAGAGCCAGGCTGTGGCCCTGGATGCCTGCCTGGCTCTGCCCATGTTTACAGGTCAAATAAGCCCCACCGCCACCCACCTGCCCTGGGCTGAGTGAGTGAAGGTGTGGAGAGCAGCCTCGCGTGGAAGGATGCATTTGGAATCTGGCAAGTGCCTTCCCGAGATTCTGCATCCTACAGGTAGTGACTGTCTACCATGCACCGAGCAGTCGGTTGCAGTAAGCTGAGGGACATTCCCTCCGGCAGGGGCATCAGACGTGGAGGAAGAAGCAGTCCTGTAACGAACATGTTTTGGACACCTGCTTGCGTGGCAGGCACTGGGCTGGACATAATAGAAAAAAGGGGGCACCGCAAAAAATGAGGTGACCTCTGCCCGCATAGCGCTCATTGCGTAGTGGGGAGGGACAGACGCAAGACTCGTTATTGGGCAAATAATTGCTTAACTGCAGTTGGGACGAGTACTCTAAAGAGCTGTAGAATTCTAGAAAAGTGTGTGAAAGGGCAGCCAGAGCGAATCTGTCCGAGCCGTCGGACGGGGCTGCGGCGGGGTACGCGTGGCTCTTTGCTTTTGTTGCTTTGTTTGTTTCGTACCGCTCTTAGAAGTGTGGCTCGTCTAACTTAAGATATGGATTTTGCAGTCTTGGTACCAAAACAATGTAAAGCCTGCCAATAGCTTTTGTATTAAATTACACACTGAAATGGTAGTATCTTAGATGGGTGGAGGTCAAGGAAATATATCACTAAAATCAACTTTACCTGTATCTTTTCACTTTTTCTTTTTAAAAATATGGCTACTAAAATTGCCACACTACTCTTTCTTGGCTCACTGGTCTAGAAGATCCAAAACTGCAGCCCTGATCAAGAGGCATTATAGGGTTTGAACATCCAGAGAGACTGGAAGAAAATGGTACCGTGTCCAGTGCCACTAGCTCTGTTCTTCAGGCGGGGGTCTCACCGAGGGACTACATGGGGTCTCTCAAACCTCAGGGATGTAAGAGTCGGATGAATCTCCGCTGGGGGTACTGTCTGTGCTTTGCAGGATGTGCAACAGTACCCCTGGTTCCTCCCCACTGGGTGCCATCAGCACGTCTCCCTTCGTTATGGCAACCAAAACAATCTCCATCGTTGCCAACAGCCCCAGCCCGAAACCAAACCCAGCTCTGCCACGGACAGTTACGAGACCTTGGGAAATGACTAAGCTCTCCAAACCTGCCACCTTACCTGCAAAAAAAAAAAAAAAAAAAGGAGGGGGACTATCATCCCTAACTCACATTCGGTGGGGGGGTAGTGAGTGAGTAACAGTGCATGCAAAGCACTCAGAATCGTCCCCAGCAGGGGCCGGGCACTCAGCAGATGCTACAATGACAATTAGCTCCTCACAGATCTTATCTCTCTTTTATTGGCTTAAGTTTGTACTGCAAACCCTCATTCCATTACACAGAAAGAAATTGCACGTCGCTCACAGGCTCTCTGCAGAGGCTGCCCAGGGGGGACTCTGGGCTGAGCTCCCAGGACTGAGCCCCTGCCTGGCACAGCAGGGCTGGCCCCCACGGAGGCCGCCCCCTCCACAGGTTGGGAGGACCTCAGTCCTGGGCAGCTCGCACGGCTCCCGGTCCCAGGACCACTTCCGTGGCCCCAGCATCACAGCGGGCACACCGCACCCCCTTCCCTGCCCACCCGGCTCCTGAGGTCGCACCTCTACACCGGGGGTGGGGGCCACCCTAGCACACAGAGCCGGAGACAAGCAGGCTTGTTCATTTTCTGTGTGAAAGAACGGGAATCTGCCAGGAAGTGGAGAGCGTTTAAAAGATTTTGAGAAGCCGTAAATGTCAACAGCGCGTGTTGACGCTGCTTCGCCCGCTTTCCCCACCTGAAGATAAGCCCCTCCAGGGTGGGACCAGGTCCGGTCCCTTTGTTCACGGCTAGGGTGTGTCAGAGGCCAGCACGTGACACTCACTCTTGGATGGATGGAGAATGACAAACTATCCTGGTGGCAAAGGCACTGAAATGTATGTGCACGTGCGTGAAACGCAGCGTGCGCCGCGCAGATGGAGTGAGAGAGAACTGGAGCTTTGGGAATAAATGGCCTGGATTTTTGATGCAGGCATCTCCTGGCTGTATGCTCTGTGCTCATCTATCGAGTGGGAAGACTCCAGGCAACCTTGAGGGCTTGCCGCAGTGATTACAAGAGGCCCCAGGTGGCGGGGTCCTGAGCTCAGGACCTTCTCTGGGGCAAGGCAAGGGGAGGCCATGAGCCCTGACCAATGGCGGCAGCCAGGCGACTTCATTCAACTTGAAACCCATTTTCTGTTTCTTGGTGCCAAGTGGTTCTTCCGCATAATCCGGGCACTTGACCCCAAGCCTTCCCTTCCTTACTGATATCAAAATTGCTGGTTCCCATGTCCGTGTGCCCGTGTAAATGGGGAGCACGTTCATGCCTGCCTCGTGTGAGGGTGATTAAATAAGAAAATGGCTATGAAGATTCTTGTACAAAAGAAGTCTTTTTCACCTCCCCGTTCATTTCTGGGCACCTTCCTGCGAATCTGTAATTATTTCAAAGCAAAAGACTTTTAATAAATAAATAAACAAATCTGTTTTCGGTTCACCTCTGTCTGTGGCCAGGCTGTCAGCAGTTAAAGGGCTGTGCCTTCCAGAGGCCTCAGGCCCGGGACGCTGCGTGTGCCCCGCACGGGGACTGCACAGCTCTAGGGTGGTGGCGGCACTGATGAAGGGGAAAGCCGTTTGCACTTACACATCTGTCTCTAGCTACGGTGCTATGAAAGGTGCAGAAATGTGTGACCTGGGGGGAACGCCAGCCGTGCTCCCCGGTGCTGGGATTACTGCAGGGCCACACACCTGGTCTCTTTTCAGCTCTCTTCTAAATGCTCCACGTCTCTTGTGTGGACACACAGCTTGTCCGACAAGTGTTTGAGTGACGGCGACTCTGCCCTGAGCGAAGCGAAAGGAAGCTCGAGGTCACGGAGAGAGGCAGAGTCTAAAACGACGACCAAGTGGAAGCTGAGTACAGATGCTCATAAATACGAAGGAGGAAAAAGAGACTCGCACGTCCCGCACCGCTCTCCCGCCCCGGAGACCCGCCGGTGGCGCCGGTCTGGCCCCGCGTCTGGTACCAGGCTCTCCATCCCGGCCCCAGAGCAGACCCCTGAAGAGCTTTCAGAAACACGCCAGCGGGTCCCACCACAGGCCAGCAGAAGGGGCACAGGCACTGGGAGGTCCTCCTGCGACACAGAGGTGGGCACACGGCCCCTGGTTTCTCCTCCCTTATGCGGAGGCCCAGGGAACCCCCGGAACAAGCAGCAGAGACAAGAAATGACATGCATTGGAAACAGATTTCTTTCTCCTCCCCTTCTTCCCCCTCGTGTCGCCGAGTGGCCCTTACAGACACTGGCCTGCCCTAGCCTGACGGTGTCTCCCACCCCCACCGCGTTCCTGCGCCCAAGGAAGGGGAGGAGCAGCCACTTGCCGGGCTGGGCACCCACCAGCCAGAGCCCGCATGAATTATTCATCAGCCCCCCCCAAGATGGAGCCCGCAGGGCCGGCACAAAGTCCAAAAATGTGGGAAAGTTTATTTATTTCTCCAAAACATTCCTGATTTGTAATGTGCTTTCTAAAAATGTCCGAGCTGACCAGACCTCTGCTATATTTAGCCACAGCATTTAAAGAAATGTTCCTTACGCTTTATAAGGCGGGCTGTGAAATGCATGAATTTCGGAGAAGCTGCACCCCAGTCTGGTCCCTTTGTCCCCAGGAGAGGGGTGGAGCCTCTCCTTGGCCTACAGGCCTTGTCTTCCTTGGGGGAGGGGGCAGAAATAAAGACTTTTAGTCCTTCCCAAGGCCCTTGAGTTCACAAGAGCTGGATGGCCAGCCCTGGGAGGCCCCTAGCTCCTGAGCAAGGCAAGGAAACGCCGAAGGACTTGCTCTCCTCGCCCGAGAAAATCGCTCCCTGGGGTTTCCTAGGACCCGCACCCTGTGTGGCAGCCCGTTTTGCTTTTGGTTTCACGTTCGTTCGAACGGTTGAATCAACTCGAGAAGCGTAACACTGCAAGGACGAGGTGAAAATGGCTGCCGGCCAGCCCGGGAGGAAGCGCTGAGAGAAGCAGTCCCAGGAGTTTCCAGAAAGCTCTAGAATCACGGACCATGAGCAGAGCTGTGGGTTCGTGATTTCGCTCCAGAACCAGGAAGTCACAAACGGACTTGTAAAGCACATGTGTTTAGATCAGAGGTGATGTCTGCGTACAGAGACAGGACCCCTGTTGCTAAGAGCCTCTCGCGTGCCGGGTACCTACGTGCAGAGACTGATCTAATCCTGACAACCGCCCTGTGCAGGAGGCGTTACGATTATTCCCCTTTTTTCTAATGGAGGCTCTGGCGATCGACCCCAGGACCTTGTGCATACTAAACACGCGCGCCACCGCTGAGCGACTCCCCCGCTCCGACTGTTCCCGCTTACAGATGAGAACTGGGGAGGCGCTGTCCCACGGACTTACAGCCGTTATTAAGTTTGCTCCGTACAACGGCTTGATGAGGCAGCTGCTAACCTTGTCCCACTTGTGCAGACCAGACAGTGAAGGCACAGAAGGGTGAGGGCATCTTGCTGACGTCACACAGTCCATCAGAGCAGAGCTGGGTTGTCAGCCTCTGTCTGGTGGGCTCACTCTTGCGAAGGCTAACGTACCCCTCCCCACCTTCACCTGAACATCAGATTACTGGCTGGTCATGTGTCAGTAGGCGTGGGTGGGAGGGGCTTCCCTCACTAGTAGGCTTGTCCAGAGAGACCAGGGGACATGTGGGACAGCAGACGGTGACTCTACCTGGAGAAGTGTGGCACCCGGTGCTGGAGAGGCAGGATGTTTGTAACATTCGCACTGAACAGCATGCGGACCGCGTAGTAAACCTGGTGTTGTCCCAGGTGACATGGTCTTGTGAGCAGCAGGGGGTCGTCCCCACTCTCCCCAGAGGGCCTGACCCAGCCACTGCCGCAGCTGAGACTCTTCCTCTGTGCCTGATCTCGTCTGGACCTGGGCTGGGGGACGCCCTCACCAGCCTGTGGGCCCCACGTTCTGGAAGAGTGAGATAGCATCCTTCACTTCCAGCCCAGTACCCAAGAAGGAATAGCTTTGTTTTAAATGCTCAGCCAACGGACACAAACCATGTCCAACCATTTGCAACACCCCGCCACTCAGCAAGTCCTCTCCAGGCTCAGAGATGAAGGGCAGACTGTACTGCCAGTAGCGGGGCCCTCAGGAGCTGAGTCCAGACCCCGCCCACCTAAGAGGGCCTCAGATTAGGGCCTAGAGCCACCTTCTCCTGGAAGCCTGCCAGACGGGAGAATCAGTCTCTGAGAATGCTGGATGCAGCTGCCAGTCTCGTCCCAGACATCCTAGCCTTGGCCCTTGGACATCGACAGTGTGGTCAGGGCAGCTGTAACCAACTGGCCCCGGAGGAAGGACCCCGCTGTGCTGGCCACGCTCGCTTCACCTTGGCCCTACCCAAGTGCGTTCTCCACCCGCTCTGGCCCTGCGGGCTGACCCCACGGACTGCCTGCCCTGGGTTCCCTGCAGGACTGGACTTCTGGTGGGGTTTAGCCAGTCAGAGGTGTCAACATGAGAGGAGAGAGGTCTGTTCCCACCCATACCAGCTCTGTGGCTGCATCCACATTCACCCTGCTCACTCCAGGGGTTCCCTCCCAGCCCACTCCCCTGTAAACAGGCCTTTCCAGTGGCCCATCCGAGTGGGTCTCTGTTTCCTGCCAGAACCCTGATTACATAACTGATGGGAAAAGGAGGCTGGGACCATGCCCTCCCTCCTTACTGCCAGGTAAACAAAGGCGCCTGAGGCCCAGGGCTTCTAACAGGCCTCCCACCCTCCCTCTAGCCACCTCCCAGGGGGAGAAGTGAATGTTGCACTCGGTCTTATGTGTCCACCAAAGTGTAGACCCTAGGCTGGAATCCTCATCTGGCCTATGAGCCACTTGCGTGGTTTTCCCAGTGCAGTTGGCATCTGGACACCACCGGAAGACACGGGCCCCCAGAGTTGGGCCCAGGCCCCACGACTCCCTATGGCCCCCCCTAGGGTGCTGTACAGTCTAAGGGGTCTGCCTGACCCCGCAGAACCCCAAGTCGGGGCCTCCGGATAACGACAAGTGTGGACAAGAACTTGCCACTTGGCTACTCAGGCGTAAAAACTGCTTGGAATGTGGATTAAAAGAATTTTCCTTTTCCAACAAACTCATGTGCTTCAGTTTTAATAATCAGCTCGGCTTATTATCACATGTATTTGTGACTCTGTGAAACAGCCCGTTTCACAGAAGCAAGACTCCAGCCACCATGAAGACGGGGAGTCCACCAAGTCGTGGCTCTCACTTGGGCAGCCAATTCCTGGAAACGGCACCCACTCTTGTGACGTTAACAGCAGCCCACCCATGTCCTGGCGGATGGGCTCTGGCCTCCAGCTGTAACAATAACATCGCGTGTGGCTAATTCGTTAACCCACACGTGAATATACACTGACCACTCTTCGTGAAATGACAGAGACCACAGGTGGGCCCCTTTCTGGGGAGATGCACTTGTATTGGAAGATGGCAAGACATATCCCATTCTGGTTCTGGAAAACCTCATGGAGCACGGGAGACCCAGGAGGGCATTAGCTCCCGCAGGAGCCAGCCAATACCCAAGACCAGACAAACCAAAAAGCCGCTGCGAAGTTCTCTTGCTTTTGTAAAAGTCGGGTCGGTAAAGGTCCCAAGTTGGTATGTCTTCCGAGATTCTTTTGTAAAGCCTTCGTTAGTTTCACTATAATTGTAGAAAAAACTAAATTCTTGCTTGTTCAAATTATATAGAAAAACAAAATCTTTCCAAAAGTACCAATACTTGGGTTAATCTAAAAGAACTCAGCACTTTGACTCTATGTTCCAATTATGCAAAAAAGGTGAATTTCTGAGCATTTGTGTAAGCAGCAGACATACACGCATGTGTACATACACACACACATGTATACGTACACATACATAGATATACACACTTGCTCATCATTACACCTGCACCTGCCATACCCCCCTCTATGATCAGTGTACTAATCAGTGTGCGTGTGCGTGTGTGGGTGTGTGATCAGGGCTTAAGCCAAAGGTCATTTACAGAAAACTCTTTGTTCTCTTTGTTTACATGAGAACACAGAGGCCATCCTCAGATTGCCAAAGACCAGGACGATAGGGTCGCTTCTGGTTTACCTGAAATAGAGCTGATTTTGTTTTTATTAAGAGTAGAAGCCTTTTCCTGGTCTCACTGATCCATAATTTGGAGCACATGATTAAAACTGGAACATTTGAACAGCTGTTTCAATTACTAAAACCCAAAGGCCCTCCTCCTCTTCGGCAGGAAGGAAGGAACGCACACGGAATCCTGCAGAACCATGGGAAACGGCCCCGCTGCCCCCCGCTCGCTGCTCTCCTATACCAGGTGAACGTGCAGACTGGCTCACAGGCTTCCTCTTTCTGAAGGAATACACACTCTTACCAAGCAGACACATACTCCTGCCTTTTTTTTTCTGTGCCATAAAAATAATGTCTGTACTATACTTTTTAGAATTGTAATTCTAAAATACAATCCTTTTAAAATGACAGTATTAGATTATTTGCTTCTCCAGACAACAGCCACATGTACATTAAAAAGCACACAAGATAGCAAATCAAACATAAAAAGGAAACATTGGAAACACGTTCTGTACAGCGAGGGGGTTCTCATCGTATTGCTGACATGCAGGCAGCATCCTTTGGTCCTGGGGTTTTCAGCTCTGGCCCTTGCAGTCTATGTGTGCACCCAACCCCGGAAGCCAGAGCCCCCCAAGATGCTGACGGGGTTCCCAGATGCAACCCCAGTCTCCCTTTTCCTGTTACCTGGTTTGTTTATTCCCACCCCCGCCCCATCCATTGAGCCAGTCACTGAGAGGTTAATGAAAAAACAACTTTATTCACGGGTGCTGAGACGTCGGGATAACAAAACATCCAATGATGGCCCTTGTACTACATTTTGAGTTAATCACAGTGACCCTGGACCTAAACCACAGGACCTCATCAAAGTTCTTAAAATCAAGGACACTGAAGCTCGCCGAATTGTTCCCACCAGCCTGGGCAGGGCGCGGTCACGGACACACATTTGGGTAGGTAGCACACGGCTTTCAGGATGAATTTTCAGAAAGGCAGCTCTGTGCCTACTAATTATTAAGTTATTACGCTTGTCCGAAATATCCTTTCCAACACGTTAACCAATAAGCTCTCTTGATGTAAAGTTCGTTTTCACTTTTATATAAGTCATGGAAACTGCTTGAAAAAGTTATTTCATAGACCTATCTCTGCCTGTCTCCAAGAACTCATGACTTACTGTGATTTTCCCACATCAGATAAAGTAACTTGGAGGCTCAGGGAGTCAAGTTTCAGAATTGCCAAAACAACCTAAAGAGAGATACCATAAGAGGTTACGTGCATTTTCCAAAAGTTCCAAGCTGAACCGGGCTGCGAAACCCTCAACTTCCATAACCAGACCTTTGTGGAGGTGGCTCCCTGCCTCCCGGCCCTGCACCAGACTCCTGGTCACCTCCATAAGGGGTTTATTTAGCTGCAGGCCCTAGGCCTGCCAGGCCGGGGCTGCAGGCTGGGAAGCCTCCCGCCAGCCTCCCGTTCCTTGGGGTCCAGAGAGCCGCCCTGACGCATGCCGTGCTCTGCCGGGCCCTGACCCATCTCTCCCTCTGCCTGCTTCCCACGTGTTTGCTTCTCCCAACGCTTTTGATCGAAAGTAGTCCTTCACTACACAATTCTAGAAAAGGTAACAACATCAAACCTAGGTCTTGAGAAAAACATGGGAATCAAAACTCCTCTGTCGCCCGAGACCTCTTCCCTCCCCCTGACGCACTTCCGGTGTCCTCAGAGTCTTTTGATCCTTTAAACACAAAAACGAAGAGATAGGAGGGCTGCTGCTGTGGGAAACACACACTGGGAAACATACGTATTGATCAACAAGCTATCATAATGCAACAAAATGCTATATTATATAGAGTGCACTTTCTTAATAGAAGTTGTTAATGTCGACGTTTTCACAGGGCGATCCTTACAGTAAAAAGAGTCAAGCGTTTAGCCAAAGAATATAGCATATTCCTTTCACGGTCTAGAAAGGACAAAAGAGGAAACTTCTCTATTTAAAATAAAAGTGTGGTTTCTCAGCTTTCACCTGAACGTTGGTCCTAAGTCCTCCCCAAGCCCTAGGATCTGCTAAGGAACCTGAAAAACAGGGGTCACTCCCAGCATCCCCACAACTGGGCTTCAGGGACAAACCTAGCTTCAAACACCCCCCACTCTGGTGGGTTCGAAGCCAAGGCCTAAGCCACTGCCCAGCCAGCAACGGGCAGATAGTGGCTCTCAGATAGAAAGGACCACACTGCGGCCATCTGTCTGCCCTCAGGTTGTCTGGGCCCCGTTCCCCCGACAGGCAGGACCTGCCATGAGTAGCTAGCGGAAGATCATGCCATCAGACTGACCTAAGGCCAAGGGAGTCTCCTGCTCCGGCAGTAGGAGGTCTGGGATGCCCGAGTCCTGGCGGGAAAGCGTCCTTTAAATCCCCGAAGCTGCTCTGGTTCTGGGAAGGTCCGCCTTGCGGGAGGCAGGCGGGGGTGTACCCATCTGTGCACAGAGGTGGATGATACTTCCCGGGATCCACACGTCCGCAGAGGAAATCATTAAAAAAAAAAAAGTGACTTCTTTACCCCACGGTGGGAGTCGTGGTCGCTCACAAGTAGCTCAGACCCAGGCAGGGGAAAGAACCGCGCCACCGCTGGCTTTAGTGGAAGTGAAGCACCGTGTCGGGGAGCTGCAGAGGGAAATAGGAGAGGAAAGGGATCCCGAGCTGGTAAAAGCCGCCCTGGACGTGCGGGTCCAGCATCAGGGAAGCGTTGAAAGGCGGACGGAGGCTGGAGGAGGTGGCCAGGAGCGAGGCGCCTAGGAAGCCGCCAGGGCCCTGCTTGGCGCCCCCCGGGAGCTCGCCCCCTCCAGCCGGCTTTTGCCCCTGCCGTTCCGCCAGGATGCTGTCTATGCTGAAGCTCTTGGACTTGTCCGAAGAACTCTTCGGAGAGCTGCAGGAGGCGGGGCGCGGAGGGGACCCCGGGCCATCCATCGTGCGCGCGGGCCGGCGGACGGCTACAGCCGCTGCGCCCTGGAGCGCGTCGCCCGCGTCCTCCTCTGCGGACGCGGGCCTGGGCCAGTGGAGGGGCGCGGGCGGAGAGGAGCCTTCCCGGAGGGGCGAGGGGCGCGCGGGCGCTCCCTCGTGGCTGGGGGTCGCCGGGCGGGGGAGTACTCCCCCGCTCCCCACCTCCGGCTGCGCCTCTGCGCCGCGCTCGTGCGTCTCGGCTCGGGCGCGCTTGGCCTCCGGGGCCCCAGGGCCCGGCTTGGGCTTCCTCTTCCGGCGCCGGTAGTTGCCATTCTCGAACATATCCAGGCAGCGAGGGTCCAGCGTCCAGTAGCTGCCCTTGCCGGGCCGCCCTTTCTCGCGGGGCACCTTGACGAAGCAGTCGTTGAGCGAGAGGTTGTGGCGGATGCTGTTCTGCCAGCCCTGCCGGTTGTCGTGGTAGAAGGGGAAGCGGTCCATGATGAACTGGTAGATGCCGTTGAGCGTGACCCTCTGCTCGGGCGCGTCCTGGATCGCCATGGCTATGAGCGCGATGTAGCTGTAGGGTGGCTTCTGGGGGGGCTCCACCCGGCCCGAGGCGGCCAGAGCGGCCGCGGGGGCCAAGGCCAGAGGCAGCCCGGGTCTCTCGGGGCCGTACAGATAGAGCATGGGCGAGGCGGCCAGAGCAGGCAGCCGGGGACTGAAGAGATGGCTCATGGCGAGCGGAGCCGGCGCTGCGCCCCCGGCAACGCAGACGACCCGGGTGGCTTAGGGACTGCACCCCGCGCCGCAAGGGCCCTCCCGGGGAGCCCGCCCTGCGTCTGCCTCCCGCTCTGCCGCTCTCCCCAGCCGCTGCGCGCTCTGTCCCTTCTTCATGGCTTTAAAAATGTTAAATAATTGTTGTAAGTTTGCTATTATATGTTGACTTAGCGCTGGAAAATAAATTGTCTATGATAAACAGTCGCTGTGTTCTCAGCCCACCCACATTAATTAAAATTTCATTGCTGAAAAACTCCAAGCTTTTCCCTCCACGTGTCTTTTTGATACCAGCCAATCGGTTTCGGGGTTATTCCTTCATTTGTTTATAGAATTAGTCTGTTGATAAGTCCGCCCACCCAAGTTGAATCAAGCTGTGTTTATTTGGAAAAATTTCCGGGCACCCAATATATAAACGCACTGATCTGATGTTTGAAATATCACGTCCACCCCTTGACGCTGTAAGCACACACAGTCAGTGAGGCAGGATGTGGATCTCCGCGGCTCAGAGCAGGGTCTGGCGGGCCAGGAAGGAGAGTGGAGGTGGGAGGGGCGTTTTACCTCTGGCCTGGGGGAGCCCCAAAACCCTAAGGCTTCCACAAAAGACCTTTTCTTCCCCCAGGCCTAATGGGAGCTGTAGGGGTGGGTGCCATAGCCTCACAGCTTGCCTTCTGAGGTCTTTGAGAACTCTCAGATATTTGGCGGGGGAGATGTCTGTCTCAGAGGAAATAGACGGGAGTCTGACTTGAAGAGTATGCGGCCCTCCTTGGAGAGATGCTCTGGATGCCCCCGGAGGAATTGGGGGTGGGGGCGTACCCCCTGGGGGCCTAGTATCCCAACAGGGGCAAGCCTCCACCTCAGGGCTCCCTGGAGACCTGAGGAAGAGGACTCCGGGAGCCCAGCTCGTCCCAAAGCCAATGGCATGGGGCACTGCAGAGTCGGCGAGGGTGTGCGGTGGTACCAGGTCCACGGCTCGGCTGGAGGAAGTTTCAGAATGAACCCCTTTGGAGAGTGGAGGGGGAGAAACGAAGGTCTTTCTGATGGGTCTGAGGTTGCAAGGGAGGAACACCATAAAAGGGGACTTTGGCAGCTGGCGGGGAGAGCTGGTATTTGCGAATGCGGGTCTCTTGCTTTATATCCTGCGCTTTCCTGTTTATAACAAGGAGGGGGTTATAACAACTTTACAAGTGCACGCAGCTGGCCCGTGATTACATTAAGCATTTGGGAAGCCTGCTCACTCTCCACCCACCCCACCCCACCCCCCGCCCCGCTGCCCACTCACCCTGGGGGGTGAGCACCCCCTACCCCCATCTCATTTTACATTTAGCCACGTCCATGCTTGAATCAAAACCCTAAATGATGCCGATGTAGAAGGAGGTGTCCCTTCCCCCACGTCACCGCATGGTGGGGGGGCACATAGCGTGACTAGTTCCTGTTTACGATCGCTGCTGAATATGGAAAGAAAAAAAGAGCTCTGGATAACTGAATTAGCATTTCATTTAATAAATTACACGAATGCCCAAGAGAAGAGGGAGGGGTGAGGATGGCAGGTGGGGGGCCCTGCCCACGAGCCCCCCCCCCGGAATTGGGAGACATAACAAACGTGCATTAATTGGAGGGGGGAAGTCTGCCACTGCTGCTGTAACAGGGAGGCGACCCCATGCTGGGGAACTGGCTGCCAGTGCTCAGGTCACCCCTGAACACCGAAAAGCAGGGAAAATCCTGCTCCAAAATGGGGAATCCAGAAGATACCTCATGTGTTTGGAGGTTCCGGATGGACCGTGTGGGGAGCAAATACATTTGAAATATGGAAAAGGAAGCCTCAATCAGGGTCGAAAAACCGGTTTGGGTGCAGGCAGGGCATGAGGGAATGCCAGGCCAGGGCGGGGGACACCTCCAGGCCTCGGTCCCCAGCGCCCATTTCTAACCTGAGCCATGGCCTTGGGCTTGGGTACGGCCCGCTAGCAAGAGGGGCAGGCGCTGTCTGCTCTCTGGGTGTCTGGCTTTCATCAGAGCATCCCTTTCACCCCCGAGATGGGAAGAGAACCTCAGTGTCCGCGCTTTTGCAACCCACGGGCCCCACAGTCCCCGGAGCCACCCAGCCCCTCCTGACTAGCAAGATCAAGTCTGGATCCCACTAGGTGTCGACTCTTAACAGATCCAGAGGAAGAAACAAACGGGTGTCGCTATGCGGATCCCCCACTCCGCACCCGGAGCCCTTCCTGGAGTTTCCTGGGCACCCGAAGTCCAGCACTCACACCCTGCCTTTCCCTAAAGGCGCTCTGCAGCCGCGCTCCTTCTAAACGCTAAGGCGAATCCAAGCTTGAATTCGTGCAATAATAAACACCGCCCAATTTGGGCATGGGCGGGACGCAGGCGGAGACCAGCGCGGCTGGTGGGCGGGGCACTGATAGCAGAGAGAATAACCCAGTTCTAGTTGCGGTTTGGAGCGGCCGGTCCAGCCCCCACGTGTTTGCAGCAGTTAGCAGCCTCTATGGGAGGCTCCAGCCACAGACCTCCAGCAGAGCGCCCCAGCCTGGCTCTGGGCGCCGGGAGAATCCTGGGCTCTCAGGTGACATGTGTAACTTGAACTTAGGAGAGGACTTTGTAGGAAGGAACCCCGAGCTGGGACTTATTTCCGGGGAGCGCAGGGCAAAAGCACAGAGCGCAGGAGCATGGATGCGCCCTCGTGCGGAAGCCTGGTGGGTGAGGACGGATCGGCGGCTCAGTGGGGATCAGCCAAGCCTGAGAGACAGCTGGCCGACTGAGTGTCTCAGAGAGCCAGATGAGGACACTGCAAGTCCCTTGCAGGTTCATAAGCCTTCAGATCCCAGAAAGGCACCTTCATCTCTGAAGTCAGTGGGAGTGCAGCTTCCAGCCTGCAGAAAGGCCCTGAAATCACACTTCGGGAAGGACCGTGGCGGTTCCCAACTCTGGGGCCCAAGCACAAGTAAGGTTTGTTGAGGGCTAAGAGCAGACAGTACCATTTCCAGCTGCCTGGCAGAAAGCCTGCTCCTTGGGAAGGCCAGGTGAGCGAAGGCCAGGCACCAGCCTGGCCCAAAGAGGCCTCAGGGGAAAAGGCTGAGGGGAGAGAGACAGGAGCTCCTCCCACCCCACCCCCATCTACCCTTCTTCCGCTCCACGGGTAAATTAAAAAGCAGGCATTCAAGTTAACGATGATGGCGTCATATTTCCAAATATCTGCTTCACTTTTCTAAGTGGGAAGACAGGTAACAAATTATATACGTGTGTGTATACACACATGAAGAATGGATGATTCTACCATACATGTGAGAAGAGTGAGGGTGGAGAGATGCAGGGATCCCTCAGCCCGGTCTCCTTACTGACGACATAAAAGTGCCGGAGAGGAGGTTGATGAAAAGGACAATATTAATAACTAATCATGATTTGAAGACTACTACGTGCCAGCACTGCTGTAAGTGCTTTCCTCGTATTAAGTCCTAAGGAACAGAAATCTTTATCATTCCCATTCCACAGACCAGGAAACTGAGGCCAGAAAGTTAACTCACCTCGGGTCTCCTAGGAGGAAGTGTTCCAAAGACAGGAAAACAATCACGTTATAGTAGCTATTGTGTGTGGATGCTAAAGGCCCAGTGGAAATTCTCTTGAGAACCCTGGCAGCGTCTGTGAAAGATGGGGTGGGGGGAGTGGATTCACCCATTTCACAGATGATGAAACTGAGGCTGGGCACAGACTACCTGAAGACAATGGAGGTAGTAAATAGAACAGGGATTGGAACCCACAGGGTTTCCTTCACAGGTGGATTCTCTAAGGTCGGACACCCTCAGGTGTCCACAGAGGCTGAGAGGTGTGTCTGGAGTAATCAAAGGGGAGGGGCTCTCTGGAGAGGAGAGAGAGGTGGGCCCCCAGAGCTGGGAGATTTGGGACATTGTAAGTGGGAGACGCAGTCCTTTATATCCTACCAAAACCAGAGAAGCCCTTTCCCCCCTACCCACGTCTCCCCCCTTGAAAGGATCAGGGAGCAGTGTCTTTTGCTCCTCTTGGGAGAAGTGAGCCATGAAGCTGATGGTTGGCCAGTCAGCTAATGCTGATTGAAGCCCAGTGAGCAGGGGCAGTTAGGGCCTGGGCAGGGCCCTGCCCAAGGATATTGCATTTAGCCTGACATATGCAATTAACTGAGACCCAACAATCCTTCCTCTTCTGTTATCCAGGTAAATCCAAATAGCTAACAGTCCTTACTGTGCACTAGACAATATCAAAGCACTTTCCCAACGGGCGTTGGGCCCACTGATCCTCACGATAACCCTATTCGTGATCCATCATTTTTCCAGTTGAGAAGTGGGTCCAGAGAGCTTGAGGTAATGTGCCCGAGGTCATGTGAGCCCTCAGTTGACCTGTGCATAGGCCCTGAGTTGGTGCATGTGGATTCAGCTTAGAGAGAAAGTCCCCACTGGGGAGCCCGTCTGTAAAAATAACGTGAGGGCAGCAGGAGCGCCCCAGAGGGGCTGTTGGATACATAAGGCACAGGGCCAAGGGCCACTGAGCCTCCGTGAGGTAAGGCGGCCTCTCTGGCCTCCACGACTTCCCAGCCCAGGTGGCCATAGAGACTGAGCACACAGCAGTACCCCAGGCCCAGAGGACGGAAGCCCCCCAGTGCTCCCCAACTCCACTCCCTTAAAGGGACCATGGATGCCGGCCAGCTCATCAAGCTGGCAGCCCACCCGCTCCTTCCATTTCAGTTTTCACACCCTCACAGCCCCAGGATAAAACCCCCGCTGACCCGACACAGGAAAAACCATGGCACCAAAGAGACGCCTACAAGAATCAAACCCCATGCAAGCAACGCCCTTCTGCTTTTGCTGCAGAGCAGAAACGTTGCAGAAGGGTGGGGAATGCTCGCGTAAGCTGAGGCGGTGGTGTCTTCCCAGGAGCAGCGGCTGTCCCTGTCCGAAAGGCAGCTGCCCAGCCTTCCAAACTCCCTGCAACTTTCCGCCCCTGCCTTGCATGCCTGTGTAGAAAAGCAAACATTTCAAATGCCTTGGTGAGCTGAGGCCATGGAAGGAAGAGGCAGGCAGGGAATGCTTCTCAAAGTTTGGGAAAGCATGTCAAGTATGTGGTGCCAGAAGGCACTTGGATGGCTCTGACCAGTGCGTCTCACTCACCTGGAGTGGGGAGTCTGGCCCCCCACTACCAGCCATCCTCGGCCTGGCCGCACCCAAGGCATCCAGCCTCAGGTCTCTACTGTCACTTCCACCACACCCTGGGCTGCGGGAGTGCATGGTCCTGACAACACAGGCACACATCCCCTGAGGCTCTGAGACCCCAGTGCTTCCTCCAGAAACTTGGTTCTGCTCACTCATCAACGAGTGTCTTTTCTCTGAGTCGCTCTCTCCACCCACCCTCAGGTTTATGGTTATTATGGTTATTATCAATAACTTCCCATTGGCCAACCTTGCCCAACACCCCTGTCCAGGTTTTTGGATTTGGGGTGGGGATGAGGATGGAGGAAGGAAGCACTCAGCCACGGGGGTCATTTTCCACTGGAACCTGGAAGCTCTGCTCTATGCTTTGAGTGAAGCTCACAAGCCTCTCTCAGGCCAAAAGGTGACTCCCAGGCAGCCTTTTTGGGGTAAAGGGGAGGAGATGGACCCCAAAAGATTTATGACCCAAATGCTGAAGTTCCCAGGACTCGAGTTTTTTTCTCCCTCTAACTTCTGACCTTCATTTCTTGCTGGTAGGGAAGGAGAGCAGGGTAAGTGAGGGGTGGTGGCTGGAGCCGGGCTATGCAGGAAGGAACAGCTGAGGTGCCCAAAATGCCCTTGCACTCACCTGCTCATTTTACAAGTGAGAAGACTGACCAAGGCCAGGGAGGGGAGGAGTTTGTTCACACAGTGAGATGTGGTCCTCTAACCCCAGCCCAGCGCTCCAGAAATTAGAGGATGCATGTTGCCACCAATTTTGGGTCCTAGGGGCAAGCCACTTGAATTAGGGCAGTGAGGGCCACCCAGCCACAGACCCAAGTCTGGCCGTGGGAGAGTGGCCCAGCTTTCAGCCTCTCTCCCTGAAAGCGGGGAGCTTGGGGTGTCTCTCAAGTCTTACAAGAAGCAGAGGCTATTCCAGCTGCAGCCTCTCCAGGGCTTAGAATAAGCCGGATGCTCAAAGGCCACCGGGTCTCTCTGGCCGCCGGCGTCTGTCACAACTGGACCCTGTTAGAGACACAGTCCACCCAGCCAAGGCCAGTCAGGGACCCAGGATTAACTCCGTGGGAAACAGGCTCTGTTGTGGTGTTTGGGTCGCTTCCATTTTATTTGCAGTATTTTTGACACCTGCTGAACTGGTCTTCCTGGGTCAGGTAGGAACACGGCTCTCAGACAGCTTCATGCGGACGGCGTTGAGTGAGCCGCCGAGCAAGGGGTCCCGGCAGCCTGCGGCCGGCATTCCCCGGACCTCCTTTCCCCCTTTCCGGAAGGGCTCCCGAGGAGCGCGGCGAGCGGATGCGTGGACGCAGCCGCCCCGCGCCCCGCGCCCCGCGCAGAGCACGCGCGCCGGCGGCGGGCGGCCGGGCGGCGCCGGGGCTCCGCGCGCTCAGCCCGGGGCCGGCCCTTCGCACTCCGCGGGAGCAGCTGACGCCCCGCGGCCGCGGAGCCCCTCGGTCCGCGCCGGCTGCTGAAGGCCGGGCGGAGCCTGGCTCCGAGCGCAGCGCCGCACGCGGCGGCCTTCCCTTCCGGCGCTGCCCGCACCTCCCCGGCCGCCGCGCCCCCGGGCCTGCGACGGCGGAAGCCTTCGGGGTCCGGCCTGACGGGCGCCTCCTCTCTGACGCCGCCGGCGGCCTGCTGAAGCCCCCAGCACAGCGCCCCGGGTGCCCACGTTCCCAGGGGAGCGGAAGGGCCCCTCGCCGCGGCCCGCGCGGGGTGCAGGAACCTTCTCGATCTACCCGCTCGGGCGAGTGGCCGGCGCACAGCGGGGACTTGTTTAAGAGGCCTTCCCCAAGGTAGGAGGCCCCGGCGCGCTGTCCCGGGCCGACCAGACCTCTGACCCTTCCTTACGATTCTCTCTCCGCGCTTTTCCCCGTGTCTCTGAGACCTCCTGTGCGTTCCCCATCTTAGGGCGAAGGCAGGCTTTCAGGGGGGCCTCTCTGAGACACCTGGGGGAAGGCAAAGCCAGCTAGACCGCTCTCCTCTGCTGCGCGAACAGCAGAAAGCAAACGGGAGTCAAGCGAAACCCGCTCCTCCCTCTCTCTGGTCGCCTCACGCAGACGAGCTCGGCAGCCCACGGCCCTGCTGAAAAGCAGGCACCCAGCGCGGGCTCACCGCTTCTGCGGTTGTGAAAAGGCATACAACGCAGTCTTTGAGTCTCAACCAGGTGCCACCCCTGGGACCACAGATGAGAAGAATCTGTGTCCCACAGATGGGGACAATTATTATGCTCACACTTTGCCCAATTCTGTTCAGCATAACATAGAGACAAAATACCATGCTTAAAACAACTTAACACCCAGGTTACGGTCAAGGCCACTGCATCAAGCAAAATCACCTTTTGGAAAATCACCATCTTCCAAAGGTACAGCTCACCTGCTGGGGTGGGAACTAATTCCCAGTTTGGGGCTCTGGCCCCCAAAGTCACACACAGAGACCAGGAGGGGAGTTGTGTGTTTTGGCCAGTGAAACATATAATAAAGCCGCCCCCCCCCCGCAGCCACACCTCACAAAGGTTGCATTGCTATTTAAAATTTGGAAGATGAGATACCAGAACTGAAAAGAAAAATAATCTATCATTTGAAGTCCTGGAAGAGTTGACAAATCGAAAACTCTTAAAAGCATTGTACATTATTTTTGAAGGGCTATAAGGTTAAAATTTTTTTCACTGCAATAGGGTAAAGATGTTGAAATCAAATCAAGAAGTAAAGAGGTCTGAAATTCACCTCCGATCTGGCCGCCACCAGGAATGGTCATGAAATGGTACAAAATCAATCCCATTTGGATTTTCGCCATCCCAGTTCAAATTCTTTTCTGGAAAACCTTTAAAGTGGGGAAGTAAGTCCGCATTTTAGGAAATCAAGGGAAAGCAGGACTCCCCCTGGTTTGCTGTTAGCAAATGGAAAATGTTTATCCTCCCCTCTGTCACCTCCTAAATTGGAGATGGCTGGACACGGGGATGGAATGGTACTGTTTGTTTTGACTATTGGCATGTTTTTCTGCATTTAACAAAATGCTTTGCAGCAAAGGACATTATGGCACACAGTCCTTCAGGCAACCACGTCCAGCCAGGACTGTTTCTTGATTGCCTTGGTCAGGGTGGGACTCTGAATTAATCGAAAGCCTTTTCTAACACTAGCAAGACAGGAGGGGGGTTCCCCCAGTCCCCTGTGATCATCTGTAGAGGTCTACACGTTTACCCACCTGTGTAACAAGAATAACAAAACAGGTGGATTCATGAAATCACCTTAGTTTTTTTTAATTTGAGAATACAAACACACTGTTTGGACTTTGGGCAGAAAAACAACATGGGTTTATTTTAAGGCAAGTACAACAATTAAGACCACGTAAGACAAACACAGGTGAAGTTAAATTTTTAGTTTTTTTCTTTTAGGAATGCTTGGGGAGGACTCTACTATACAACACCATCACACTTTGTAAATAAAAAGTATCAGATACTTGACTTCTTTATCCGCCAACAACAAAAAATAAATTATTTTCTTGTTTTGTGAGAGACCTACAACTGGGAAAAGAATTATATCTCATAATTGTACAGGGGGGGAAACCCCACATAAGTTTCTTGAATTTTCAATTTGGCAGTTAGAAATGGTTGGGCAACATGAGAAATTATCCAGTGAACTCAACTTTAAATATTATATTAATGGCTCTGAACAACAACAAAAAATAGCCTGATTACAAATCCACACATTTGTACAGCACGGTTAGAGAAATTTAAAATTACACACAACAAGTACATAATCTGTAGAGACCCGGGGTCTCTACAGAAAGTCATTACTGGGTCGCTATAGGATTTGGTCCATAAGTTATAATTTTGAAACCCCGAGTGGAGCAGTGAGCACAGCCCTCCTGGAAGGGGACGCGGAGTTTTAAACCAATATTCATTTCGCTGGGCCGCGTCCCTGTACAGGGGCTTCTTGGGGTCTCAGAAACGGGGCGGCGAATTAAAGTTACCTGCAGCTTCGCAGAGGGCGGAGGCTGGCGCGCGCGCGCTCTCTGCTCCCGGGTCAGCGAAAAAGCGGTGGGCATGTTTTGGGTTTTTTTGCATCTCTGCTGCCTGAACTGTCTGAGTGGGTAGCGTCTGGTAGGCATAGCCGGAGCGGGCCGGGGCAGGTCAGTATTTCGTACAGTCATAGGAATACGGGGCCGCGTGGCGGTAGAGAGATGGCGTGGATCTGTAGGGCAGCTGACAGCTCGCGTTGCTGCTCACCTGGGGTTCCCCAAGGGTCGAGTTCTCAATCCCCAGCCGGTGGGAGTTGAACATCTCCCTGACGTTGGGGAAAGTCTGCTGCTGGGCTGCGAATGTGTGGCCGGGGAGGTGGTTCAGGTCCCCGCTGTGGTTGAGATACCAGGAGGCTGCCTGGGCCGCGGCGGCCCCGGGCTGCGGCGCCGGCTGGGGCTGGGGAGCCGGCGGGGGCGGCGGCGCCTGCGGGTGGTGGTGGCCGTGATGCTGGTGGTGGTGGCCGGCGGCGGCGAGCGCGCCCTCCTGGCCGGCGGCGAGGTTGAGGGCGCTCAGGGGCGACGTGGGGCCGCTCGGGTGGTCCGAGAGGGCCTCGTCCAGCGCGGGCGGGACGCACATGTGCGCCGGCCGCTCGGCCCCAGTGTACAGGCTCATGGCGCGCATGCTGCACTGGTAGCCCCCGGCGCCGGCGGCCTCCAGGCCCTGCGCACACGGCTGGCCGTAGGCGGCGGGCGGCGCGGCGGCGTAGGGCAGCGCCAGCGGCGGCACCACCAGACTTGCGCGCCCAGCCGCAGGGCTCAGCTCGCCTCCCGGCGACGACGTTCGCAGCGTCATGATATTCTCCACGCTGAAGCCGGGCAGCCCGTTGGGCGCGCCTGCGTGGTGCTCCGGCAGCGAGCCGTCGGGGGAGCCGGCGGGCGTGGAGGCCGCGCTGCGTGGGCTGCCCTGCAGCGCGCTCTCGGGGCTCAGCGTCTCCACCTTAGTGATGACCGGCAACGCCGGCGACGCCGCCTCGCTCTTGATCACCACCTTCTTCTCGGCCTCCTTGGGGGCGTCCGCTAGGGGGGGCCCAGCCGGGGCGCCCTTGGACGCCGCCGGGGGCGCCTCCTTGAGGTGGGCCCGCTCCTCCTTCTCCTTGGGAACGTCCTTCTTCTTGAAGCGCCGCCGGCGCCGCAGGAAGCTGCCGTTCTCGAACATGTTGTAGGAGTCCGGGTCCAGGGTCCAGTAGCTGCCCTTGCCAGGTTTCTTGTCGTCGCGGGGCACCTTGACGAAGCACTCGTTGAGCGAGAGGTTGTGGCGGATGCTGTTCTGCCAGCCCTGCTTGTTCTCCCGGTAGAAGGGGAAGCGGTCCATGATGAACTGGTAGATGCCGTTCAGGGTGATCTTCTTCTCCGGCGCGTTCTGGATCGCCATGGTTATAAGCGCGATGTAGCTGTAGGGCGGCTTCACGAGGTCCTTGGGCGCCGCGGGCTGGTGGTGGTGGTAGGGCGCGTAGGAGCGGCCCATGCCCGCGCCGTACTGCTCCGGGTGGCCCGAGTAGACGCCCATGGGGCTGGCCATGCCGCCGTAGCTGCCCGCTGCGCGGTAGTAATTCTGCTCGCTCAAGTAGGGCACCACTCCCAGGGCGTTGGGGTCGGACACAGAGTAGCGCGCCTGCATGCTGCGTCCGAGACGCCACCGCCTGCGCGCACGGACCGCGAGGAAGGCCCTAGGAGAGCGAGCGCGAGCGAGAGAGGGAGGAAGGGAGCCGGCGCGGGGAACCCCGGGCGCCTGGAAGCCTCAAGGCTGAGCTAGAGGAGGCGCCGGCGCTGGGCGCCCGCCTTCGGGCCGGGAAGGGACGCTCGTTTTCAGCGGACCGGGCGGAGCAGCATCCTGGAGGGCGCGCCCCGGCGAGCGCAGCGCCGGCCCTTGCTCTCTTGCTCGCTCTCGATTCTCGGCGGGTGGCAGCCCGGGCGGGCAGGCGGCCGGGGACGGAGCAGAGATGCCTCGCGCGCGGTGGACCGAGGCTGGCCCCTCGGTCCGCGTCAGGAAAGGGAGGGCGGCTCTCCGAGCCCCCCAGTAAATCGGCAGCCCTGAGGGTCAGCGAGCCGGGATCCAGAGTGCTGCCCTGCCGAGCCCGGAAAAAGAGGCAAAGTCCCTTTTAGGGATTGGGAAAAGTTTCAAAAGTCTTCTTGCTGAAAGCGAGTTTTTACTTTGCTCCGGCCACACCCCCTCCGGGAACTTTGGACCAATAATCCAGCCGCTCTGGGGACTTGGCGCCAATCAGGATGAGGAGCGCCGGAATCCGTCGGCTCTAAGACCCAGCCGCGCAGAATCATACTTCACTGCAGCTCAGTCTTAACTTGAAAAGATTTTTTTAAAAAAGAGTTATATCTTATTAAAATTTATTTTATTATCACATTTTGGTTAATGGGCCCACGTGCCCAGAGGGGAAAAAGAACTGACGCTCCTTTGCAGATAAAAGTTAGTCTGAGATATAAAATCGAATTGATTAATGTGGTCCAATATCTCCCCAAAGACCTTGTAAGTAGCACAGAACCTGAGACTATTTTTTCTTATTAATGAGTGATGAGGCGAATAATTAGATTTCCTAATTATCGGGGCCCAGGTGTAATGGATTCCAAGCGAACGTGCTGGTTGGAGTGGAGTGGAGTCCGCTGGGCGTTGTCATTATTAAAGCAAAATAATAATAATAATAATAATAATCAACGGGAAGTTTCCAGGCTTAGGGCCGTCAAGAATGCCCTATAAAGGTTTTAGAGGCAAATTATAGAAACCGAGTGGCCCTGACCCCCACCTGAGGAGGCAGGCCGAGGCGTCCATGGGGGAAAGGCGCAGCGGGCAAAGGAGCGATATCCTGAGAATATAATCCTCTAAATTCGCCGTGGATTCGTTAAATGGTCCACGATATCGGGAACAATTTTGTGGGGTTTGGGGAAGAGAGTGAAATAATTCTACTCGTTCCCCCCTTCCCGCTCCCGCGTAGACGCTTGCGCCCACCGACTCCAGCCTCGCAGCCTCTCCACGTTTTCCCAGAGGTAAATTCCCTTTGACAAGCGGACTCCCGCGGTCCCCAAACGCGGGAACAATGCTCCAGCCACCCGGCCCCGGCTGAGCCGGGTTCCTCTGCCCGCGAGGAGAGACGCGAGCCGCTCTCCGAGGGGGCTTCGCCAAGACGCGCGTCCTTAGCGCGGGCTGCGAACCGCGGCCGCGCCGGCCGGCACCCGCAACCCCGGCGCGCAGCCCCTACCTCCCGCTCCTGGCGAAGCCCCCGTGGGATTCTCCAAGTTGACTGTCTGTATTTCAGTCTTTTCTGCTGGGCTGCTGTTTGATGAGGTGATTTGGGCACCGGGGCTCCGTGGGAGGTTGGGGCAAGCGATTACAAACGGTTGAAGACACCCCCGGAGAGGATATTATCCGGGATGGGGACCTGAAACGACTGGGAGGCCTTCGCCCTTCAAAGCTTTCTCCTTCCCTCTAGGAATTCCGGGAAGTTTGTTTGTTTGTGGACTGAGTATTTATTCCTTCAACACCTCGAATAATCGGGTCCTCCTTTGCTAGCTTCCCTGAGGGGGCAGGACACCCCTAAGAAGGGCTAAATGCTGGTCAGAATTCTTCTGGAGGTCCTCTGTCCGACTGGGTCGGGAAGACTTGAGATAAAAGTTTTTTATTTCAGGATTCCTTTTCCCCTCCTCACTCTCCCATGAGATATTTATTAGATTCCTAGGAAAAGGGTTTGAGAGAATCCACCATCACTCTTAGCTTCTACGGAGATGAAAAGAAGGCTCTGGGGACACCTCATTCATTTTCAAGAAAAGGACAAAAGACAAAAATAGGCATGTGCATTATCTATGAACAGCATTATCTCCTGAAAAATCCAAAACCAAAGGGGAAATACAGAGTAGGTTCCTATTACCTGGAACATTCTACTTTTGAAACATTTGCTGTATTTTTTATGGGTGCTCTGGGTTCTTTCTCTAACTTGATTTTTTTTTTGTTTTGTTTTTGCAACGAAGTAAAATAAAGCTGCCAGTCCTCAGCTCACAGGTGAATGGCTCAGCATTCTCCCCACCCTTCTAACTCCCACTACAACTTTATTATTTTTTCATACATCTAGCATTTTCACATCCATCAAAAATAAAAAAGCAAAAAAAAAAAAAAACCTCTGGCAAAAAGTGTCTTTATCCTGGAGTATGTGACGGGCAGCCTGAGTTCTGACAATTTTACTGGAAATGCAAACTATTGATCAAGAAACACTCCTCAGTCTGTAGACTTCCTGGAGGAATACTGTTTACCCTGCTTTTACGAGGTGTTTAAAAGAAAAAGAAAGAAAAAAGCTTTATCACAGCACAGGGCAAAACCCAAAATAGCTGAGGACTATGGAAAATAAGTTCCCAAATGGCAGTTCCTGCCTGGGTTTCTGTTTACAAGGACGTCCAGGTTTAAACCAGCGGCATCTGAAAAGAACTAGGTTGAATTGCCTGAATTATTTCCCTCCCCCTCCAAAAAAAGTGGGGTGGGAGAGGGAAAAAATCCTTATAATCAAGACAGAAAAGGTGAGAGAGACATTTTCCTTTGCCCCTGGAATTAGGTTTCTTCTCCGCTCAGTAGGACTCCAGGAGAGATGTTTGTTCAGGTTATTAAAACAACACCTTCCACACACCTGGACTTTGCAAAAACCATGTTTCCGATCTTTTCTTTCTCCTGCCCAAGTATTTTGGACTGGGGGCTGCTGATTTCTTCCTTTCTTGACCTTGCTGTCAGTGAGCCGAAAACTGAACCGGGCCCCAGAGGACCCTGTGCGTTACTAGAATAATAAGCGACGATAAAGGCAGAAGATACTGGAGTCACTGCCGCACCCCTCCCCCACCTCCCACCGCTACGACCCCGACCCCTCCACCGCATCGCGTCCTCCCGCAGCGCCGCCTGCTCCTGCACCTGGAGGCGGCGGGTGCGGCCCTGTGGTTTTGGCGCCACCTTGAGGCCCCTTGGGGAACTACTCCTCAAATAAACGATGGGAGGGGGCGGAGTCCCGACCGTCTGGTTACCATGGAGGTGCTGACACCTTCTGGATGCACCTTAGCATTGCACGGCAGGAATAAAGCTCAGAATCTCCAAGTGGCAGAAAAGATAAACTGTGTGCGGCACGTCGATTAAGAAAAAACAAAACATTTTCCATAGCTTTGCAATGTGTCACGAACATGATCTGTTGGAAAACAGAAACGTCTTTGAAACTGTTCGGGGAGCAACAAATCCTCTCTAGCGAGACTCGCTGAGGTTTTAAGCAAATAAAATCTGCGCCTCTTGGGTGTCTAGAAGTCTGGCTGTGTTTTTTCCAGGGTTGTTAACAAATTGCTTGCCCTCCTTTTCTTCACACGGCAGCTGTCTTTCTGCCTAATGTGTGGCGTGAGTTTCAGGGAATTTATCAGAAAATGTTCGTGCTGCATGTGTGTGCTGGCAATCGGCTTTAACAAGGAGACTTAAACACCTCTGCAGTCGCTTCTGCTTTTGAGGTACAACAGAGAACGCAAAGACTGGTTAAGTGAAAGGGATTTTGTGTCTTCTCTCATTATGTTCAATACATTTCCCTCCAGGGCTCATGAGGTTTTAGGGAAAGGGACCAGTAATAAGAGTGATCTCAGGCTTCCAAAAGATACTTGGGATCTGATGAACCCTTGGGTTAAACAGAGTCAGTGCTGTTTCCTAAAAGTCCATTGCAATTCAGCTTCTAGACATTTTTTCCGGGATAAAAAGGGTATCCCTAGTGAAAACTGTCCAAACCACTGTTTGCAAAAGGCAGTTCCATGAACAACAAAATAACAGGGGTAAGGACTATTCCTGGTTAAAAGATTAAAGAAACTCAACAACTAAATGCAATACCTAATCCTTGATGGAGGAAATTTTAAAAAAAATAGTAAAGTACAAGTTTGAGAATACCTCGGGAAATTTGAATCTAAAGTGCAGATTAGATAATAATCTTGTATCAGGGTTAAAATTCTTGAGTGTGATAATTATATGTGGTCAAGTAAGAACGTGTTTTGTTTTTAGGAGATACATGTCGAAGTATTTACAGCTGATATTCATCATCTCTGCAACTTTTAAGATTCAGCCAAGGTCGAGGGGTGGGGTGGGGTGCGTGGACAGAGAGGAAAAGGAAAGAGAAAGTTATCTAAAATGTAAAATGAGAAACGTTCTGAACCTATGATATGTGGGTGTTCATTGAGTATCATTCTTGCAATTTCTCTGTAAGTTTGAAATTTTTCAAAATTTAAAAAATTGGGAGAAAAACACCCTTGTTACTCTGGAAATTAAAACGGGATGTGAAGCTTTTGCACAGCAAAGGAAACCATAAGCAAAACAAAATGACAACCTACGGAATGGGAGAAAATATTTGCAAATGATGAGACTGACAAGGGATTAATTTCCAGAATATATAAACAGCTCATACATCTTAATAACAAAAAAGCCAAACAACCCAATCCAAAAATGAGCAGAAGACCTAAACAAGCAATTCTCCAATGAACACATACAAATGGCCAATACACACATGAAAAAATTCTCAATATCACTAATTATCAGAGAAATGCATATCAAAACTGCAATGAGGTATCACCTCACACCAGTCAGAACGGCCATCATTAAAAAGTCCACAAAGGATAAATGCTGGAGAGGGTGTGCAGAAAAGGGAACCCTCCTACATTGCTGGTGGGAATGCAGTTTGGTGCAGCCATTATGGAAAACAGTATGGAGATTCCTCAACAAACTAAAAATAGACCTACCATATGATCCAGCAATCCCACTCCTGGGCATGTATCCGGAGGGAACTCTAATTGGAAAAGATACATGCACCCCAATGTTCATGGCAGGACTAAATAAAATAGCCAAGACATAGAAGCAACCTAAATGTCTATCGACAGATGACTGGATAAAGAAGTTGTGATATATTTATACAATGGGAATACTACTCAGGGATAAAAAGAAAAGGAATCAAATAATGCCATTTGCAGCAACATGGATGGACCTGGAGATCGTCATTCTAAGTGAAGTAAGCCAGAAAGAGAAAGAAAAATACCATATGATATCACTTATATGTGGAATCTTTAAGAAAAAAAGAAAGAAAGAAAGAGAAAGAAAGAAAGAAAGAAAGAAAGAAAGAAAGAAAGAAAGAAAGAAAGAAAGAAAGAAAGAAAGAAAGAAAGGAAGGAAGGAAAAAGAACACTAACGAACTCATCTACAAAACAAAAACATACTCGAAGACATAGTAAACAATCTTATGGTTACTGGGGGAAAGGGGGTGAAAAGGGATAATTAGGGTATTTGAAATGTGCAAATGTTTACCACTTATATACAAAAATAGATTTTAAAATTTATTCTGTATAGCACAGGGAATTATATTCAATATCTTATAATAATCTTTAATGGAAGCAAATATATGTATGTCTATGCATGACTGGGACATTATGCTGTACACCAGAAACTGACACATTGTAACTGACTGTACTTCAATTTTAAAAAAAAACAAACAGGATGTGACACAAAGCAGACATCTTTCCATGGAAGGAAATTAGGGTTTCCACATTGAAAACCCTAATGTGGGGACCCAAATTGGTCCCAGTGTCCCCTCTCCTTGTGTCCTGGAAGTTTTTGAAAAACAATCTTGAACAGCCATGGAGTTTATCACATTAACTTGCGATTGTTAAAAAAAAATTCTCTCAGGAGCTTATCCATCTTTATGATTCAAGCATTGCCAGAATTAATACCATCAAAATTGCAAGAAATCCAATAGAATACTGTAGATGTTTTCAAAACAGAATATTAAAGATACACATATGTTTCTTCTCAAAGAGTCAATCACACACCTCTCTCTGCTGCACATTCCATACAAGTCCTAGACTGTTGCCGTTAGCTGTGTTGCTGTGAAATTGGTTTGCTTACATGGTGCATCAGTTGAGGCTGGTGTATGCAACGGTAACAAACACCCCAAGTCTCAGTGACTTCATTTTGAGCCAGCTCAAGCTGGGTGTCACTCAGGAGCCTGGCTTTTCAAAGGTTGCCTCTCCTGTCACCTTGGCAGGGGCAAGAAAAGGAAATTCTGCCCTGGGAATTGAGTGTCTAAGGCCAGAAGTGACATGCCACTTCCATTCACAATTCATTGGCCTGAGCTGATCGCATGGCCCCAACACACCCTTGGGAACAAGAAGTTCAGTCTTCCCTGTGTCCAGGCAGATGGGCAAGCTGACTTTGGTTTAGCAGCCTCATCTCTGCCACACGTGTCTTTCCTCTCCTGGCAGCGGGTGACTCTGTCTTGTTTCTCTCTGCAGCCCCAGTGCCTTGCATGATACCTTGGAGCATAATAGGTGCACAAGAAGTGCTTATTGAATGAATGTATGACTTTTCCTAGACTTTTCTCCCTAATAAATGAGGGAAAATGTAATGCATGAATACCATGTACCAAGATGGTCTGACCATGACATCTCATTTAATCCTCTTTTGGGGTAGGTACTGTTAGTATCATCATTTTACAGGTGAGGAAACAGAGGTCTAGATATCTTAAATAACTGACCCCAAATTTTCAGCTACAAGTGAGGGAATCAGGATCTCTTAACCCATTACTTTGTTGCCTCTTTGAGATTAGGGTGAGGGTCTTGGAAATTAGAGGCAACTTAAAAAGTTCAAATGGACACTTCTATATAAATAAAAAGTCTATATGGAAACATACATTTATGTAATTTCATAACTATATATACACTGTCAGTAGTGTACACATGAAGGCATGACTTCTGAACACATAACTCAATGTCTATGAAGTTTTAGCTTTTTATACCACCAACTTGTAATTAACCCTGTTGGGTTAAAGGACTCATTATCAGACCCTGCAAGAAGCAGACTGCTCTCTGGGAGCTGCAGACAGGGCTTTGATTGATGGACAGGACAGGGAGAGGAAGAGGTGAGGAGGCTATTTGTTCTTCACCAAATTTGCAGCCTGTAGGATGCGTGTTCTGAGCCTCAGGGAATGCGACAGACTTTGAATGCGACAGACTTTGAATCATCATCTTACCTCAAAATGACTACCGTGTCTCACGGTGGCAATAAGCAAAGGAGGCCCCAGAGGGGTTGTGAAGGATGGAATGAAGTCAGGAGAGAAGAGCGGCTCCCAGGAGGGAAGGGAATCTTCTACCTTCTCAGGAGCCAGCCTTTTTCATTAGAATTATTCATTATTTTATTTTACTTTCAGGACTTTGGGAGTTGTGTGTGAAGAGATGCAGGGAGAAGTCAGGGAGCAGAAACTAGACTGTATCATTTAAATTCTATACGGTCTCAGAGGACAGGAATCCCGTCATGGAGGAGCAATCAAGTCCGGCTTCCTGGAGGAGGCAATCTATGGCGACCAGAAGGAGAGGTGAGTATGTTGGAATTGGCAGTGGGCTCCGACAAGCCAGGGGCTTGTTCACTTGGTAGCCCCCCAGCGCCCGGCGAACGCCCGTCGAGCAAGTGCTCAATGCTGGCCCGCTCCAAGAACATTCAGGCCCGGGAGTCACGCTTGTTCCCCCACCGGACCTACAACAGCCCTGCCTGCGGAGTCACACGCGCATGCGCTGTGGGTCCTTCCCGCCAGGCCTCTGAGACGGCGTCCCCGCCCTCCCCCGCTTCCAGGCCAGTGCGCAGGCGCGCGAAAAGCGCGCACGGGTGACGTCACTTCGTACGGGACTCCGCCAGAGGGGGAGTCGCGCGCTGACGGCGTCGCCATGGAGCCGAGGGAGGGTGAGGGACCGCTGAGGGGATGGGCTGGGGACACTGAGGGGCCACCGGAGGGACGGGCGGGGGGCGCGGAGGGGCCACCGGAGGGACGGGTGGGGTTGCTGAGGGGCCTCCGAGGATTGGGCAGAGGGACCGCCAGAGACAGACTGGGGACTTGGAGGGGTGGGGGGGACGCCCAGGGCTCTGAGCGGGGTTTCGGGGTCGAACCTTCGGCGGACTCAGATCCGGAGCCCGACCCGGTGGGTGGAGTAAATGGGAGAAAACGAAGTAGGGCTACCTTCTGGGCACTTGGTGGTGTGCGCCCCCGTTAAGATCTGCCTCCCATGTCATCCCATTTTATAGAAGGGAAAACAGGCTCACAGCTGCCGGCAGGGGCAGGACTGGAAGCCAGTTTAACCTAAACGCTGGAGCGCTTCATCACTGACCTCTTAAGGAATGCTTCCTGAGACCTCGGCTGTCCCAGGCCCTGAGGAAGTTGGCTCCAGGGCCCTTGAGCTTTGGTGATTTATTGCAGGATTGCCTGGCAAAGATATTAGTAGGGCTCTTGGTGCCCCAAGTTCTGTTAGAGCCGAGAGGACAGCCCTGAATAAATCCACTCCTCCCTTACAATGTGGGCAGCATGTAAACAGCACAGTAAGTAGGTGCTGGTAGTACAGTGGGATAGTAACAAAGACCTTTGGAGACGCCTGCTGAGTGCCAGGTCGGCCCAGGGCTAGAGGTAAAAGGAAGAGCAAGACTCATGCTGACCTGACAGGCACTTAAAACAGAACAGGGTTCAGGCACTTCTCACATTAATATATGTCGCCTCTTATTATCCTAATCATTTCCCATGTTTTGGTAACTTTCCAAGGGCAAGGATCTGCCCTTTCATTCTCTCCCTTCCCTTGCAGTTAGCCCACTGCTTTCTAAATGGGAGTCACTCAGATGTTTGTGATTAATTGACTCTGGAGCAAGGGCCACAATTCCTGCATTTCTTGTGTCTCACACCATATCCTGCACAGTGTTGGGGATATTGTAGGACCTCTGGGTCATTAGTGAAAGTGATAAATATAATAGCCTTTTAATAGTTGTATTGATGTAATGGTTTCTGTTTGAAAAAACAGTGAGGGTCCTCTGGGTTCCTAAAGGAGGGCGGTTCCTAAAGAAGGAACATGGGTCTGTGATCGAGCACTCAGAGATTGCTTTCTGGAGGAGGTGGCATCTCAGCTAGACCTGAAGCGGGGAGGGGAAAGGAAGGAGAGGGGTACAAAGGCCTGAAAGAGAGATGAGGGGCAGGTGTGTGGGGCCAGGGAACAACACAGTTGGGCCACTTTCTGAATTAGAGGTGAAGGGTGATGGGAGATGAGGCCAAAGAGGCCAGCAGGGCTTTGCAGCTCATCCCACACCCTATGCCAGGGGCCCAGGGCAGTGGAGCAGGATGGAAGGGAGACTTCTGGAGGTCTTGCCAAAGCTGGGTCTTGAGGAGTAAGGGTTTTCCTGAGGGACAGTGCTCCCAGCAGGAAAGAACAAGCCAAGCACTGAAAAGTACCCATGTAGCCCTACCCAGGCCGACAGCAGTATAATCTTGGCCTGCATCTTTGGAGATGCATGTTGCCTAAGTACAGTCAGATCTGCATTCTTGATTTCTGTGGTGGTTCAGAAGCACAGCTGGGGTCAAGAGGCACCCGCAGTGTTTGCAGTGGGCTCCAGAAGGCTCTGGGGTCTGGCTGTGAAGGGTCTGGTATGGGTGCTGCTGTTCCAAGGGGATCTGTGTCTAGCCTGAGGGCATAAGCAGAAGAAAGCTTTGGCTCTGGCCCTTAAAACCTTAGAACTATTTGTAGAGGTTTAACAAATTGACATAAAATGGGCGAAGGTTGTGAAGACACCCAGCAGTAACAAGGTTGGAAACCATCTATTGCCCATCAGTAGGGGACCACTTGAGTAAAATGTGACCTGCCCCCATCGCAGAATACTGTCTAACTGCAGAGAGGAATGGGGGTGTTCTTTGTGTACCATGTGGACTAATCTGCAAGACAGCAAGCAGCAGCGGCGTTCAGAGCAGTGTGTGCAGCTGCATGCATGCATTGTGCAGCACCTCAGGGAAAGAGAGTGAGGGCAAGCATGGCAGTGTCTCCTGTGAGGAGCCTGAGGCGCCTGGGGAAGAATGCAGAAGAAGAGCAGGTGCACTGAGTACCTTGGGGAAAGGGACGTGGTACTTGGCAGATGATGGGGAGAGGCTTTTCATTATGGATGCGTTTGTATGTTTCAAAGCCCTATGTACAAAAAATTAAGTTTTTAAAATGTAATTTATTCATATGACTCAAAGCCATACAGTTCATAAATGTTTATGGTGAGGAGCTGGCTGCCAGCCCCACCCCACCACCCAGGCAGGTGACTCCCAGCTCTCTGGCCATGGGACTGTTCCCTCTTGTCACCTTGGAGCAGCCTCCACTCATGTAGGGAAGACTGAGGACCCAAGAGTTTGAACCTGTCCCTCTTTCCTGCCGGGGTGGTAAGAGGTGCCCCGTCACATCAAAGTGATCTGAAACAAAGTTCTGTATGAATGCAAGGATATCCTTCTGGACCAAGAAAACAAAAATTCAGTGAATACTTTAGTGTGTTTAGATGAATGTGCTGATTTTATCTTTTTCTGCTTAGCTGGAAACTGCCTTTTGTTTTTCTCCATTCTAAGAGGAGCACATGCTTAATGTAAATTCTATTGGGACTTCCCCAGTCAAATAATTAAAGAATACCTGTTGCCTAAAACTTCATTTCCAAAATTGGATCTAGAGTAAAAGATTCCTGCAATAAAGGGGATTGTAGTTGGTAATTCAAAATAGTAGCTGACTTAGAAATCACTTGTGTTTAAGGCAAGTATGCAGGACTTACGGCAAGAGTGAAGTAATTGTGGCTGTCTTCAGACTAAGTAGACCAAGGGTGAAATCACAGCCTTGACTGAGCAGAACTCTCATCTCCGAGTGAGGACTTGGGAATGCTTGGGTCCATGGTTTGGGTTGCATTTGTTCTCATGCTCCAAGTTCATGAGACTAGCCTAAACATTTGGGTTATGTTGAATTTACAGTGTTTGGACTCTTTGCAATTTGTTGTGAGAGTAAAACCTATCACTAACCTGGGTTTTTTGATATAGGGATCAGAAGCCCCAGATTCTGGTCTGGTGTGGCAGAGCTCAGGGTGCAGTGGGAGCAGGTGTCCTGTGACCTGGGACTGCTGCGCTGCATGGCTCTTGGCTTTGTGTTCATCGGTCACACCCTTTATTGCCATAGGTGTTTCCAAACAAGACATTCGTGAGCAGATTTGGGACTACATGGAGTCGCAAAATTTAGCTGATTTTCCCCGGCCTGTTCATCACAGGATTCCCAACTTCAAGGTACTGAGGCATTCCCGGAACATTCACGGGGAAGCACGCTATTCCTAGATGAGTAACAATAGTAACTCAGTTACCATCCTGCTTCACGGTGGATTTAAACTCGGTGAGCAGTGAGTGGTGTGAAATCCGAACCAGATGCCAGGACTTTTGTGTTTTGAGATGCCCCTCATTGCGTTAACCTGCACCCTCAAGTGCCTCTTCCTTTTCTGTGCAGGGTCGGTGGGTGGGTTGCATCTTGCCATGAGGTGGTGCTAAGGTGGTGCTGACAGAGGAAAGGGTTTCTTTGGCCAAAAGCTGGAGATTGTTGTGGTGCTTTTCACACAGTTGGCTCCCTAAGAAGCCCAGTGAGGCTGCTTCTCAGCTCTTTCCACCCTGGCTGCTTCCTTAGATGTTTCTCAGGTGACCCTGGATCTTGTCTCAGAATTGGCCCACATGCCTGTTTGGGTGAGATGCTAGAGCATCAGGCTGTGGGCGGCCCAGTGTCGTGTCCTCTCAGTAACATGCACTTGCATTTAAAAACAGGGTGCTTCTCGGGCTGCTGAGCATTTCCCACGCTTACAGGCGTTCAAAATGGCCAGAACCATTAAAGTCAATCCTGACGCTCCCCAGAAAAATGCCCGCTTCTTCGTCCTGGACGTAAGTGCACCTCTGTCTGTCTGCTTAACCAGGGCTCTTATGTGGCTTGCCAAAACATCAAAGACCTCGAGGCTTTTGCCAGAACGCAGGAAGTTAAAGTGGACCCCGATAAACCGCTGGAAGGCGTCCGGCTGCTGGCGCTGCAGGTAATCCCATTTCCCCGAGCTGGAGCCCTGGCCACTGACCAGCCCACCTTCCCCAGGTGCTGGCAAGTGTTCACAGTCCCACATTTAGAGGATGGTGCTTATGACTCCCTTCAATGCAGAACGTGCCCTGGGAGTCGTTTTTTCCAGGACTGTCTGGAAGTTTTTCATCATCAGTCAAAAGTCCTGAACATTTCTGAGTTCAAAGAGAAAGCACTTTGAAACAGTGACTTTGAGTCATCCCAGTTCTGATGTATCTATCAGAAGAGAATGATTACAATATGTGTATTTCCTCTGCTACATTTGTAACACTAAAATTCTTTAAAACTTAGGAACCCGTGAGTGAGAAATCTGATAAATGAGTTCCCAAAATATATGAATTAGAACAGTGTTTCTTAGCTTAGATATAATAGGCCCCTTTTTGAGAAAAAAAAATTCCCCCAGGGTTACTTTAACTTATTATAACTTAATCTTGTAAGTATAAGCATAAAACTTGGCATAAATTTTAATGCTCATAGCTCTTATGCAACTGTAAAACCAAAATAAACATGTAAATTAAATATAAGCAAAATTAGAAAAGCAATAGCATTTGGATAACAGCACTCATTTAATGTAACAGCTAATGTTTTTTGCCGAAACAAAGCACTGTTGACAGTGTTAGTGTGGTGCTGTGTATGTCAGTGCAGGGTCTGTGGGATTCTGCCGTCCACCACTCGACCTCAGGTGACGACTCAGGTCCCCCACAGCTCCTGAGAAGCCTCGATCTGTGGGGCGCCCCTCACTCTGGGTGGGGAAGTGCATGCCCTGCAGGCAGGGGTGGTGATGCACAGGCCGCAGACCACACCAGGAGGCATGGCTTCCCAGACCCTCATTTGGTTCTATAGCCTATTCGCAGTAAATGCCCTGGTGGTGTTTTGAGATCCCCTGGCCTGAGCACCCTGGCTGTAAGGTAGCACCTTTCGGGGAACTTTGAAGACTCTCTGTGGCCAGGGACCGGTTCTGAGTCAGGCTCAAGCAGATCGGCTCTTGGTGAGTCTCAGAGTTCCCCAGGGGATCCTAGTGTACAGCCAGGGCTGAGGTCCACAGAGCTGGGCTGAGCAGAGTAGTGTGCAGTGCCCCTAGGATCTGGAGCCTGCAGACAGAGTGACCCCCCTCTGTCACACTCAGAAGGAAAATAGCACGTACTCGTTATCTGTGTTGAAATAATCTTCTTGGGGTTGAAAACCTTTATTTAAGCCAAACTCTGATTTTACAGTGTTTTATTGGTCTTAGGTTGTCATCTCCTGCACAAAAAGTAAAAATGCTGTTTTTACATGAAAGAGTTTACAAGTTGTATGATTGCCTTATGGCCCACCCTGCATAATCTACAGTGGTGGCCTTGGGCCATGGGTCTCGAACTTCTCCTGTGCATCAGAACATACAGTGGGCTTGTCCAAGCAGGTTGCTGGGCCCCGCCCCAGAGCTTCTGATCATTTCTACCGGTGGCCAGGGGCCCCCACTTTGAGAACCCTTGCTCTGGGCCTCACAATAGACATTTGAGAATTAAATAGAAGAAAAGGGCTATCGTCATGGGTCAGTTTTTATATATTGATTGTAACAAGTCCTGATCTCTCAGACTGCGATTTACCGAGCAGCAAACTAGATATAAATGCTTGATGGGATGATGTTTTAACGTGGCTGTGCAAGGCTGGCTTCAAATGAAAACATCGTTGTAATTGTACAGTGTGTAATGCTGGCAACAGAAGGCATAGGCAAGCTATGGTTGGAGTTTTAATGAGAACAGACCTTCATTTGGGTTTGCACTGTCGCTTTAACCTGTGACAATTCTGAATGGCAAGTAGAGTAGAGTCAGCAAGCTTTATGACTTGTGACCTGCTTCTGTTTCTGAAGTGTTAAAAACTTACACAAGAAGGTTCCCATGTTGAACTTTGTCATTTATTGACTTTCTTTTAAAAGAGCAAAAAAACGTTGCTGGTTCCAACACCACGACTGAGAACGGGGTTGTTTAATAAGATCATACCACCCCCCGGGGCAACGAAAGATGTCTTGAGAAGATGTGCCACCTCTGAGGTAAGTTTGAGAAGCAGTGCCCACCACTGGGAAGAACCGTCCTCAGCCGCGGCTTCCGGTGAGTCAGAACAGTGCAAATTCACCACAGGGTTGAAACTGTGCTTAACAAACCCAAATGAGGAGCAGCGTTAAAGTAATCAGCAATGTTGTCATTAAAGGAGCTGAGGAGAAAAACTGCAACTCGATTTTCTTTTGCACCAAGTTGGCAAATTGTACATTCCGGTTGAGAAAAGGAGTAGCCAGTTTTCTGGTGCTCTGGCACCCTCCAGTGTTATTCTGTGGTGCCGTTCAGTGTCCCATACAACTGAGGACACGGAGTGGAATTTCCAAAATATGTTCAATGGGAAATTGCCTCACCAAGTGCTTAAGTAATGATGGCTTTGGTAGTTCAGCATCGTGATTTTCCCGACTGCCTCACAGTGTCATAAAGCCAAGCTGTGCGACTCTTACGCTGGGGTGCCTTATAATGGCATTTGTCTAGTTTTTTAAAGGCAGAGAAATAGAATTTGGTGACATTTTTAAAGTTCTAGAGTTGACCCCAGATAATTTGATTTCTATTCAAATAAGAATAAGAAATAGGGCATCAAGATACTCCTTTTTAAAAGGGATTTTCTACTTATGTCTAGTGTATACAGAGTGAATGCTGTATTGTTTATTGATAACCTGGCTTATTCCAAAAACAGACTTTGACCTGGCGTACAAAAGCACATATAATAAAGTAAGATAATAAAATGTGTAGAGAAAAGAGCAAAGGGAAGATAAGCGCAAGAGACACCCATGGTTCTTTCTGGTCAGTGTTCAAAGTGCACACCATGTGTCCGCTGAGGTGGGCAGACGTGGCCACAGGTCTGAGCCCACACCTCGGAGAGCGACAGGGATTGTGATGGGTTACGAGTCGTAGGTTCTGGACAGTGACAGCAGCTCTTTCCTGGGGTTGAGGTCCAGGTTGGACATGGCCGTGGTGCCGGTATAGTGGTCTGTGTCACCCTGAACAGCACCCTGCTCCCCCTTCTGAAGGGACCCGATGCACTGCTCATTGCCGGGAGTCCCGTGAAGCGCCAGCACTGGCTGGTCTCTCACAGGCTCTCCCGACAGCACGGCCCTGCCAGGGTAGAGCCAGGCGGGCTGTCGTGACTGAATCCCATACGGACCGAACGGCGGTGTTTGGGCTCTTTCATGTCATGAGATCCTGGATGGAAATCAGAGATCAAGTCATGGACTTCAAAAAGATTTTCATTTCTTTATGGTAGCGGAAAAAGTGGAGAGGCTCCTAAGGCCACGTCTACATGCAGATGCAAATTTAGTGTGGTTATTATTTAGGTTGTTTAAGTCCCTTACCCATCTGGGGACTCTTTGTGGACTAGAGCAGGACTTTGGGAAGTCAGGAGGACTCCTGGATGCTCGTGCTTTGGTCAGACTCAGCAGGGGAGGCTGACCCACTGGGAGAAGAGGAGGTCAGACAGGTTACAACACAGGAAACACCATGTGGGTGTCGCTCCCTGAGGCTGCCAGGCACCGAGCCCACGGAAACGGGCTTGAGGACGCAGGCTGTGGACGTGAGATGCCTGCCTGCATGGCCGCTGTGAGCTTCAGGGAAGACAGGCTTTCCTACCGCAAGGGTGCCATGGGTCGATAATGGTGGTCTGACTGTTGGGAGGCCCCAGACTAAGCACAGTACTGATCCTGTGAGCAGCCCATCTTTATCCATCGACAGGGCCCCAGATCACATCCGCACAGCATTCTGGTCTAGTTTCCTAGATTTCCCTGTCGCCCGTTGTCAGTCACAGCTGCAGCAGCCTCCCTGTGCAGGCCTCCCTTAGTCAGTGCAAGGGTGGTACTTTGAGTGCTTTCTGGTTGAATGCTTAATACGTCAGGAGTGATCTGCTGTTCGTGAAGAGTGAGAGAGTATTGCCTGGTGAAGTAGTACACACAGTAAACGACCACATCTTACGTGCTCCACGCTTTACCCCCCACTGTCGTTTCATCCCAACACCAGGGGGCGAGGTAGGGCTGGTGTCCCTGCCTTACTGAGGGAGAGACTCAAGCTCAGAGTTTCCTCCTGCAGAGACCGCAGGGCAAGGGGGGATGTGGACCCACTTCCCTGTGGCCCCCGAGCCTGTGTTCTGAACGCTGTGCTCTCTGCCTCCTGGGAGAGGCTGACTTGCTGGACATTATGAAATGACTGTCTTGTTGGCTTGTGCTGTCAGTTCCTCCTGAAGTCTTTGCTGGGAAAGAATGGTGGGCAATGTCCTAAAATGGTTCTGATCCCCGGTTTTCCTGGGCTGCCACCTCCATGGTGCTGAGTGTGTGCTGTGGGGCGGTGAGCTTCCTGTGGGGCTCATTTGGACTCTTGAGTTGTGAGGCAGGGTGGCCACTCTGCTGGGGAGCTCTCAGGCCACGTGTCTGTCCCTCCACAGGGTGTGAGGAACCACAGCGCTCCCGTGGGCTTGGATTCCAGGGTCCTTGTGGACTTGGTGGTGGTGGGGTCCGTGGCTGTTTCTGAAAAAGGTAAGAGTAAGAACAGAGACTCTGGAATGTGCCCACTTACCCTGTAGCTTGCTATTCCTGGTGCCCCTGTCACCTTTCCGACGTTGAAGGTGAGTAATTTCAGCTTTCGGGACGCATGCCTGGCCTCCAGAACCACTGCATCTGTTACTCGCTGTGAAGAACTGACTCCGTTCCTCCCACTCCTGGCCCCATTCAGCACCTTTACAGCATTTTCACTTTTCGTAACAGGAAAAATAAAGTGAGATAATCTCTCTTCGGGTGTTGAAAGATGTCCTTCTGTTCTTAAGTTGACTGGAACTGGAGCTGGATTTATTTGCAGTGTGTCAGTCAAGAGTTGGTTTTGGAGAGCCTCCAGTAGACGGAAAGGACGTTGGGTTCTGGCCCTTGTTTTTGCTGTGAAGCAGCAGCCCCTGGACAGCGGGGTGTCCCGAGCCTGCCTGTGGGCCTGGCACTTCCCGCAGGCGGGTGACAGGGCCGGGGCTTCCTGGGGCCTCCGTCCCCTCCGTCCTGCTCCCCGCAGCCTCAGCTTGGTGCTGTGTGGAAACAAGCTGCTGGTTCTGCCGTGGGCTCAGGAGGCTCCGGGTCGGGGTGTGCAGTGTGACTGGGCCCCGCCTTGCTGGGAAAGCTCCCCCTCCCCGCAAGGGAAGAAGTAAGAGAACCTCCTGCGTCATCATCCGCAAAGCTCTCCTGTGAACGTGAACTGGCCGAAGCCAAGTTCTTCTTTCAAGAGAGGTTCCCAGTAAATAGTTGGTGAGAGAGGCTCTGAGTCCTTCATTCCAAACCCTGAACGCTGTGTTTTTAAATGTTGGCTTTTAATATTGTCACCTTAAGTGGACTCTTTCCCTGCTCCCACTCTGAGCCAGCAGGTGAGGTGCTGTAGGAGTGAGGTGTTGTAGTTCTCAGTCCTTGCTTTCTGTGTGTCCCCTGTCACAGATAATTTATCTGTGACCTCAGGGACAGGTACACAAAAGCACTTGTTTCCTCCACGCCGGCACACCAGCACCAGGCCAGCACTGGGCGGGCTCTGCTTTGGGCTGTCAGTGCGTGGGAGGAACAGATGTGGAGCTGAACTACCTACAATACAGGGTGCTCAGGGCTGGAAACAGAAGCCAGGGTGGACATCAGTGGGCTCGGAGGAGGGACCTGTCAGCCTGAGCAGGGCCCCAGCTCAGTGGTGACCTCAGAGCTGGCTCTGGCCTGCCAGGTGTTTCCGAGGCCAGTGGAGCCAGGCAGGGAGAGGGAGCAGCATGGTGATGTGGTGCGGCCCTTGGTGGTTGGTGCCGGCTTTCCCGAGGCCTGAGGCCGGAGGACAGGCTTCAGGCTGTACTCTTGGCGGTGGGAAATCAGCAAAGGTTTCTTCTTTTAAAGGGACATTAGGATGGATGAACAAAAGAAAAGTGTTTGTAAACATCACTGTTTAAATTAGATAAACTCTCTGATTAAAACAACAAAATTACTATGCATGTTTTAAAAATGTGGATAGCACAGAAAGCATCACTGGGCCACCTTCCCTCTGCCTTTCCCCAGGTGCCCACGTAAGTGTCAGCACGGTGTGAGGTGCAGCTGTCTCACATGCTCCATGTGCTCATCCTGTGCGTTCATCCAGCTCCTTTGCTTGCGCTGCAGTGCTCTGTCCTGCTGCTGGGGTCGCCCAGGCCTCTGCCCGTCAGTGCGGGAGGTCGGCCTCCTGTTCAGCAGCCCTGACTGACAGACATCTGTCTCCAGCGTTGGCTGTGGTCTTTCCCTTGCATATAACACTAGAATGACGTGTAGTCTTATTGTATGGTCTGGGGTGCCCTCAAGGACTACCTTTGGGGTGATTCTTAGAAGAGGGAAAAAACAAAGTGTTTTAAATCCTGATGGATGTTGCCAAATTACCCACCAGAAAGGGTGCCCAGCCCACATCCCGGTCTGTCTGTCTTGCCTCTCTCCCAGCTTCCCTGTTAATAACTAGAATTATCCCACTTTAATTTTTCTGTCTGATAGTGAACCGTGGTATTTGCGTTGCCTCTTGATTTGCATCTAGTATGGGTGAGGCTGAACATTTCTCCTGTGTTCACCGTCCATCTGCCTATCTCTCTGGGCTGTTCATACCCTTTGCTGTTATGCTGTTGCATTGTCTTTCTCTTGCCTCTTTGCATGAATGGTTGAAGGCTTTTCGTGGTTGAAGCAGCACGGCCAGGTAGGAGTCTCAGAGGGACGCAGGAGCAAGGTGTGTGCACACTTGGCGGTGATGCCTGTGCCGAGTAGAAGTCAGAAGTCCTGAGCCGGCCTGGGTGTCCTGCTGAGAGGGGCTTACCTGGGGGCTGAAAGGCGTGCCAACACCCACTGTCTTGCTGCGTCCTTTGCCCCTGCTTAGCTTGTCCTTCACTTTAGGTAACGAGTCCTTTCCTCCTGTCACATTTTGAATTCACAAGATAGCACTAGTGCTGCTTAAACTGCTTCCTTCCGGGCTGCAGGGCTGCTCGGCTGCTCCGGGCCGCTCCTTGGTGCTTTTAGCGGCAAGGCTATTCCATTTCGCCTCCATATCACTGAGCTAGACATTGTATTTTCCCTCCAAGATGAAGAAGATTTGCCTTTAGTAGGAATTTGTTTGTAGCCTTTTAAAAATCTACTCTTTTCATTACTTCTAAGTTGAGCTCCACTAATGTACAGCTCACATAAGTGCCAGCTCAGTCTCCTTTGTAAAGGAGATGCCTCTGTGTTGGCAGGATTCCAAGTTCACTTCAGTGTGTGTTGACCACGCGCCAGGTCAGTGTGGCTGTTCCTCTCACTCCTCTGCTTTCGCTGGGCTGCTGAGGGTTACCTGGAAGCGTCTGTGAAAGGATCAGGGATACCGGGTTCAGGTCTCTCCTTCCGTTGTGACCCGATGAGAGAGGTGCTCTGCACGATTCCCCAGACCCCACAGAGGTGCTCACTCTCTGCATTGCCTCTTAGGCTGGAGAATTGGAAAGGGAGAAGGCTATGCTGACCTTGAATACGCCATGATGGTGTCGATGGGAGCAGTCGGCCCGGGGACGCCAGTGGTCACCATCGTCCACGACTGCCAGGTGCTTCCTGGGGACAGGCCCAGCAGAGCTGCCGCTGCGCCCTGAGAGCATGAAGAGCATGACAGGCGGGGAGATGGGCCTCTGCCGTCGCTCCGTGCCCCGTCTGCCATGGCGTTGCTCGTCCAGGCCCGGTTCGCCCACTGGCAGGGCAGCTGGGCTTTGTCCGCCGGGGTTTGGGGGACATGGAGCTTCCGCCAAGCGGTACAGTGAACACGGCTGGAGCTGTTCCCCTTCAGCTCTCTTACCTGCTTCTGTTTGACCAGGTTGTCAACATACCTGAAACACTCCTTGAGGATCACGACCTCACAGTGGACTATATCCTCACCCCAACGCGAGTTATCACCACAGGGTGTGAGCGCCCTAAGCCAGCGGGAATCACATGGTCCAAGGTGGGTCACTGTGGCAGGCAGCGTGGCCAGCACCAGCCTGTGGCGTACAGACGCCTCCGCTTTCCCTGTCTCCTCTGTCTAGCGTGGCTGCCGTCCCCAGGCCTGTGTTGCATGGCTGTGCGTTTGGGTCGCCTGTGAGCTTTTGAACAATTCAGCTTCTGAGTCGGTCTCCATGCGTGGGCCTGAGAATCTGCTTTGCAAACACGCCTGTTCTGACAGGCAGGTGTACTGTCAGCTGATACCCAGAAGTGATCGAGCTGATGCCTTGAATCTGCTTGCCAGCTAGTTTTCCTGTCTAAGAGCTGTCTTCTGCCATCCCGGCTACGCATGGTCCTAAATCATCAGTCTTTCCTTCTGCAAACCCCGATTTTCTTACTGCCGTCTGCATCCCCGGGCTGAGGCAGAGCCTTCGTGAGCTGATGCCTTGGCGACACCTGTCTCCTGAACAGGCTGTGGCACGTGTTACAGGCTAACCTGCAGTCGGGGTTTGACCCCAAGTATCCGCCTTCAGGTTATGATGCTGTCCGCTGGTAGAGAGCCAGCATCACTGAGAAAACAGGAGGCACTGTGCTCCCTTGGGATTGAAACTTGGTCAAATCAGCATGTTTATCCTTGTGTCACATTCCTTAAAGCTGAGTCATCCAGAGTTGGAAGGCAGCCTTCCTTTGGGCGTGGGAATCAATGTGTGTACCTCCAAGGATGAGCCGGAAGAGGGTGCCCCATGAGAGCAGAGGGGAGTACCCAAGACCAGACAGGGCGGGGTGGGACCCTTCAAGTGCACCCTGAGTTCCAGGGAGGAGGCCGTGGCACCCTTCGTGAATATTAAAACAACCCTCTGGACTTTTAGAACTTAGGGTACCTCGGAATTTGGGCACACAGCCCCCCTTTGTGTGGCAGCCGACACACGAGTCAAGGGAGAGAAGTGGCTGTGCTCAGGGGTGAGCGCTTGGTCTGCGGAGGTTACACCAGAGGGGCCTCCCCAGCGAGGCCGCAGGTGCCCTGGGACCAGCGCTTCACAGTCAGGGGCCAGCTGCAGCACCAACTGCGCCAACTGCAGTGTGGTAGGGAGGCGCAGGGGGCCTCTCCAGGGAGAGAGACGTGTGGCCTTGGAGAAGAGCTGCAGGTTTTAACAAGAAGAAAACAAAAATAGCGACTACTCAGGTTATCAGTTGTGTTAGAGGAATGTGATCCCTCTTGTTGAAAGAAAACCGAACGCAGGCCCAGCCTCCTGAGACACCCCGGCCATGCTGGTGCCTGCGGGGTCCTGGGCTGTTCCGCCTGTGGACACCTCGGCTTTGTCCTCTGCTGAAGGGCGCTAGTTCCTGGTGGGGCCTTGGCGAGATGCCCAGCAAGCCAGCTCTCATTTTGGGTCCTGTGTTCCCAGTGCCTCTCCTCCCGGCTGGGCATCCCTCTGCACAGGTCCTGTGAAGGCACGGATGCCTCAGCCCTTCGGTTTTTGTCATGACCTTGCTCTGGGTGCAGCCAGAGTGTGTTTTCATCGACGATGGGGAGGAGGCCCCTAATTCCATTAAGACTGGGGGAGGTGGAGGGGGCAGTCTGTTTCAGGTTGACCGCTGGCACGTGCCGGTAAGTCCTTGCACGACGCTCCACCCGTAAACTCGTTGTCATGTAGGCATCAGAATCCAGAATCCAGGAACTTGCCTCTTGTCTATTTCATTGGAGTATCTGGAATTCATTTTTTTCTAAACACTGTAGCCCTCTCAAATGAAAGGTTGTGAAACAAGTACAAAATGTGGCGCCTTAAAAAAAAAACTCATTCTTAATACACAAGGATTGTGCAGCATTTGATTCCCTGGCCTTTGCTTCCACATCTCAGGAAGTGTGAGTGCTGCCCCAGCCCACCAGGCTGGTTTGGTATGGACTCTGGTTACCACTCTAGGTACTTCGAGCAGTGGATCCCCTCAACCTGCCTTCCAAGTCCACGTGGGCCTTTCTCGGCTCATGTCTTGTGGTTTCAAGGCCAGAAGGCGTGTGGTTTAGAAGCTTAGAGCATAGAAGTGGCAGTGGCCCACTGAGTGGTGGTGTCTGAAACCAGGGCACACCCTCTCCAAGTCCCCCGTTTGTTGACTGTAAAATGGGGACACTCAACACTGATGTTTCAGGCGGAGGCAGGACCTGGTCAGCTGGGCTGTCACAAGTGCCGAATGGTGGTTAATAATTGCAAGAGATCTGCCTGGATGTGGCTGTGTGGTTTTTCTTCTCCTGGCTGCCAGCAGATTCCTTAACTGAGCCAGGATGGCCCTGCCCACTCTCTCCACAGTGCCTTGTCACCATGTGCCCTTTATTGCCTGTCAGTGAGAAGGAGGGCAGAGGCACAGGAAGGAGAGAGGCACAGGGAGATAGCTTTTCCTTCCTCCTTCTGGAAGGTGTGACTGCTCTGAGCACGTGGGTCTCTGTCTCTCGCACTCTCCTCGCCCTTGGCCACGTATGAGTTGCAAGACACACAGCCGCTCCAGCCCATCCGCCTGAGAACCTGGGGCTCCCTGAGTCCACCTTGGGGAGAGGAGGGCTCGAGGATGGAGCGAGAGACCTGGCATTGAGGTGGGAGTGTGGTTCTGAACCTCTGAGCACTCTTCCAGCTCAGTGGCCTTTTAGTCTCTGGGACCATAATCCAGACGTCCCTCCCTGCGGACGGCCGTGTGTCAGACGATCTGTGAGGGGCCGCCTCACAGATGGAACCCAGGGCACCTGGGAGGTCGTGCTCCCTGCCACCAGGGCCCCAGTCCAGGGAGCATCCTCCTCTGCTCCCCGCAGTCGTTGCCGTAAGGTACCAAGGAGAGCAGCATGACGCCATTGGCCAGAACCTGAACAACTAACTTTCTTGTCAACTCATTTTCTCCTTAATTAAGGAAATGGGATTCTGCCAGGGCCGTTCTTGGGCTTAGACACAAAGAAGCAAATACTTCTGTAGCTTCCACACCGTGTAGCCTGTCCACCCCTACCGGTCTGCGTGGGAGGGCCATTCTCAGAGGGTCGGAGCATGCCGCATTGACTTCTGAAGGGTGGCGGGCGCCTTGGGAACAGGATTCAAGGAAAGCACCCCTGCAGGCAGCAGCAGTCCTGGCACCTTGAAGCTCAGCTCCCCGGCCCACACAAACACTCGTCCGATGCTTTCATTTCGAAAGAGTGACTGCACTTGATCTAGTAATTCATCTCGTAGGGATCTGTCCTAGAGAAATACTTATAAACTCAGATAAAGATATTTGAGTACTCAGGTATGCAGTGCCCTAGAACGGGGAAAGTTAGAGACCTAAATGCCAGTAGGCTGTGCATACAGCCTTGTTAAAGAATGTTTAATGGCATGAGGAAATGTTTGTGGTATAAGAAATTTTAAGTGTAAAAAGCAGAATATAAATTTATATATGTTTGATGTGTAATTTTGTGTTTTGCTTAGTATGTTAAAATATGCATAGAAAAAAGACAAAAGGAAACACACTGGAAGATTAACAGTAGTTATCTCTGTGGGATAGGGTTTCAGATGTGTTTTCTACTTTTTTCCCTCAAATTTCCCACAGCCAGTATGTATTACTTTAATAATCAAACTATTTAGTGGACAAAACATTGAATTTTATGACTGTTTTCCAAAGCAGACTTTTCAGCTTTAGCTATGTTTGAATCCAGTTTTGCAGAATCAAGGTGTGGCCTCTGTTCTCAGTGTGCTCTCCGGAGGTAAAAATGAGAACTCGAGACCCAAAATAGTTAAATATGTACCAGTTCTTAGAAGTCATACTTGTGTGAGTAGGTGACACTGGCTCATCCAGGATGTTGTGTAAAGCTTCTGTCTGTGTGTGAAGTGGGCCACGCACACGGGCCGCTCTTCTCCAGGGGCCGGCGGTCTGGGCTGTGGGGTGAAGCCGAGAGCCATGGGGCAGGCGTTTGTCCCCCCAAGCTCTGAATTGCCCGGTGGGAGGGAGACCGCACTACTCCTGTGGGCCTGGCATTCTGCCCCCGACTCAAATCAGGACCAGGCGGGAGCCACGGCATGCAGATGGAAACTGGCATTTTGTAGCGCAGGTTGTAAGGTGATCGTGTCTACCAGAAAATGAAAAGGTTCTTTACTAAAACAGTTCTTAGTGATGTCCGTGGCTGCCACCAAGCAGCCACCTCTTCCTGACCCCAGGGGTGGTCCAGTGGGGCAGTGGTGTGCTCAGGGGCCAGCCCGTCCTGCGCTCCCACTGCAGAGGGGCTGGCCCTGTAGGGCCTTGTCTACTGAGCGACATCTGTGACCAGTTATGTGCAGAAAGGTGTGTTAAACAAGCCACATTGCAATTAAGAGATACTGTCCTTAGAAAACCCCTGAATGACATCCGTGGAGGATGCCGCATTTCCTTTCTCCTCCTGAGCAGGCCTCCTCTAGCAGGACTTCACCTCGGTCATTGGGAAGTGTCTAAAGCATTTTCATCAGCCATGGTAGGCGCAGACTTGTACAGGAGAACTAGTGATTTTTGTGGAAGCTGTAGTTCACGTTAGAGATGCTTCTGGTGTTTCTGTGTGTCTTTGCTGTCCTAGCATTATTGAGAGAGAAGGAGCTTAAAGGTCCTCCTTCTCAGGCTCCTTTATCTTCCACTCAAGTGAAGTGGGAACCAGAGAGAAAAGCAGCTTACCCCAAAATGTGACCCCAGTGTGGCAGAGGTGAGGTTAGAACCGAGTGTCTTTTTCTGGGCAGATGCCTTTGTGTTGGACTTAGCACCTGTTTCTAGTGCTTTAAATTTAACCTTTAAAGGGGACACATGTTTATAATTGACTGCCATCCACATGCTTCAGCGGAAGTGATTGTACCGTACCAAAAAAAAAGTATCACTTTTGCTTTATACTAACTTTTCAAATGGAGTGATTACAGAGAGCATAATCTTTTTATGTTTGATTAACAAGCAAAATCTTCTGTTTCACGTGGCAAATTGACAAAATGTAATAAATGTTCTGAGTTGCCAGGCAGGGAAGATAGAGTAGCATTGCCGCGGGCCCTGCGTGGGGGTCCAGCCCATCCACTTGGCTCTTGAGGCTCTTCTGTCAGCCGTGGAACTGCCCTCGACCCCTGCTGTCCCCTCCCATGGAGCGCAGAGATGGCAGAGGTGGCAGGCGGCTGGAAAGTGGCAGAACCCGCCTGGTGATCAGGGAGATTTCTCCTTCAGGACTCGTGGAGGGCGGAGAGGGAGCCAGCATTGAGCTTTGTCGTTCTTACCCAAAGAATGCAGGGCTCCTGAAACAGCAGTCTCACATGAAAGCCGTGCGTCTCTGCGTTTCCATCCCCAGAGACCCCTGGTGTGTGCCTCCGTGGCCGCGCTGTGGACCCGGGCGGTTCACGGTGCACGCTGGTTGCTTTCCTGATTCTGTAGCTGATGGCCGCTTGTAAGTGCGCCAGCTCAGGATAAGGTAGCGCCAGGGAAGGGCACAGAAGGATGTGTACTCCCTTCACACACATTTCAGCATGGATTCCTGCTTCTTGAGTGTGGAGCCTTGCCCCGTGGGTCAGGCTTCCTGAGAACACACACCTCTGCCTCAGGTAGCCCTGTGGGTCCCCTGGGCAAAAACCCACGGGAGTTTCAGCACTTCAGGGGGGTCACCCGGCCGAGACTGCCTCACGGTGGCCCCGGTGGACACACGGTGTTTACCAGGAGGTGCAGCCTGGTGGTTCCTGCCACTGGTGCTTGGAGTGGGGCAATATTTAGTCTTTCATTTAATGACAGTCGTACTTTCTGTTTGATTGTAATTGCAGTTGATCGGCTTTTCTAAATGCTCAATTTAGTAACTTAAGAAATCCTGAAGAATCTAATTATGACCAGTTTATTTAGGTCTGCTTTAGAAAACTCTGAAAGAACACGAGAATCTGAGCCGACGGAGGTGGACCAGGGACAGGGAGGGAAGCCCAGCTTCTCTCCGGGGTCCTTGATATCCTGCCAAGGATAAGAACCATTACCCTAAGCTATATGTGATCCTGAGTGTACTGAGAGCACTAGTGCTCACTGAGCTGTTTATTTTTGTGGAAGAGCCCGCCTGTCTGCCCGTGTGCTGACTAGTGTTCTGGCTCGTGTCTGGGCAGCCTGTGTTTGGCCCACGCTTGCCTCTTGGCAACTGACCATTAACCAGCTTTGTGTTCCCAACACAACACAGAAAGCATCTCTAAAGAATGAATCATCGGGGGAAGCGCATGAGGTCCTGGGTTCAATCCCCAATACCTGCATTAAAAAATAATAATAATAATTAAATAAAAAGTAAAAAACCCCGAAAAGGCAGTATTTAAAAAATGAATTATCAAAAAGAACTGACCATGTCTTTCTGTCCCTCTTCTGCCGTGTGAGTCCTCAAGAGATGTGAGACCAGTTTTGCCCGGGCTCAGTTGTCCAAGCTCATGCTGGCCCAACGGGCAGCCCCCAGTATACCTGCCCTACGGGACGGAGCCGTGGGTGTCGCATTCAGGCTCTGCCTCGAGTACCAGGGCTCTTCTGTTGCCTCCATTGCTGCAGGTGCTCAGGAAACCTTTGCTGATTGATTTGACCAAGAAACTAAAGATGTCCTAAGATGTCCTTTGTATGGAAGGCCTGCTCGTTGAGGTGGAACGTGTGTGCTGTTTGTTATTTTGTAGCTTGATGACACGTTGCTAGAAAGTGTTTTCAGTGTACGGTTCTGCTTCAGATTCGCCTTGTTGGTGCTTTTTCAGTGACGCCTTGATGCATTTGGCCCTTAAGCAGAGGGGCAGGGAGGAGGAGATCCCCATGGCACCATTGAAGACCTCATCCTACCCAAAGGCATAGGTTGGGGGCAGGGGAGCGAGGCACGGAGGCAGAAACCCCCCCATTATCCTGGGGGGTCACTAGGGCAGATGCCATTTGTAACCCCCTAACCTTTATACCAGTGACCTTAGCTCTTCCCTTTCCAGGTGGGAGGCCTCGGTTATCTGCTTCCTGGGCCCCCAGGAAGATGGAGAAAGCTGCCTGTTCTGGCGAGCTGCCATGGTGTGCTGGGCAGACGCAGAGTGGCAGGTGGAGGTGGCTGGCCTGAGTGTGCTCATGTCTTACACGAGCCTCTGTGCCAGAGGCCCCTGAGTGTCTTCCTCCCTCATGACGAGTCTTGGTCCCTTGGGACACCCCGGGACTAGCTGAACTGCTTTACTTTTTCAGATCAGCTGGGAGATGCTGGGGAAAATCCCAATTCTCAGAAGCCTGCGCTGCAGAGAGGAGCAGGCTGGGAAGGATGTCACCCTTCGGGATGAGCCCCGGCACCTTCCGGCCACCCCAAGCATCGTCAGAAAGCCGCGGGGCCTGCCCCCGCCAGAGCTGGGCTCCGGGCAGGTGGAGGATGCGCCTTCCAACACTGTTTATGTCGGGAACCTCCCACGGAACGCCCGAGTGAGCGAGCTGAAGACAGCCCTCGGCGTGCTGGGTGTGGCACCCCTCCGGCTCACCTGGCAGGGGCCACAGCGCAGGGCCTTCCTCCACTACCGGGATGCCGCCTCGGCCCAGCGGGCCCTCTTGTGCCTGCAGGGCTTCCACCTGGGCGCCAATGCCTTGAAGGTGGCACGGGCCAGGCAGCAGAGGGCCAGTGATCTGGTGGGTGGCCATGCTGAAGAGCCACACCCTGACCATCGCCCTAGCATCGCTGACCCATGACCATGTTTCGCTCTGGTCCCCAGCGAACTTCGCAGCCAGCACAGCAGGATGTGGTGGAGCGAGTGCTGCGTGGCCTACTTTGAGTTCAAGCCTTTCTGGGGAATTGGCTCCAGTTACTGCCCTGCAGTCTTCAGAGGAGCAGGGAAGTCAGCCCATAATGCACGTCCCACCTTCTGGAGCCAGAAAGCTCCACGTCCAGGTTCTGGTTTTCCTTGGTCCTACAGCCTGTTGGATGTCACAGCCCTGCTGGTTTCTTGGTTTAGGGGACAGAGTGGGCAATAAACAAGTAGAAAATGGCGGCAGCAATTTAGAGGAATCTGAATTCTGGATTTGCAAGGCGCAGAGGATTAAGGGATGGTGGATGGAGGATCCGGACGGGGAGGCCCAGATGTAGGAGCACGGAGGGGCAAAACCAGGAGGCACCTTGTGTTCCTGATTCCTTGGCCTGGCACTGCTGGAGGGGGAAAGGTACATTCAGGTCAGAGAAGCCCGGTGGTTCAGTTCCCTGGGTACAAACTGCTTGTCACATCTTAGTGCTGGTGTTGGACATGGAGGCTGGTCTGACATGGCCCCTTGGCTGTGTGGTCTCACCTTTGTCCCTTCCTTACCTTCCCAGCCGGGCTACTTCCTCTGGGTGAGCACCCCTGCTCTCGGCCAGCTGCCCTTGCACAGCAGGGAGCTCTGTCCTAGGGGACCCTGGCTTTGGAAAACAGATTGTCCCGGCCTATATCACAGGCGAGGCCAGATGTTCACACTCCTGCTTGCCCCCCGCCATATGATTTCTGGGTCTTTTCCTCCAGTTCTCTGTTCCTAAAAAGCAAGCTGGATTTTGGCAGAACAGTGCTTTCTAACCAGAAGTGCTTTTGCAATTAATGCTAGACAAAAAGTCAAAATAAGCATTTATGTGGAGATTTCATTTATTCAAATGTATATGCATTGGAAATTTTTATTTTTTCACCAAGGGTCTTACTGAGTGTGTTTTAAGCCCATTACTATGTCTCAAGAGGCCAGCCTTGCCCACACAGTGAAGAAAATGTTCTCTAGGCACTCAGTCTCCCTTTGGAAAGAGAATCAGTCCTTAGGTTTGCTTATTAAATGCAGACTTTCCACGTTGTCATGAACAAAACAAGAAGGTGGGATATCTTAACACAGGCCAGGACCAGCCCTAAGGCCTCTGTGCTGGCTCTTTTCCTGCCTGAACCGTCCGTCCCCATCCCACGGCTGGTTTAGCTTTGTCACGTGTGTTTAGCTCGGCAGTCGCAGGCCAACTGACTGCCCGGCCCAGAGGGGCAACCTGCTCATCTGAACTCCTCGCTTCAGTTGGTTTTCCCCCTTTTCCCAGAGTGCTTCCTGTGTTTGACATGTTCTTGTCCCATTCTTGCTGGCGGTTTTCTTGTGGGTTTGCCACGTTGGAGTCACACTCCGGGACAGGAAATGGGCCTGTGCCAGTCTTCAGTCCCCGCCGTGCCCCAGCCTCGAGGACCACAGCAGATACACAGCAGATGCACAGCAGCTCAGGAAAGATGTGAATGCGGATGGGTCTCTCGGAGCCGAGAGAGTGCAGGCATGGGTGTTCGGGGAGCCTGGCGCCAGCACCTTGCACATCAGGGCTGATCCCCGGTTTGAGCCAGGTCGCTGGGTTTTCTGTCGTTCACAGTGAAGATAACCCAGATGTGTTGATACCCAGATCCTCTGGATGCGCTCATCATGTTTGTGTTTGCGAACAGTAGATGAACATGATGGAAACTAAGACCGAGGGCTTGAAGTGTAAGTGCCCCAGACGTATCACCTGCGCGCCTTCCCAGCATCCACCTTGGGCCGCCGGGAGGAGCTCTCAGAGACCCAGCTTCTGGTTCCCAAGCCTCTTGAGTACTTGTCAGCATCACAATTGTATAATTCACATAATAAGAGAAAATAATGGAAAATGAGCACTTGACAAAACACTTAGACTATATGAACCCCTTTTAAGCAGAGCTCTCACGATTCATGGGTCCCATCCTGTGTTTTCCTAAATGGTAGTGTGGCCTTGCCCACAGATGCAAGGAGACTCCTGCCAAGTCTGCAGCAGCGCAGTCTCCAGAATCCCACCCTCAGCTCTGTGCCGCGCATGCTGGACCCGGGGGTCGCCCCGTCGGCTCACGGGTCCTGCGCTGTGGGCAAGACATGGGGCCTCTCGGGCTTTAGCGGCCTCATCTTTAGAATGAGAGTGTCGAGCGTGTTGGCTTCTAGGGCCTGACCTGTTCTAACATTCTGTTTCTTAGGAAGCTCACTGCTTGCCATCACTTAGTCTTTTTCTATTTATAAAAGTAAACTTACCCATCTTGGAAGTTCTGGAAAGTGAGACGTATGAAGGGCATCACCCCCTCACCCCACCTCTTAAGCAGCCTTGACACTGCCCCTTATTTACTTTAAGTCTTTCTTCTGTGCAATTGTAAAACACAGCTAAGATTAACAGCATAAGCTACAAACCCCACATGTGCAGCTGAGAGCATCAGTGCTGCCCTCCTCCTGCGGTGTGGTCCAGCATCTACCTCATCTCTGAACAGCGTGTGCTCATCCGTGAGTGGGCAGAGTGATAGTGCCCCCTGTGGATTTGTTGCTTTGAAGGTGAATAAAGCAGCGTGAATTTCTAAATCATACCACTCATAAAAATAAATTCCAGGCTAATTAAATATCTAAACTTAAATGTAAAGGAATTTGGAGAGAAGAGAATGTTTGATGACATTGGGGTAGGAAGGATGGGCAGGGCCCTGAATTGAAGGAGGAATTTACTCCCTCATCCCCCCGGCGAGCGTCAGGTTTCGATTGGTCGGTCCGGAATCCTGATGAGCCCCCCCGGGACAGCTGCTGTGGGATGCGTCTCTGAGCAGCAGCGTAAGCTAGTGTGTTCCAAGTGTCTTAATTTCTGTGTGTTCTTTTCTAATATTTGACACCATGCATTGACGATTTCATTCAGTATTACTTAAATCGTTTTTGGAACATTAGGATAAATGTGTATTACAGCACTTGTCTCCTGCCTCTCCAGTCAGCCTCTGGGATGCTCGGGGGAGTGCTTAGTGCTCCCGTGATGCAGGCAGCAAGCGTGTCACCCTAGTTCTAACGCAGACAAGTACAAGTGTCCCATGTTCCCTGTGGGCCAGACCCCATCACACACTGTCTGAACTCTGAAGTAGCAGACAGTGCGCTCCCCATGTTTGCGAATGAGAAGACTGAGGCTGCCCAAGAGGAAGTGATTCCCCCCATCCAGTCCCACAGCCCGTTCTGGAAGAGCTGAGCCTGATAGAGAATTATCTCCATTAGCTTCAAATCTCTTTCCACTTCTGCCCTCCTCCCTGCCCCATTCTCACACCCAGGCCCCACTGGGCTGGAGACTCCCTGAGGCTAGGGCTGCACGTTCCAGTTGGGGAGAGGTCAGCCTTTCGGTAAGAATGCATCACCTGCACCAGTGAATGGATGACCATTAAAAACGGAAACAGTTGCTCTCAGAAGGTTTAACAAGCTTATTCAGGGCTCCAGATCCGGGCAGAGGTAAAGTGGGTGCTTGGACCGTGGCCTCTGCCCCAAGAGCCCAGCTGGCTTCCCTGCATTTCAGTTGCCCTCTGTACACACGGGTTCCATATCCACCATGTGTTCAGCCAGCTGGGAATTTTGACCCCTGGGAACCAATCCCCTGCAGATACCAAGGGACTGCAGCAGACTAGAGAGAATAGCACTGTTCACTCTTTTCACACCCCATCCTCCCCAACCCAGCCCCTAAGCCGCCGGGGTGGGGGATGTGGAGCAGGCAGCCTACCCTCCGGACCCATTGGGGAGGGTCCTGCCTGTAAGTTCTGTAGGTCTGCCCTCCCACCGTCCTTCAGCCATCACTTGGCCTCCCTCGTTCCCATCCAGTGACACACACATACCTCCCCCCAGACCTCACGTAAGGAGACAGAAACGTGACGACGGAGGACTGCAGCTAGAAAAGGCTGAGGACAAAACTCAGGAAGGGAGCCAGTGCAGCTAAAACCACAAAAGAGCTTACATTTGGTGAAGAAATGTATTGGAGAGACGATAAAACGGCAGACACATTTAAAAAAAACAGTAACCAGGTCCAGGGCTGGCAAACGGAGCTCTCCATCCACACCCACACCCACAGCAGACATCGGTAATCAACGCCAGCACTCTTGCTGGCTGAGCCTGAGAAACCTTCACACTGAATTGTAAGGAACCAGGACTGGATGATCTTATTAGACGTGAGATGAAGCATCCACCTTGCTGCCGGAGGAGCAGAACTGAGGCTCTCTCCCTTCACCTCTTCTCTTCCTGGGGAGCACTACCACACATATCCTCTCCCTCCCGCCAAGGCCCCTGGGAAGCACTTGGCTTGCAGGTGACTCTTTCAGAATTTCAGTTCTGATTCTCGTACACCCTGCTCCCAGCGGGAAAACCCAGTGGTGATTGCTGAACTCACTTCTCGGGTATCTGGATCTAACTCAGCCAGTGTTCCGAATACAACGGGTACCAAGGCCTCCAGTCATTTTCAGAATGGTTTTTTTGGGGGGTGGGGAGCTGTCCCGGGGAAGTCTTCAAAATAAATCTTACACAGAACCCCATGTGTAAAAGCAGGAGGAAGAGGTTGGTGTCACCTGCCACAGCGTTCTCTAATGGGCACCGCCTACCTGACCCCACTCTTCTCCTGCACTGAGGGCGGGGTGACAGCCTCAGCTTGGTTGGCTTCCATATTCTGCTGATACCTTCTGTCTTTCCTCCTGATAATAATGGCTCAAATTTGTTGACCTGTTTTATTAAATGCTGTGGAAATTGTAAAATGTTTCCCCAAAGTTCTTCAATGCCCCATTAAGAGAAGGCGTCTCTGTAGGTCTCCTTGAATCTGGGATCTGGGACAGCTGGGTGAACACTGCCAGCTTGCATGAAGAGGCTAAGAAACTGGCAGCTTCCACCTCATCTGCTCAGATCCCTTAGAGCCCGGCCACCGCGCTGTGAAGAAGCCCGAGCTTCCCAGGCAGAGGCCCAGCCGCGAGGAGCCAGCACCACCACCTCGCCAGCCTTGCGGGTGCACCATTGAAGTGGGTCCCCCAGCCCCAGATGAGCCGTCTCAGCCAGTGCCTCCTGGAACAGAGACGGGCCGTCTCCACTGAGCCCTGCCCAGACTGCAGTCAGGAGTGAGATGAATGAATTTTGCTGCTTTAAATTTGGAGCGTGATTTAGTCTTCATTAATAATCAGTTGCATAATTTCATTGACATTATAGATAATGATATTCGTGTATAAATGGTATGATGTATTTATAAATACATATATAGTACTGAAGGTACAACTTCAGAATACAAATTATATTCATAGATATGCAAGTGCATAATGTCACTTCACCCTCACAGTCACTTCAGAAGGACGTCCCTCTTCACAGACTGATAACCAGGAGACTTGTCCATATTCCCCCCAGCTTCCCTAGTGAAGCCGAGACTCAGGTTGCAGCTGATGGTAGACTAAGCCAGAGTTACCCACGTATCTGTCTTGTGTCACTGTGGGTCACCTGCACCTTGCAGACAAAACCAGGGGCGCTTTCTAGAAGAGGAATGCGGGGTCGGGGGTGGCGGTTTCCCCCAGGGTGCACATGCTGGTGGCAGAGACACACTTGGGGCCAGGTCTGCTCAGTTCAGAAGCCTGCAGGAGAGTCTCTAGGCAGTGTTCCCACTCTGTGTCACGTCTGTCCTGCTGCCTTCAGCCCTGGTCTGCACATCACTAAGTAGCTCCCCTTGTTGGAAGCCCAACATGTGATGGTCATCGGGCCAGCTTTGCCTCTTTTGCTGGAAATAGCCCTGTATTTTACTGCATGTGTGGATGAAGAGACTGAGGCACTGAATTGTGATGCGTTGTTCCCTGGCACATGGCGGAGCCCGGCTTGTCCCCATCCCATGCCGTGTCCTCCCCTGCAAGTCCCATCATTTTGCCAGTCCTTGTCATCATCCTAGGTTTTCAGCAGAGACAGCCTCGGCAATCTTGCAGACAAGCAGAGGCTTCTGCATAGTGGAGCCCATGCTCCCGTTCCTCTTAGTGGGTGGGGTAGGATTTCTTCTTGTGAATGGAATCCTTTATTTTCGATGTCCATAAATCATGAAGGGTATAATAGGAGCTGACATGGGACCGTGTAATGTGGACATTTTGCACGTTGGATAGTTTGGAAGCAATAAACTCAGACCCTAAACTGCTGAGTTGTGAGCAAACTAAACACCCTTCTCTGCCTTAGAGTCGGATTAACTCACTTAACTCTTAGAAGAACCCACAAAACAGATTCTGTTATGTCCCCATTTTCCAGGTGAGAAAGATGTGGCTCAGAGAGGTTATATGACTTGGTCAGGTCACACTGCAGAGCTGGTTTTCAGCCCCAGGGCCTCGGCCCCCCACCCCATCACAGGAGAAGCCCGTCCTCTGGGGATGCAGGGGTCCATCATCTCAACCACCAACAGGCCTCAGGAGTAGCTGGGAGCCACGGTGGCCCGTGGGACACCAGAGAGACCATCGACTGAGTGGCTGAGGATGTGGTTTTGAAGCCACGCCCACCAGGGTTTGCAGTGCATCCAGCTCTGTCTGTCCTAGCTGTGCATCCTCAGGCAGAGTGCTTGCCCTCTCTTGGTTTCTTCACCTGTAAGCCCTTCAGAGGTTTTTTGTTTGTTTTTGTTTTTCTAATTTACTTAATGCTGAGAGAGGTGCTCCTGCCATCATCCCCATGTTACAGACGGGGAAGAGGAGGCGTGGAAAGGACAGGCACTGGCCAGAGCTCACAGGAAGGGGCGGAGTCAGGACTCAAACTCAGGCCCTCTGGCTCCCAAAGTCTCAACCACTATGTTCATGACCTGCTTCTTCAGGGATGGCAGGGTCTGTGTGTGTGCAGGGAGGTGTCTCCTGGGGACCACATGTTGTCTTGGGGCCGGGTGGCGTATTGAAGCGATGTTTGCTTTCTTCCTTCACTTTTCTATGGCTCATTTATTTTATTTTAAATAAGCCCATTCGTTTGTGTAATTAGGAAAAGATTAAATTCATTTAGTTTGGCCCTCTCCCAAAAAAAGCTAGCTGCCTACCCCCTAACAAAGGTCAAAGGGCCTAAAACATCAAAATCGAGTTCATTTCTGCACAGCTTCCGTCCCGGTTCAGGAGAAATAGCTTTCTTTGTGGGGCCCTGCTGGCGGCCAAGACAAACCTCGAAGTGAACGGCAGGTGGCGCTGCCGCCCCATGGAGAAACAGCCAGGGGCGAACCCGGGGCGGGTCTGATGCTGGACTGCCTCTCCTCTCCCAAGGAGGGTCCCTTGACCCTGAGCTCCCTCCCCAGGGAAGGACCCGCCAGGCTTCTCACCGTTTGGACAGAGGTGGCCCAGCCCTCCCCACTTCACCCAGGCTGTGACAATGCGAAGGTGTCAGAGCGGGACCCGGAAACACGGTGTGCTGACCTATGGCTTGCTTTGGGGGAGATTTCCAAGCACAGAAATGCTTCTTCCTTTTCCAGGGGTTATCTGAGCACCTGACGTGCCCCATGTCTGTAAACCCCAGATGCAGCAGGACTCAGGGTCCATGCCTCCTCCCTGATGTGATGCTGTGGTTTTCATAAGATGGCTGGGGAGGCTTATCACCACCCCTGCTCCGCAGACCACTGTCCAGCTGCAGCGTTTCCCCTAGAGCTGCCGTCCCGTCCTCCTGACAGTGCCCAACGGAAAATAAGCTGCAGGGCACAGCCCACGCCTGGCCTCAGCACTCTGTCCACTGCGTCCCCAGGCAGACAGCCTACAACTCTGTGAGACTTGGAGGGGACCTTGGTGACCGCGCTCACACTGGGGTCTTGAACAGCACCGGCTTTCTGCTTTTGCTCGGGGCTGGGGTTGCCCCGGCCTTGGTGAGGTCGCCTCTTCAGAGTGTTGACGTGACTGACCCCAAGTATCCTGCTGCTGTAAACAGTGCACTGGCCTGTGGCAGCCTCTGAATCCTGTGGTCCAGTGGCCGTGGGTGCTCAGTGTGCCTGACTGGGTGAGCCCTGGCGGCTCCTCCTCCATCCAGTGTTTTGTGCCAACAACACTTTATACTTGCGAACGTCCCTCACCCCTCTTTCCCTGCCCATCCCCACAGCACGTAAATCAATGTGGTTGTTAAAGGCCCGTGATTTGTCTTGGCCCCACAGTTAGTCAGTGTCCTGTCGTGAGTGGACTTGGCTTGCCGGTGGGAGATGCTCAACAAGGGCCTCCCAGAACTCTGAGCTGTTGATGCTCAGAAGATTCCAGAAGCAGAGCGGGAGGCGCAGCTGCAGTGCTGCCCCAGCTGGCCCCTCTGGCCTTGGGCTTCTGCCTCTCTTTGACCAAGGGGCCCAAGGAAGTGAAGGGAGCCCTCACGGGGGGGCCATGGTGGGAACCCATAAAAACAAAGTCCCTTGTCCCAGAGAGAAGGCAAACCTGGCGTCAGGGGTCTGAGCCAGGGCCCAGGGAGAGCCTTCCCCTCCCCATCCCAATGGAGGCAGGGGTCTGAAAGATCCCCATCCCCTGTGTGGCCCCTGCCTGTTGCTGTCTCCCCAGCCGAAGCCAGAAGTGGCAGAGCCTGGGTCATGGACCACACTTCAGCGTCCCTCTTTTCTCATTAGGCCTCGTGGCTGGAGGAAAATGGGTGTCCAGGAGCCATGAGACATGATGGTCAGGGACATGGGCTTTGGGGCCAGAAAGTCCTGGGTCTGTGTGCACATTCTATCCCTCACCAGCCGTGTCTTGATAAAGTCTCCTAAATTCTCTGAGCTCGTTTGTGCATCTGGAAAGTGGGAGCAGTAAGTCATATGACCTGCCTAAGAGGGCTGCTGAGAAGGTGAATGGAAGTGGTGTGTAGAGAGGGTGGCCGTGGGGCCGGCACTCGCTGCCTCCTGAGCTCTAGCCCTGCATCTGCCTGCCTGGACCCCAAGTTCCACAGTCAGCTGCTGCCTGGATTCTCAAGCCGCCGGGCCGCTGGGCGGGAGGGGGCAGCAGAGGCCACATGAGACGCCTTCACCAGCATTTTCTCAGGAGCCCAGAGAACGTTGGAGGAGAGACTAAGCTTAGCACCCACCGGGACCACCTGGAAACCTGTGAGACTGTGGACTCCGGGGTCCCACCTCAGGACAGTCTAATCAGTGACTCTCAGCCCCTGCCTCCCCCACCACCAACCCCGCGTCTGCAGCTTGAGTGGAGTACTGAGTTGAGTATGTCTGATGGGGGCAGTTCCTGGGCCTCAGCCTGAGACCTGCCGTCAGAAGGGAAGCCCTTGAGTTCAGGGCTTTCTGACCTGGAGGGGATCTTGGGGCAGATCCGAGGCAGAACCTCAGACTCAACATCACCCTCTCCGTCAGAATTCCATCTCTTGAGTCAAACAGAAGTTCTCCCTTCTCCCTGAGAAGGGAGCAAAAGTCCAGGTGCGTCATATTGGAAGATGGGGAGTCCAGCGGTTCCCCAGCCTCTGAGCAGGAGGCCTTGTGAAACACGGTTCTTGCACCTCGTATAGCACCCGCCTCCAGACTGCAGGGGAGGCAGATGAGAAATGCCAAGACCTCAGGGCTCATTCCTGTCTGGGTTCCACAGCGCCAGGCTGTACTCTTGCTCCCAACGAGCACCATCTCACTGACCACTACCTTCCAAAGGCCAACAGAACACTGTTACCAGAGATGAGGAAAATCGAGGCTCAGAGGTGATGTGGCTTGCCCAGGTCAAGCGGTGGCAGAGTGGGAACTTGAGCGCCCTCTTTCCACTACCTCCCGGAGAGCTGCAGGCGGGGAGCCGGGCCCTCAGTGCCCCTCCGCTGCCCGGTCCCTAGCCCTCCAGCCCCAAAGGAAAAAGAAAACAGTGGGGCATGGCAGGCCTCGAGGGCCAGGCACCTTCCCATCAGAAGTGCGCACCCTGAGCGCTGTCTGCCAGTGGCTGGGGAGCTGGGCTGCTGCACGAGGCGCTGCTGCGGCTCCTGCCGTCGCCCGGAGCCGCAGCAGCCAGCAGCTGAGGCTCAGCTGTGTCCTGGGCATCAGCCCCACGCCGAGAACCGCGGCTCCCACGCGTGGGATACCTAACCCACAGACAGAAGCCGCAGCACGTGCGTCCTGGCCGCTTCCTGCCTCCGGGCGTATTATTTTGGGGGGCTGTTCATACCCCAAGGGTACCTTGACTGCACTGTTCCAGGACAGACCCAAACCCGCTAAATGTGTACGCAGAACTTCTGAATGAATTCTATAGAGAAAGCCCCTAAGCTAGACCAATACACTTCTACGCGCACAGGGCAGGTGATTTTGCACCAGACTCAGAAGCAGCTTTGCATTTTAAGCTGGTAATGTGCACGAGCTGGGCATGCTTTTGTGCTGGCACCCTCGTCTGTGTTCCCTGAGCGAGCCGGGCGAAATGGGCCTCAGGGAAGGCTCGACCCAAGGAAGCATGGTCTCCCGCATCGGCAGCGTGGAATCTCGGGCGCGGGTGCGGAGGCCATTATGCCTGTAGAATCTGGCCCTCCCGGCCTTGCCTGGAGCCAGGCTCTCCTGGCGGAGAAGGCTGGACTTTTCTTTCATGCCCTGGCCCCGGGTCAGGCCCCGAGACAGGCCAGGCCCATCTCTGGGCTCCCCGGGGCCGGTTTTCCTGCGCAGGCCCCTCTGGGTGCCTCCCACCCAGCCTGGCCAGGACGCGGCACGCTGGGAGACCCTGCTGGAATGAAGGCACCGCCCGGGAGATGAACAGGAAGCCGGGGTTCACCGCCGCCCCAGACGCTGGTCCAGTGGCGCCAACGCCGCAGCGCACTACCAGGGCTCGAGGCGGCCTCTGGCTCAAGAAGGGGCCAAGCAAATGGGCTCGGGGGCTGGAGATGGTGCACAGGAGACCAGGGAGCGCGCCGGCTGGACTGGCATTGGGTTTCTCCTAATCAGCCCCACTTCCCGGAGCCTCGTCCTAATTGGGGCGCAGGCTCCGAGGGAGGGAGGAGGGAGTCCCGCTCCTGCCTGCGGAGGTTGTCTGGGGTGTCAGTGCAAAGGGCCCTCGCTGGAGACCTGAGGCTTTTCGATGGCCCTGTTCTCCTGAGCACCGGTGGGAGACGGGGGACGCGGAGAGGAGGCCTCCACCCGGAGGACAGTGCCTTCTCTGCCCTTGAGAAGCTGCTCCCAGCACCCGGCCCACGGCTTCGACTGCCCAAGACCCCAGGGAGAGAGTCGCTGGCTTTTTCCTGTCCCCTTTATCTTGGTTTTTACGGACAGCTGTTAGTTGGGGGCATTAATTGCCCAGGCGAGTTTATTGATAATTTTGATGTAACAGAGCACCGGAGAAATTACCCTCATGTCCAAAATGTCAAATTTGAGAAGAACCAGGTTCAGAGGCTCACGACCCCACGATGAGGAGAAACTGTGGTGGGTCTTGAACGGCTGCGCTGACAATGTGACTTTATTGTGTTTGTTTTCCTAGGTAGCTGGGAATTGGGATAGAAAGAGGGGTCAGGAGGGGAGACAGGCTTTTTAAAATGGATTTTCCCCCTGATGATTTAGGGGGAAACGTAAGCAGACGGGAGACGTGCCTGTCACCTTGCTCTCCCGGCAAGGGCCCTTCTCTTGCTCAGATTTTACTCACTTCTCTTTTGGGGAAAACCAAGTGTAGGGCACCAAAAAAAAAAAACCCGAAACAAAAAAACCTTAAAGGATGTTCCATGATTTATAACAGCTGGAATATGGGAACAGTAAAGTCTGAAACTCAGAAGTAAAATCGTCACTGGTCTTGGAGTGGCCAAAAAAAAGTTTAAAATATTTTTTATATATGTGTCTATATACATGTTTTTTTCTGGCGGAAGGAGGACTGCGGCTTTTCTTTAAATGTTTGATTATTTCTTTAAAACAAGAAATGACATTTAGAGGGGCAGAGGGCTCTTCTTAAAAAACAGAAGCCAAGAAAAATAGTTACTCTTGTCCAGATTTCAGTTCAATGCGAAATGAGGAGTGAAAAGAGAAGGATTAGCCAACAAATAAAAAATAGAGAGAAAATATGAAGAATCATCCATACTTTAAATGCAAAAAAAAGTCTAGAAATCCCAGACTGGTCTCTGTATTTTGGGGTTGGAAGACACTCTGCAATCCCAATAAAATACTCGTGCGATTTTATTTCTAATTGATACAATATTAAAGGCCATGTACAAATGTTACACATTTTTATTTTTGTTCTTTTTCTAGGAAAAAATACACAAAAGGCAAAAACATCCTCAAATTGTCATTTTTATACAGTGCAGAAGGAAATTTAAAATACGTGTCACAAACGCTGCACCCCAGCAGCCAAAATACTAAAAAAAAGGGGGGGAGTCCTTCATTTTATATATATATATATTTATATAAAACATATGGAAATTTGTTTTTACACAGATCGGACTTAGCTTCAAATTTACAATGGATATCTAAAAAAAATTCTACGCGGCAAATATTGCCAACAAAGTTACACCATTAATACTGATAAACGGAGGAGCCTATGCGGTGTTTTCGATTATTAGGGAAAGAAAGTAGAATAAATAACAGGATGAGCCTTGCTATCGGTTTTCTTTTTAAAAGTGCCTTAACCTTTCTGCGTCACCGCAATCCTGAATAGGCATGCTCAGCGGGCCTCCCCGTCCCCGCGGCGCCTGCTCGCCCGCTCCCCCACCAGAAGGTTTACAGTAGAGACTGGGAGACAGCTGGGTCTCGGGAGAAGAACACTCACCCAAAAAGTCAAGATAAAGTTCGACACCAAACCAAAAAGCTGAAGGAAAGGAAGAAGAGGAAGGCGGACGGGGACGGCAGAGGCCAGAGAGCCGCTGCTTCTGGGCGCCTTCTGGTTTCTCTCCTAAGAGGAGCAGTGGCTTCAGAAATGCAAGTTATTCGCACAAGGGTCCACCTGTGGTTGGTCGGAGGACTTCTGAGGTGGGGAGGGAGAAGGTGATTTCTTGCTCCCCTCTTCCCTGCAAAAGACGGCTCTAAAAGGCGACGCGAATTCCAAGACATTCTTTCCAAAAAAAAAGTTAAAAATAAGAAGATAAATACTCAACCCCAAAATACAAGTATTTGGTACTGATGGCCTCACACGTTTGCCTTTCTCCTAAAGCCTTCCCCGACGTTTGCCGCTGGAGGGGAAGAGGGGGAGACCGCAGCAGAATTCTTTAGATGTGGAGGGTTTTTCCCCAGCACAGCACCTTCTCAGCCGCTTTCAACAGATCAAAAATAGATATTTATTTACCAACAGCTGCAGTCAGATCAAGCCCCACCACTGCCATTTTTAAAAACTGTTGAGGGAGTAGGGGGGAGGTGCTGGCCACTGCTCGGTTTTTGCCTTGGGGATTCCTTTCTGAATAATCCGGTTGGGGAGAGGTCAAACCCTTTTCTTCTGCCGACGGTTATACCTCGAGAATAAAGCAGTTCCTGGCAACGGGTTCCGAGGTCCCTGCGCCAGCCAGCCTGTGCCCGGAGGGCCCCCGGGGTCTGTGGCCTCACATCACACAGGGCTTGATGTCTTGGTAGGTGACCTGCTGGTGATAGTAGGAGCCGCCACCGGCCGAGTGCATGGACGAGGACGCCATGGTGTTGAAAGAGAAGACGAACTCCTTTCGGTCACACATGCTGGGCGACTGCGAGTGATACCGCGGGATGCCTGTGGGGCAAGGTGACAGGAAGGAGGGCGTTAAAGTATGAGCCTCCCGAGGTCACAGGTCCTGGTGGAGAAGCAGTGCTGCCCACGGGTGTACAGGGCAGGCCCGCCTGGCTCGGCCGCAGGGCCCGAGGCCTCCCCTGTGCGACGCCTCCGCAAGTCCCTGGGCTCCCGGGCTCCATAGGGCCCAGCGCCCCAGAGGAAGATCCCAGAACACCGGCAACAGTCCCGGTCCCCCGAGTGCCCGCTGGCTGCCAGGGCCTCTCCTGCCTTGGACACCGAGAGCCGGGACAGGAGCTTCCGGAGGCCGAAGGGGAAGTGGTGAAAGGGGCCGAGGTGGGCCAGCAGGGAGGGCCCGGAGGCCTCCACTCCCAGGGCAGCCTGAAGCCTGTGCCACCCCAAAGGCTAACCCCAAATGCTGCCGAGGTCCCGGTGCAGTGAGCCGGGCCGGCTGGGGCCAGCACAGGGGCCAAGGGTGGCTTCTCCAGAGGAAAGGCCCCTTGGAGAACCAAGCCCCAGGGCAGCTGGCACCCAGGAGTTTGAAGCCGGCCAAGCTAGGCGACCCCTGTGGAGAGGCGGCCCTCTGGCCCCTAGGCCCGGCTCCTGTGTCCCGAAGGCAGCTGACAGCTGACCCCTGACAGGCCTTTGCTTGGTTCGTGCCGAGCTCGTTACAGAACCGGGTCCAGAAGGCTGCTGTTGGGGGCCACGATAAAGGGCTCCAAGGGGAAGGTTGTGCATCTTCTTTCTTGGAGGGGTCGGGGTGGCAGTACCTGGGGCCTTGAAAGCCTGGTTCCTAACAAGTAGAGTCCGTGGGGCCTGCAACTCTGACCCTCGATCTGGGCCCCCATCTGCCTCTGTCACCACAAAATACCCCCAGCTCAGCTTTCACACACTCAGGCCTGGTTCCTGAAAGGCCGGGTGCTGAGCCTTTGCGCGCCAGGCCCAGCCGGCTTCGGGCCTAACTCTTCTGTCCTGCCCAGCTTAGAGCAGAGGCCGCTCTCCCACAGCTTTCTGGGGGCGATTGAAGAGGGTGAGCCAACTGGCCGCGGCTGGCCCTGGCTCCATCCTGGGAACTTGCTGAGGTGCTAGGGGGCTAAGGGACCCGAGGAAACTTAGAATATTGGGGTCTAAATGTTTTTAGTGAGGATAGGGCCTACCTGGCCAGGCTAGGCAGCCAGCAGCTGGAAGTTAAAAGAGAAAACGATCTCTCAGCCCACACTGGGGGATTCCAAGCTGCACTCATCCCTCAAATGGAGGGAGATAGGACCGAGAGACACCTGGGGAGCTGATGCTTCCCTGCAGCACTGGGGTTAGTACCCCGCAGGACGGGCCACAGGCTCTGGCCCAGGGCGTGAAGCGGTTTGGGGACCGCCTCCGCAGCACACTCATAGATGTCCGTCTCCCAGGGCTCGGACAGCCCGGCCTCCCCACTCACCTTGCAGCTCAGCTGGGGCGTTGTGACTGTTCTGGTGCAGGTACGGCTGGTCCAGGGAATGCGTGGAGAGGCTGCCGGACAGAGGGTTGGCCGCAGGGTTGCAGGGGGACAGGGGCTGCTGCTTGATGTAGGAGGCGCCGCTGTTGAGCGCCGCGGAGGCGGAGGGCGGCCAGGCGGCCGCAGAGCCCGAGTAGACGGCATGGGGCTCCATGACCCCACCGGCGGCAGCAGGCAGCAGTGGGGAGGCGGGCACCGAGCTGTCGTGGTGTGGGTACTCACCGGCCGCCGCACCGCCGCAGCTGCCCATGTACGAGTGGCCGCCGTTGGCGGGCAGATGGGGCACCGAGTGGCTAGGCAAAGCCATGCCGTCCACGTTGCCCGGCAAGTGGCCGTTCATCATGCCCAGACCCCCCTCCAGCGCCAGGCTGTTGGGCGGGCAGGAGAGGCCGCCGGCTGAGCTCTGGAAACCGTAGGTGTCCGGGAGGTGGTTGAAGCCAAGCCCGTTCATCATGCTGTACATGGGCTTGAGCGCCTGGCATTTCCTTCGGAAGCCCCGCGGCCGGCGCCGAAACGAGCCCTCCTCGAACATGAACTCGCTGGCTGGGTCGATGGTCCAGTAGTGGCCCTTGCCTGGCCGCCCGAGGCCCTTGGGCAGCTTGATGAAGCACTCGTTGAGCGAGAGGTTGTGGCGCACGGAGTTCTTCCAGCCCTGGTAGGAGCCGCGGAAGAAGGGGAAGCGGCTCTGCAGGAACTGGTAGATCTCGCTGAGCGTCAGGCGCTTGGTGGGCGAGCTCTGGATGGCCATGACGATGAGCGCGATGTACGAGTAGGGCGGCTTCTCCGGGCGCCGGATGCCGGCGTTCGTCTTCTTGGCCTTGGACGGGCCGGACGACGCGGGGTCCATCGCCGCACCGCCTCCCCCGCCGCCGCCGTGCGGTGGCTGCTGCTTCTCGGGCGCCGAAGACATCGGGTGGCTGCTGCCGCCGCCGCCGCTGCCGCCGCTGCTCTGCGCCGCCGAAGAGCCGGGAGGAGGAGGAGGAGGAGGAGGAGGAAGAGGAGGGGGAGGGGGAGGGCGAGGGGGAGGGGGCTGCGCGCGCGGGGCTGGCTGCACCTCTGCCGTCATCGGCGGCCACTTCTCCGAGCGAGCCTCGGCGCGCCCTCCCCCGCCCTCCCGCTCGTCCTCCCCGAGGAGCTGCTGGATCCGCGGGCGGTTGGCGCAGAGCCCCCCTCTCTCTCCAACTCCCTCCTCCCCCACCTACTCTCCTCCCTCTTTCCCTCTCGCCCTCCCACAAGGGAAGGAGCCGAGCGGAGGCTGAGAGCAGCCTCTTTGCGGCCTGGGCGGAGGCCGCAAGGAAGCACCCCCCACTGGTTTTTGGGGGGAGGCACCACCTCTCGGGCCTTCAGCCGTGCGTCCCCGTGGGGAGCAGCGCTCAGTCCCCGCCACCCGCGGCGCTCGGCTCCGCGACTCCAGCCCAGGCCGCCCTCTCTGCCTTTTCTCTCGGCAGCGCCTCCCGAGCCGGCGTAAGACCCTCCAGGAGTTCCCTCCCCTCCCTGCCCCCCTCTGGCCCCCGCGTTGGTGGGCGCTTAAAGGGCCCCACCCTCGCCGCTCAGCGGCCGCCTGCAGAACCCGCCCCGCCTTCACCAACCTGGCGAGCAAGTGTTAATGCGCCCTCGGCCCGCAGTTCAGCGCCGCTGCGCTCAGGCCCCTCCGCCTTCCCTGCCTGGGAGGCGCGGAGGAAACGCATCCCGGGTCCCGGGCCTTCCCCGACGGATACTGCTCGGTAGCAGCTCGCAACTGCGGCGGCAGCCGTGGCCGCTGGGTCGTGGCCATCGTGGGCACAGCCGGCTCCGCTAAGGGTCCCCGCGGCCGGCAGGCGTGTGTTCCCGCAAGGGACCGCCTACCCACTCTCCCCGCCCCGGGAAGGACTGTGCCGCACCCGGGACTTTTCGGACTCGCCCAGCAGCGCGCGAGCAAGCAGGCAGCCGCTGGAGCCGAGCGCGGGCGGAAAACGAAAGCGCAGGGCGGGTCGCTGCCGCTTTGTCTCCGGCGCCACGGGCTGTTCGGGGATCGAGTGAGAACCGCTGGCCCTTCGCGGGGACCAGCACCTCGCTAGCTTCTCTAGCAAGCGGTCCGCTCATTCCCTCGCTTGTGCTCTGGAGCACTCGTGCACACACATGCACACACTGATGCACTCACGCGTGCGCTGCCACTCACGCGCACACTGCGCTCAGGCCCGTGCGTGCCGGCTCCTGCACGCACCAGAGGCCGCTGGAGCTTCAATTAGCACCTACTCCCACTTATGTGTACACTGGCCACGCTCTGATCTGAGCCCCCACATAACTCAGTTGACTCCCCCGCCCGCCCCTCAAAACAAACACTGAAAACCCGCCTATTTGGCTCCGCAGTCCCGGTGTCCCCGCTTCCCAAGAGCAGGTTCCGATTTCTCGCAGATGGTAAAGGCCCTGGCAGGAAGTTTATACGGCTCAACGTAAACACGTTCTGGGGGATTCTTTAATAATAATAATAGAGAATCCCGCGTGCGCGGGGGGAGTTGGCCTAATGCCCCTGTGGGCTCGGCCTGCCGCCGCCGCGGGGGCCTCTGACACTGCGCGCCAGGCCAGGTTCCGGAAGGCTGTCTGCGCGGGCGGGGAGCGCGGGCCCGGGCGGACGTTGCGCGCCCAGCTGCCCGCAGCCGGAGGCTCTCACGCACGCCTTTCCCCCGCCAGCCACCCAGCGCCGAGGTGCCGCCTAGGACGGGGTCGGGGGGACGGTGGCGCCGAGCGCAACGCCGCACGCGGGGACCCAGGTGAGTGCGTTCGCCTGCAGACTTCGGAGGAGGGGGGAGCATCTCGAGGAGCCAGGACGCCGCGCTCCGGCGCGAGGTGGGGCGAGAGGAGCGTGCCGAGCTCGGAGTGCGGCCCTCGGCGCTTTCCAAGGCCCCCCGCCTCGCAGGCTTCCCTCGTCTCCTTGTCACCCGCTGACGCCCCTCCTCGCTCCGACGCCTTCGGCCTGGGCGGTAAAGGGCTCGCCGCCTTCGGGGCGCCTGACATGTCCCTGAGAGGAGCTGGGGTCTCGGCGGCGTAGCCTGCCGCGGCGGAGCGCGCCCACGGAGACAGGAAAGCCACCCTCTCTGCGCTGCGCTGCTGCCCGGCCCTCCCTGCTGGGCTTCGCATGCAGGCAGGGGCCGGCTGGGGAAGGGTGAGTGTGGGACGTGACCGCGTCGCGTGAGGTGGTGTCGTCGCGCAGGCAGACGCTCGCTGGCAGACCCACTCCCACTTCACGCAGCCCAGCCAGCGTCCATCGACCCCAGGCAGCCTGAGCACCGCGCATTGTCTCCATGCATCTTCCCAGAGAACGCTCCTCACAGCTCAGGCGCCCCAGCCCTCGCAGGAACGCTCATGCCTGCTCACCGCTGAGGACACACTTTTGGTTACGTGCACACACTCTTGCGCGGCGCGGTCACCCACGCACAACTAGCCGCACATGCACGCGCAATCGCAGACACGGCCGCTCCCCTCCCGCGCACACGTCCACACACGCATTCTCACATTCTCTCCCTCCATCACTTTTTTTTTTTCCGCCAAACGGCAGCTGCAGGGTAGGAGGCCCCGCGGCGCCTGGAGGGAAGTTTCCGCGAAGGGGTCGCTACCGCCAGCTGCTGGGAGCACATCTGGCCTTTAAAAAAAGAGGCGAGCGGGGGAGGTTGCCCGCTCCTAAGTCAGCGAGGGGTGCAGCGCAAACCCCCAGGCTCCCAGAAAGTGATAGTAACCCCTCCCTTTCTCTCGCTCCTCCCCCACTGACCGGATGCCCCCAAAGTGAGGGGCTCTACAGCGCAGGAGGGTTGGGGTGGGACCCTTTTCCTAATAGCCCCCTTCCCTCCTAGGCCTTCTCCATTTGGGAGGGCGCTGCAGATTCCATCTTTGACTAACCCCCAGATCAGTTTTCCGACCTCCTGAACCGGACTTTTTTTCACTGGCTCCCTGTGAGCTCCTCGGGGGCTCCTGTGTGTTTGGGGTGGGAAAACTTAGGCCTTCCTGGGAGGCAGTGCGGAGTCCAGGCCCCACCTGGCCTCCATTTACCCCTCAGTCTCTGCAGAGGGTGGGGGGTGGGGGGGAAGGCCCGCAGTCACTGAGGGGCACAGTGGCCTCAGAGCCTCAGAAGTGTGGCAGATGGAAGCGCTCCCCAATCCCTCATCTCCCTCGAGGTGGGAGGTACAGGGGAGGGGGGTGAGCCCCAGCTCTGTGATTCGGAGGCCCCCCTAGTAACTGGAAGAGCCACAGGCATGACAAGGACGGCTTTTCCCAGAGACCAAGCTTTCAGCTCTTAAGAGGCCCCTGAGAAAGGGTCTTGTCTGTTCATATGTTTTAGGGATGGGGAAACTGAGGCCCCTGCTTGGTCCAGCTAGTGCTGCCAAGTAGACATCTCTCCTTGGTTCCGCTCCACCTCAAAGGACTGACTGCCTTTTAATTTACCCTCCCAGATGACTTGTTACAGGCCAGGGGTGGAAAGAATGGGGTTTAGAAATGCTTCTGTTGCCCCCCCCCACCTCTGGCTTCCCAGGCTCAAGGGCACAAAGACCCATTAGAGAACTCATGGCGATAAAATTGTGCACCACCACGGGCACAACAGCAATAGTACCTATCGACTGCTGGCTGTGCACCCAGTACTGAGCTTCCCTTATCGGCACCTTCAGATGCTCTTAGCCTTTCTCTAGGCTGTGAATTCCTTTGATAAACTATTCAAACCTACAACCCTACACCTTCCCCTTCTGGAAAGCACAAACCTGTGACATTTGTAGAGTGGCTGTCAAGGTTTTACCAAATGCCTGGGTGCCCATCCGTGAATCTACAACTTCCTACTCATGAACCCAGGACCCTGGTTAAACACCCTAAAGATACTTGTTTAGTCTCCACAGATGCCCCTACCAAGTCAGTATTATCAATATTGTCAATATCCCTTTACAGATGGGCTCAGTGACATTGCCCCAAGTTCTAGGTCACTCTGCAGAGCCAGGATGTAAATCCAGGTCTGAGCAGGTTAGGCCTCCAGTGTACAGGGCAGAGACCCTCTACCTGCAGACGGCCGTGGTGGTCTGGTTTGAGGATTTAAATCCAGCCTCCACTGAGTAGGGATAGTGTCTAAGCCATTTGTGCCTTAGTTTTTTTGGCGGGGGTGGGCTTTGTTGGTTTATTTATTCCCCCAGCTTTTTGAGATACTGTTGATGGGTAATGTTGGGTAAGTTTAAGCTGTGCAGTGTTGTTTGGTACATGTGTTTGTGGCAAAATGGCCTCCGACCCGTCACAGAGTTACCATTCTTTTTTTTTTTTTGTGGTGAGGACATTTAGGATCTACTCTTAGCAACATTAAAGTATAGGATACAGTGATCTTAGCTGTAATCTCCAAGCTGTAACTTAGTATCTTCAAAAAAACTAAAGGGATGAATAAGGGCACCTATTTCTTAGGGCTGCGGGGAGGACTGGACAGGACAGGACAGTGCGGAAAAAGACAGGTAATCCAAACAGACAAGACACAAACGAAACCCCCAGGGGCTCAGCTCCAGGGACAGCGGGAGAAAATGCAGAGAGGGATGCAGACAGCTTTCTGCTCTTAGCTGAAAGATCCATGAAGAACTCCCTCCAATCCCAAATCTAACCTGCACCCCAACACCGGCCCCAGGAATCCCCAGATGCGGGGGGTGTGTAAAAACAGACACGCCTGCCATGTCTCCCACTCCCCAAGCCCAAGGTGCTTTTACTGGCTAATTGCTTAAGTGAAGCCGCCAGGGCGAGAGCACGCCGTAACCCGAGCGGGGAACCAGATCCACCTCGGACTGTGCCGGCCGGGCGGCGGGCGGGCGGGGGCAGGGGGCGGCCGCCGACCACCCACCGTGAGGGCAGCCGCCCCGCCCGCCCGCCTCCCCTGCTCTGCATTAGCGCCGGGCTGGTGCCTCCCCACTCCCCACTCCCTCCAACCCCTTCCTGGCAACGTCCAAAGGCGACACAAGGTAGTGTGGGCTGGGCCCCAGACCAGGTGGGCACTGGGCAGTAAAGGCAACCGCTTGGCCTGGGGGTGTCGCTGGGGGGGGTTAGCGGGGTAGGATGTTTGTGGTGACTGTCCCCTGGAGACGGGACGATTGTGGGGAGAAACAGGGTCAGGAGGAGAGAGGGCATTCCCCCCCCCATGATCTGTGCACAAAATAGTGGGATATTTCTCCCCAAACTCTAGCTGTGCACACGTCACGCTTGCCAATGTGCAAAATATTGTTCAGAGGAGCAAGAACTGTAGAACTAGAGAGAGACCCCGACCCCGAATAGTGCCCCATAAGCACAGTAGTGTCTGGAGGATGCAGGGCAAGGCCTGTGTGTGCAGAGTAGCCTGGGCTGTGCAGATAGACCGCGCTTCCTATGCTGAGCTTTATGGGGTGTGGGTGCCTCGTAGTGGCTCCACGCATAGTGAATAGTGTAAGGTGTAAACAGTTAACACAAACGTGTGCAGCGTATTGGAGTGCGGTAGGAGGAGCCCTGCACACGGGGCGTTACAGCGTGTGTGTGGTACAGCAGACTGCACACGGGAGAGCCTGGGGGAGTGGACGGCGTAGTGCATCCTGGGCAGGACATTGCAGGCTGCTCGGGCTGCTGGGGGTGTGTGTGTGACAGGACGGGTCGCAGTGCACATGGCAGATGGGTCTCCACGCACACTGCGAAGCACGTGCATTGTGATGCCGTGGGTACAGAGTGCACTGGGCACAGCGTTTTGCAAGGAGAGGGTCTACCCAGTGACGCTGCGTCTGCCCCAGCATCAGGCGGTGTGTTTGCGGTAGAGCATGGCGACCCAGGTCCAAGACTGTCAGGCGGTTTGCATGCAGCCCAACACGCAATAGTGAAACCGCAAAGATCACACAGCTAAAGGCTACTGAGGCCTGACTGTGTGCCTTCCCTGGGCGCCTCGAGGTCATCACTAGCTCAGAAACCTCAACCACATGCTGGGCGGCCGGCTCTGGTTTAATCTCAGGTCCCAGGGAAGCGAAGTGCTTTTCCTGCTTCACCTCTGCAGTGACAGAGCAGCCTTCCCGCACTTCGTTGTGCTGGGAAGGGAGAGCTGTCCTTGGCATGGGAGGGAGATGCGGGCACGATCTGCACTGTGTGTGGGTCTTTGAGAGGCTATGCACTCAGGACCGGGACCTCCATCTGCAGCCAGCACAGAAAAGATGCAGAGACAAAAAATGTGGGCAGAATGAGCACTGGCCATATGGCCCCCAGTCCCGGGGGGCCCCGGTGCCTGGCGTGCGGGGCTGTGGGGAAGGCTCCCCTTCTGAGTTGCACACCCACGGCTAGGGATGCTGTCCCCCCTCGTGTGCATCGCTGCCGACCAAAGTCCAAACCACAGCAGTCCCGCCGTCCCCTCCTGTCAGCGGCAAGCCAGATCCCGGGGCCCCTTCAGTTCCTCCTGGGGTCCCCGCAAGTGAGGAGGAGAGAGCCATACCCTCTGGCTTCACAGGCCCTGCCACACCCCCTCGGCACAGGCACATTTGGGGCCCGGAAATCCCACCTGTGGGGACCACCAGGGCCACGTCTAGGGCGCGGCTGCGGTGAGGGCTGTCCCTGACCCAGGGCCTGGCAGTTAATCTCCCCCGTCAGCTATACATTAGAGAGAGGTTCATATTTTGGTCAAGAAAAAAAAGAGAAAGACAGAGGCTTGTGTTTGCCCTTCCACTTGGCCTTTTACCCAAAAGCACACATTTTCCATGACGTTCTTTAATGAAATATTTGACAACGTTGCAGCCCAGGAATTTGCAGCCCTCTTCCCTGCGAGATTTTGGGGAGTTTTCTGGCATTCTCTGCACCCTGCTCTAAGGAACAGAGGAGGGCCCGGGGACAAAGCGCGTCCTGGCGCTCCCCCCACCGCGCCTGGGCCACTCTCCTTCCCACAGGGGCTGGCACAGAGGCACCCGGTGGATCTCTGCCCCCGCTGCCTGGACAGCTGTGCTCAGAAAGATGGCAAGAAGCTGTTCCTTCTCGCAGGGGATGTGTGAGGATGTGTGTGTGCAGGAGGGAGTGTGCCCAGAATTTGTTTCTGAACAGAGAATCCGCACAGAGGGGGAGAAGGAAGCATCTCCCAGAAGGCACGGCAGAGAGAAAGGGACTGCCCCGTGGCACTTACTCAGAGGGCCGGCCTCCCCGTGGACATAAGTCTGGGGCTGGGCGAAGTGGAGAGACAGAAGAGGAAAATGAACAGGGTTCAAAAAGACAGAAAACAAGGAAATTATAAATTAAATGTCAAAGCTCGGGTATTTTCTGTTTTTCAGATTTGAGGGGGAGATAAAATAAGACCCACGCATTCGACCTTCGGGAAGAGGGAGTTAGAACAGCGTGAGACCAGGGCCGAGGGCCAGGCCAGGTGGGGACCGAGGGGTGCCTGCTCAGATTTGTTACTTAATCAAAAGCAGCAATTTGCTCCCGGAAACCTGCCAGTGCGCACACTCAAAATGTGCCTGTTGGTCTCCATTTATAGCTTGTAATGCTGTGTCTATTCCCACTTAGAGGGTGTTGAGAACAAGCGTTATTTCTAGGAAGAAAACAACCGGCGCAACCCGGCCTGGCTCAGGAAGCGGGGAGGGGAAGGAGCTTTACCCGCCTGCAGGCGGCCCGGAGCCCCGGGCTCGCTGAGGAAGGTGACCTCCTCTTCCCACGCCTCCCCCCAGGTCGGGTTTGGGTCCTTTTGTCCCAGCCAGGTTGTGTCCGAGCTGCCCCAGGGACCCCCTGGGAGGATTTGCACGTGGGCGTGCAGGGACTAGCACAGCCCCGACACCGGCGGGGCCGCCAGCTGTGTGTGTGTGTGACACGGGGAGAAAGACGCAGCTCCTGCACAGACCAAGCTGCATGGGGTGCGGGCAGCCTGCCGCGTGCGTGCAGAACAGAGAGGCACAGGTGGCACTGAGACACGGAGACCCACCCCGTTCCCGAAAGGCCCCCGTTTTCTGGTCACCAGAACTCAGAGAGGAGGGTGAGCCCCAGATTATGAGAGAAGCAGGGGTTCACACACCAAGAGATCAAAGCCAAGGCTGAGAGAGAAACAGAGCTCCCATGGAGGAGAGGAAGGAGGGACTCCCGGGTCTGGGGAGGCAGGGAGGCTCTAAGGGTTGGGCCAGGGGCTCCGAGTGGAGAGAGAGGAGTGTGTGTGGGAGGGAGGGATGGAGGAAGGGAGGGACAGAGACAGAGAGAGAATCAGAGGGGTATGTGTGCATGCACGCGTGTCTGGAGGCACAGCCCCAGCTGGGCACACACTGGGCACGTATCTCCGGGACTTCAGGCACTGGACAGGCTGTGGCCACTCTATACTGGAAATTTCTCTGAGTCCAGTTTTCCAAGGAGCGGGTCCCAGACTACATCTCACTTAGCCCTGGGGTGGGGCTTCCCCAAGAGCCAGGAAAGGTCGCCATGGGGCCCTTTCCACTGTCCCTGGGGCCCTGTGAGTGTAAAGCCCTAGGTGGAGGCCCGGGCAGCACGGAAGGAGGGGAGCCTTCGCAGATGATTTCACCTCTGGGTGCCTCCACTTCCCTTATCTTAAAATCGGGAAAAGATCAGTATCCACCCATGGAGTGGCCCTAGAACCGGGAAGTACTCTGAGCAGGGTCTGGAGGGGGCTAAAGGGGCACCTAAATGTGAACCAGGGCAAAATTCTTAAACAAGTAAAACCACACTGAAGCTTGGCTTCCATGGCTGTGTGACCCGGGGCTGGTGGCCTTACCTCTCTGTGCCTAGGTTTCTTCATCTGCAGAACCAGAGCAGTGACAGCACCTCCTTCTGGGTAGTTGAGAGCTGTGAGTCATTCTTAGCCTGGTTGTTATTTTTGGGGTGCTCTCTCACCCCTGGTGTTCGGGGCACTGGGGTGAGATTCTTCATCCCTTTCTCCTGATGATCCTGAAATCCGATGGGGCTCAGCTTGACAGACCAAGTTTTGGTGGCGTGAACTCAAATAGGGGAATCGGCTCACGTGTGACTTTGGACCAGTCCCCTCCCCTGGGTGCTCTGTTTTGCCACCAGTGAAAATGGGCCCCCACCTCATGCAGCATCAAAGGGATCATAGCTCACAATCCAGGCACCTACTTCGGGGAGCAGAGTGTCTGGTTGGGTTGGAGAGGAGCCTCCTCCAGCCATTTGACAATTCAGACACACAGAAGGGTGATGAAGTGTCAGGTGTGTCCCCCTACACACACCCGGGCCAGGCTTGGTCCCTGGTCACCCTCTTGCAGTCAGCAGAGTCCCTCTTGGGCTCCCAGCCCTTGCGAGGGTGCCGCAGGAGCAGGGACCTGGCAGCCGAAGACCTAGATTAGAATCCCACCTTTCTGCCCCGGCTGCTGTGGGACCTCTGTGCCCCTTTTCTCATTTGCATGATAGTGAAAATGAAGTTGTCTCCACCCTCGGGCTGCCGGAGGCTAGACAAGAAAGGCGTCCTCTTTAGTGGTGAGCGCCCGCTGTGTCCCAGCGGGGGCCCGGGATTTGTTGCTGAGCCCATTTCACCGACAGGAGAGCAGCCGGCCAACAGTCAGGGCAGGGCTCCTTAAACGTGGCTCCACTGTAAGACACTTCCCTCCTCCTCTCCAGGGCGCATGTGGGGTCCCAACTCTGGGCTGCCACTGTCACCTCCAGGAAGAAGAGGGGAGATGGTTGTCTCTTAACTCGGAGGCTCTGCTTAACGTATGTCCCACCTCCAGCTTTCCACCACGTGTAGTAACAGAATAGCAGCCTCCAGCCTTTGGGTCCCTGCCCTGTGACCCCCTCCAGGGGGTTCCACCCCTCCCTACCCACTCCCCGGCACTGCTCCCCAACAGTCTGGTTTCTGAGAAACGCCAGGCATGGTGGGTGGTGGGGCCTGGCTTGAACATCCGTGTTCCTCCAGGGCATCTGTCTCGCTGAGGGTGAGGGCTTGTTGAGACCCCAGACTTCCCTCCCCCAGGGTGTCGAGGGAAACTCTTTATTGCCACCCTTTTTGTGGAGTGAAATTGGGGCAGGAGGACTTGGAGCAAGGTAGACATTGGAGTGCCACTGGCTGAGCTTGGGGACTGAGGGGGTCCCTGGCCCCCCAGGAGTGGACCTCCAGCCCTCGGAGTAGGGGTCCGACCAGCCCAGGCACTAGGTCTCCACCTGGGGCAATTGCCCCGCTGCTCCGCTAGCCCAGCGCTGGCAGAGGTCCTTGACTTTTAAAATGCTGTGTCCCTTTCTCCAATTCTTATTTTTGCCTCTCAATCAATGCTCACCTTCCTACCAGCTGGCAGCTTTCTACCCTGTAGAATTTAAAAATCAAATGTAAAGTAGCCACTCAAACTTTCTGGAACATACTCCTTTATTTTGGAAAATATTTTTTAAGTGCATGAGATACACTAAATCTTGGAACAGTTTGATCACACACACAGCCTAGCTTGGGTTCGTTTTAAAAACTAATTTGCTTTGGGAACATGGTGTTCATATAAGTACTTCACTTCTCTACCCCAGCACCAATTAACTTTTATCCTGGGGATTTTTCTTACTAATTAGAATTTAATTATATGCAAAATTTCCATCCCTGACATTGGAAACCAGCTATTTCAAAAAGCTCAAAATACTTCAAATATTTTGTTATATTCCCAGGGTCAAAATCAATCTTTTTATCTCTGTTCTCCTCCCACCTCCCTCTTCCCTGGTAACCTTTTGAAAGACTTAGGTCCACGTGGCAGCTGCAGGCAAAACTTCCGCAGGGTCATTCCCACCCCTAAACTGGGCTCAGATCCGCTTAATTCGCCATGAAAACTAACTCAATTAGGAGTCAAATTTGCCCTTTAAAGAGACCAGTAATGAGTGTCCCAACACCCCCTTCTCCACGCGCTCACGTTCTCTCCGCGTTTTTTTGCAAAGCCGCATTTTTTAGAGGACTTAGCTTCAGGGTGGCTGCCCGCCCTGCACCGCCGCCTACCTGCCCCTAACTTCTGTCTGTCTCTCTCTCCTTTTTAAGCAGCCGAGACTCACTCTGATTTTTCGAGTCTGACTCGGGCACTCTCACGTCGCCTCCCAGACATGATTGTGGAGGGCTGGCTTTCGGCCGAGGCGGTGCATCTGACTCGCGCAGGAAGCCCAGGGAGCGTTTCTCCCCGCGCGGACCCAGGCCCGCGGGGCTCCGTGCCGCGCGCGCCACCCCTCGGGGTCGGGGCCGGCCCGGCTGCGCCTTGGCTCCGCGTCCACCGAGGCTCTGGCAGCGGCGGCGGGAGGGTCCTGGGAAGGCCAGGCTGGTTACTACTGCTGTCGGCCTGCGACGAAGCAATTATTTTAACCGTGCTTTGGGCTAATGATGGGTTCTGCTTGCTTGAACGCGGTGTTTATTTTACCTCGACCATCTCCGGGGAGGGGGCGCCGGACGCTGGAGCTGCAAATCCGAAAACTCTCAGGACGGGGTAGGGTCTTGGGAGGTGGGGGCAGCGAGCTCCTCTTTCTCACTTGCCTGGCCCTGCCTGGGTGGGAGCCGAGGGGTCGGATTCAGCCTTCTCCCGCGGCAGAGAGGTCGGAGCTTGGGGCACCAGGGCGCACCCGGGACTCGTGCTCGCAGAGAGGCACCTTCTGGAAACCGAGTGCGGGCGCGTCTCCGGGCCCCGTAGCGTCCCTTTGACCGCGGTGGGACCACCCAGTCTCGGATACCGCGGCCGCTGGGCCCACGGGAGAGGGGCGGATAGGAAGGGTCTGCGCTCTGGACTCTGAATGCAACCTAGGTTGCCGCTAGAGGGTGAGACACTGGGATCAGACTCTAAGCTCCATGAAGCCGGGCTGCCTCGAACTTTATTTCCCCTGCAAAACCAGGAAATGCACTTAAAGTGCAAAATTGCTTGGGATGTGTCTGTATTGCTAATGGGAAATAACGGAGACCAATGATTAGGCAATAACGTTAGGGAGGGGGAAGAACAAGCTGAGGACAATTCCAGCTACGTTGTTAGGGGCCTGAATTTAACGGGGAACCTGCCTGTGCCCCCAGAGACGAAGCCTGGAGCCGGAGCCGGGACCAGTCAGGCTGATTTCCCATTGCGGCCTCGGAAACCCTCCCGATTTTTAATTCGCGCAGGCGCGGGGCCCGAAATGGGGATACAGAGCCGGGTGCAAGAGGGCGAAGCTCAGACCCAAGACTGCAGGCGGACTCTGGTGAGCTCTGATGCGGGGCGGGGCGCGCTGGAGGAGATCCCCGCGGGCGCCAGGAGCGCGTACAGACGCACACGTGCCGGGAGGGGATGCGAACCAAGGGCCTGGATTTCGGGGTCGCGGGTGCCAGGGGCTGGCACACCAACGACAGCTGCCAGACGGTCACCGCGTCCATTTCTGTGGACGGCAGAGACCTCCTCGCATTATTACTCTTCCTCCACCGAAAGCCCACCCCAGCGAGTGCGGGCCTGCACCCCCAGGCCAGAGGTCCCAGGAGACTTGCCCCCCGTCCGCAGCTCCTTCCTTTCCCCGCCTCTCCGCTCCAGGCGTCCGGCTGAACGGAGACCGCGCGGGTTCCAGCTCAATTAGCTCGGTGCGAGGCTGCCGCTGCCGCCGGCGACCAGCTCCGCCTGCGATTAGAGCCGCGCCGGCGAGCGCGGTGGGCGGGGGCGGGCAGGTAAAGAGGCACCAATTTGCCCTGAGGCTTTATCAACAAGTGGCTTAACTAGGAATTTACGTTGACAACTCAGCACCTCCGTTGGGGCTCCGGCAGCAGCCAGCCGGGATGACAGGCTGTACCGTGGGGGGACGGCTGGAGAGCTGGGAGGCCTCAAGCTTCAAAGTCACCCGAAGGCGGCCTCAGTCCGGCCCGCGCAGCGCGTGGACCGCATGGACAAGGGCGCCCCGGGGCGCGTCGCGAATGCAGGGGGTCCTGGCCTGTGGGCGAGCCCAGGCCGGTGGGCGCAGGGCCGTCTTTCCCACGAAGTAGGTGGCCATGTATATTTTTGTTCAAGTGGTGTTTATGTTAATGAAAAAAGGGTGGAATTACAAACAGCCTGCCGGTGGAGCTGGTGGTGCTCCCGTCCCAGGTCCAATCGAAGGGAGCTGCATTCTGGGCCACTGAGACCTTTAGCAGAACCCCGACCATCTTCCTCTAACTGGGTGAAATTGTCATGTCTCTTCCCTCCACTCCGCAAAATCGGGACTCTATTTGCTATCATTTCCACTCCCATCCACAGCAGCACAATCAGGTTTCTGGATAAGAAGAACCCTAATTTAAGTCCTGCAGTGCCCCTTTCTAAGAGTACCCAGAGAGCTCTCTGGGACACTGGGGCTGGGTAAACTCAGCCTCCCGTCTCTCCCCCCCCCCCGCCAGCTTTCCCCTTGTCTCTCTTCTTTTCTTTATTTTAAAAATAATGTAATTACCCCAGGCTCTGACATTTGCTTCCTGGCCTGGATGACTTTTTCCTGGGGTAAAGCAGTTGGCTTTCCAAAGGCCACTGCAATTCCTCCATCCCCAGAGAAGTTTTTTCTCTTTTTCTCAACACTCACTGCCCTCTTTTACTCCGTTGATTCGAAAGCACAGCCATGGCATGTGCTGGCTTTTGCCTCCTTTCCATTAGTTGAATGAGAACCAGAGCAAGAAAAGCGGGACCCAGCTGGAGAGAGCGCCTCACTGGCAGCCAGCAGGAGGGATTCCGTGTCGTGGGAGGCAGGTTGATGCGGGGCGCTGCACCCCTCGGGGATCACCAGGGACCACGACCACATGCTTCCTTGTGGAAACGCACCCCCAGCCCTCCAAACAGAGTGCACTGAGTCTCCACAGGCAGAGTGATCTGGAGACTGATGGCTGTGCAGCCAGCTCAGGGCCCTGTCTGATCTTGTAGAGGACATTGGGGTGGGAGATTCTGGCTTCCCAGTACACTTCCACACTCTGTGTAGATGCTGCTCCACCCTCTGGGATCAGTTCAGCCTCCGGTTCTGTGCGCAGGGTGCTGGGCTGCTGCACATGGGTGGCAGTGGTGTAGAGATCGCCCGGCCTGGGCTTCCAGCAGTGTCCGGGCCACATTCCCCGTCCTGAATCTCTGCTTCCCGGGTACTACAAAGCCCACAGACGTTAGTCAAATAGGCTTTGAAGGCCAGGCTCACCCTGACTCAGCGATCCGCCCGGCTCCCCAGCAGCTAAGAAGTCACAGGAACCAAAGGAAAAAATGTCTCTCCAGGAAGAGGGAAATGGGGGATGAGTGCTTGGCCGTTAGGATTCTGCAGGTAGACTCTTCCACAGGAAAGGAGAGCTGTTCTTAGGACGACTTATTCTGACTGCGGGTTTAGGTGGAGCGCGCCCACCTGTGGGGAGGAGCTACACAGGAAGGGGAGCCGATGTAAGGGCTGTGCCTGCCCTCCCTGCCCCGCCCCTGCCCACCAGGGCTCCACGCCGAGCCCTGGAAACTGACCTGGGACCCCTTTGTTGTGTCTGGGAGTTTGCATCCCGGCATGCGTCCCAGGTCTTAGGTAACAGAGTCAATCTGTTGAAGAGTAGTGGTGGGGGATGTTCTTAACTCAAAACCAAAGGGTCTTGATGTGGGAGGTGCAAACGCAGGTATGCGGGTGCATCTGGGGGAATAGCAGCCCATGGCTTTCACTCGCTTACCCACTCCCTCCCAGGTAGGAACCACCAAGGTCGAGTAACTTGGGCCCAAATCACAGTTATTGGCACTCCCTTCTCTCAAACAGTTGTCATTTGTCAAAGCCGTGCGCTCAGCTGACACTCCCTTGACGGCTTTTGTAGTCTTGACATTGAGCAGCAACCAAGTGCACCCTCCGCTGCCGCAGTCCGGAATCCGCCCCCCTCCTCCGGCGCAGATGGAGGTCACAGGCCACGTTTTTCCTGTGGAGTCGCTGGGGTCACAGGCCCAGAGGCAGGTTGCTTCTCGGAGCCCCTCCCTGCTTGCCATGAGTTGTCTGCCAGCACGTGTTTCGTTCTCTCCAGCAGGTGCCGGGCGCCTGCATCCCGGGCTCCCCGGCACCCTCCCCGGCCAGGACAGATACAGGAGGTTTGTGTTGGGAACACTTCAAGCCCATGTTTAGTCTGTTGCGCTCGGGGGGTGAGGCGTCCCAAGCCTAACACTCAGCTAGGCAGCCTTGCGTTCTGCCGAGGGGAGGGGGCAGGGGTAGGGGCGGCTTTTTTCTGGGGGACTTCGGAAAGCAGGGGCCAGGCAGAAGGAGGGCGCTGGCCGCAAGAGGGCCGCTCTCTAGCGTCAACAGCCACCCAAATCCACCCACACCCAAGGGTGCCAGGGCAGCCCTGGCCAAGGACCACACCACCTGCACTTGGCTCCCGGGTGCCCACAGGAGCCGCTTTCTCTGCCGCACAACTTTCTCCGGGGCTGGCGGATGCCGGATGCCGAGCCCTCAACTTGCCTGCAAGCTGGCGGGCCCCCTCTGCCCGTCCCAGCCGTTTATTCCATCCTGCAATTAAACCCGAGGTCAAATATCTCCTTAACGACGCTATCAGGCCAGTGGCTCATTATGGCGTATATTTAGCCATAAACTATGGGTTGTAGTGAGGAGGAGATGAAAATTATTGTGTTCTGGGAATGAATCCTTTTAGCAGAAACCAGAGCTGTTATTTACCAGGGAGCACTAAGTACAGGCTGCGGGACCGGCGGGAGCAGCGCGCTGCCAGGCCCTTCCCGCCTCTGCCTGCGACCCCGCCCCCGGCCGCTGGGCTTCCGAGTCCAGGTCCGAAGGCCCCGCCCCGCGGGGCACACTGGCCGCCAAGCCGCTGCGCTGCCAGGAACAAAGTCAGTTCTCCATGGGTGCTTCTATCCACCGAGCCTCTCCTCAGACGGCAAACTCAGCTACGCCCCGCTATCCCCACCCCAGTTTGTAGCGGGAACACCGTTAGGTGGGCTGTAAGAACGTAGCGATGGAATGGTCTGGAGCTTGGCGGGGTCAGAACTTTTGGCTTCCAGGGTGGTTCTCCTCCTGCTGTGCAGCCTTAGGTGGGTTACCCAACCTCTCTGCACCTCAGTGGCCCCATCTGTAAAATGGTGGAAAAAACATACCTGCTCCCTAGAGGCTCTGGAGAATTAAGTCTGAGCCAGGAGGAGGTTTAGCAAATGATGGCCAAAAGTCATGAGGATGCTGATAAAAAGTAACCTTATGGGCTGCTGGAATGAATGAACGGATGGATGAATCTACTTATGTAAGTCTGTGGGAGACTTGGAGTCCAGGATTGAACAAAACCCAGTTCGACTGAGGCCCAGACCATCACCAGCCGTGCCACCGGCTTGAGCAGCTCACTGCCCAGGGCCAGGCCCTGGGGTTCTCAGCTCTGAATCCTGCCTGACCAGAGTTGCCAGGAGGAGCCGCTGAGATGCTCCTGTATCCAGCGCCGAGCGTCCTAGGAGGGAAGATGCAGAAACATTACCTCACTCCCTGCCCCCACCTCCCCCCAACATCCTGGATGTCAGGGGGGCCCTGGATGGAACCAGAAGCTTCCAGATACACTGGAGATGCTCAGGTTGGCCCTTGCGGTGCTGGGGGGGAAGGAGATTGTGTGGGTCAAAACCACTCCAAATTAACCTTTCAGGAAATGACTTGACTGACCCACAAGCTACAAATATTTGGACAAATGAGACAAGGGAGTTCCCAGTCTAAATGTTTGTCCAAGGTCTCTGAGGGGGTAGATTAATCACGAGACTGAGGGACCCCCTGCCTCCCATATAGGGCAGGTGTGTCCCAGAGGAAAGTGGCCATGGCCTGCCGCTCCCACTGGCCAAGGGCCAACTTCCCTGGCCTCCAGGCCAGGAAGGGCCCCCAGATCCCCTCCTCTCCCCATGGACTGTCCTGCCCAGAGATTCTGGGAGCTCTTGCCAGATAGACATAGGCTGTGTTGGGGCAGGAACCAATCCCCCAGACCCTCCCGTGAAACAGACACACACACACGCACATACACGTCCAACAACCAGGTCCCCTGTCCTGCCTCCTCAGGGCAGCCGCCCTCTGTCCTGAGTGCAGCACACCCATTCCTTCTTCCATGCTTCCCATCTGAAATGGGGCAGCAGGGGTCCTGGGGGTCCTTCTGAGCTTCCATCCTGGCAAGGGGAGGGGTACCGACGCTCTCTGTCTTTCCCGCTTTCAGAGGTATTTGCAGTTTTGAGAGGGCGGTGCTGGATGGCCATGCTGGAGCCATGCTGTCATTCGCAGCTATGTGACCGTGGCCAGGTCCCACCTGTCTCTGGGCCTCTGTTTCTTCTTCTGAACAATCGGGCTCTGTGTTAGCTCTTGAGAGGCCAGGCCTTCTGCCTCTGACGTTTGATGGTGTGACCCTCATTCACTGGAGTGGCTGTATCTCCCTGGGGTGTCACCGAGTCCCCACCCCCCTCACCTTCAGGGAGCACACACAAGGCACTTTGTGGGCATTTGACTCGAGGTGGCAAGGATCTAGGCTTTTCTGGTGGCTTGTTGGCTGGGGTGGGGGCACAGGGAGCAATCCAGTTACTTAATCATATGGAGTTCTGATTAAATGACATTGCAAGATGTGACTTTTGTTGGTCGATTAATGTAAATATGTATGTAGTTTATTGCTACGGAAGCATGTGCGTTAAAAGCTTGAGTGTCCTTGGGCTGCACGTAGTCTTGCCCAGGAGCTCCACAGGGCAGAGGCGGCCAGGAGCGATGCAGGCAGAAGGCATGAACGCATCCCTGGACGTGTCCACTCACATTCACTGGCCTCGGAGGGCCCCAGGACGGCGGCTTAGACAGACCGTGGGCGACTCAGGGCCGGGCTCCGAGCTGCCATTCACGTTGTGCTGTGGGAGGGCCTCCATCCAGGGACAGATGCGCTTACCCTGACAGGTCTCGGGAGCACGCCGCCTGTGACTCACAGAAGAGGCGCTGCTGCCCCAGAACTCTGATTCCATTCGAGGCGTGTTTACTGTCCGGTGGGCCAGCCGCTCTGGTGAGGAGCCCCAGATGCGATGTACAATCCTCCCCTTGTCCCTCCAGGCCTTTGAAATGGCGGCTCTTGCACAAACTCAGTTCTTTCTGTTCGAAAAGGGTGTTTCTGTGCTGTCTTCCCCCGTGAGAGGGAGGCTGAATGCCTGCCTTGTGTCAGGCTCGCTCATGCGCGGAGGAAATAGCAGAAGATCCAGGAGGATCAGGCTCACAAGACAAAGTTTTCATACTTCAGTCTGTTCTCTCGGGCTAGCACGGGCACGTACAGCTGACCTGTCGGGAGGCCGTCTCTGAGCACAGCCGGCGTCTGGCTGCGGAGCGTCACCCGGGCTTGGAAACCAGGAAGACGGTCCCAGGACCCCAGGGCTCGCGGAGCGCTTCCCGTGTGCTCTGAAGCTCATTTGGTTCCCAGGCGGCTCGTGACAGAGGCTGAGATGATTGTTCCTGTTCTGCAGATGGGGCCACCGAGGCCCCGGGGAGGCCTGGCTTGTTCGGCCACAGGTTCGGGAGCCGTAGAGCCAGGGGCTGACAGGGAGTCCAGCTCCAGGGCCTCAGCCCGCGGGGGCCCTGGCTGCCCGCTCATCGCCACCGCTGATGCTCGCCCTAGGCTGTAGGTGAGGGGCTGCGGCTGGTGCTGCAGGGGGTTGGGGCCCAGCACAGGCAGGCTTTAAACTAAGTCACCTGCTTTGCATGTCACATTGATAGTTTCTCGAGGACAGTTGGCTTCAGACCACCCTAGAATCACTCCTGAAGTCTCAAAGTTGCTTTCTAGAAAAACCCAGTGTGTATGGATGTTCTGATTCGTGTTGCAGTGTCTGTGAGACGTCTGAGGCATCTGTTCTTGGTAAAGGTGCTTTCCCACACTGTGAAGAGGTGACCCAAATTCAAAGACAACTTTGGGACGCAAAATGCTTCATCTGACCAGCAGTTGCGTCACTATCTAAACCAGCTCTGTCCTTGTCTCTTAAAGACACTGAGGAAAATACGTGTAGATGGGACGTGGCTTCAGAGTAACCCAGGGGCGGGGCCGGGGGAGGAGTGGCGATGAGACGAGGTTGGACGTGAGCTGATAAATTGTCAAAGCTGGCAATGGGCAGACGGGGCTGGTCACAGCATTTCCTTTAAATTTGGATACTTGATGTTTTCTATGGTGAAAACAACTTTTAAACAAACAACTTTTAAAATTAAAATCACCTTCTTCAAGCCATAGGAACCAACACAGTGAGGTGGGGAGGGGTACAGGGAGCTGTGCAGAGTTCAGTGGTGGTAGGAACGAATTACACACACACACCACACACACATACACTACATACACTACGCCACACACACCATGTACACACCACACACACACACACACACACACACACAGAAGAACAGAAAGAAATCTTAGACATTCAAACTTGATATGGTTTTCTTTCCTTCTCCCATTTTACAGTGAGAAATTGGGAGACCAGAGAGGGTAAGAGGCTCATCTGATTTGGCACAGCCGTGTTAGTGGTAGTGCCAGGATCAGATCATAGGATGACACTGACTTTTGGCTTTTTTCTTTTTTAAAACCACGTCATGTAGAAGAAGAAAAGAATTTCATATTTGCTGTTGTAGAAAGTGGCCAGTCGGCCAGGTCTTGTACAAGCATGTGGGTAGGAAGGTGGGCAGTGCTGTGAGCCTCCTGGACACTGACTATATGGGTGCCTCTTAGCCTGGCAGCTGGAGTTTCTAGGTGGTGGGCTGGAGTCCTCCATTCTTCTCGGGATGTTTGGGGATCTTCTGAGGTTTCAGTGAGTGCAGCACTGCGCAAGCACACCCTCTTCACCCTCTTCATCTGTTCAGACATCCCAGCCGCGGCAGGTGATGTGACGGTGCCCTCCAAGGACTCACTGAATACAGGGGATTCGGGGCTTCCCAGATGGCGGGACTGCCTGGAGGAGGACGTTCTGGCTGGGCCTCCAGAGCTGACTCGAGCAACACAGAACAGACCTGCCAAGAGAGCTTCGTGTTTCTCTGAAACAGGAGGCACGAGGTTGCCACTGGTCCTGCCAATTCAAGAACAACTGTGCCTGCCATCCATGGTCAGGAAGTCCCCACCCTGGCCACCTGCCTCCCCAGCATGGGTGACTGGACGCGGCACACCTGCCGAACCGAGCAGGAGCTGGAACCTGCTCCAGGCTGCCTCCCCTCTGCCTCTGGGTCTTAGCCACCTGCATCTCACTGGCTGAGTCTCATTCATGACCTGCATTCAGGCTGCAAGGGGGTCTGGGAAATGTAATTCTTGACTTTCCAGACCAGGAAGATACCTGTGAAAAGGGCAGTGGATGCTGGCTGGGAGCATCCACAGCACACAGCCCCTTCCTCTGTGTCTGGGAGCTCCGTTCATAGCACTAGCCAAGCACTTGTCTGACTGCCTGAGACTCACTGGCGGTGTCGGCCCCATCTGCCTGTACGCCACCGTCCCGGGGCCCCAGCACCTAGCACGTACTCAGAGCACATGTTAGTTCTGTGTTTAGTATCATCACTCCGTCCACTCTCTATCCACCTATTCATTCAACAGACATTACCAAGCGCCAGGCATGGCCGTGGTGGTTAACAAGGATCTTCCATTCTGGTTGGCAGATGATTAGCAACAAGAAAGGGCAAACCAGCAGAAAAGCTGATTTCAAAGACAGCAAAATGTGACAAAGAAAGTAAAAGCAGGTGGTGTGATGGAGTGATGGGAAAGGAGAAGCGAGCCAAGGCCTGATGACCAGGAGTGGGACAGGCAATAGTCAGGGAGAAGAGGGAGCAGCACATGCAAAGGCCCTGGGGTGGGAGCAGTGTGCTGACCTCCAGGGTCCACGAAGAGGCCAGGGGGCCTGGGGTGGTGGGGAGTAGAAAGCAGAGAAGGCTGAGAAAGTAGGAAAAAAGGTGGGAAAGGTGGGCAGGGGCCAGGTTGATCCTGCCAGTCTGGTGTGAGTTTTACTCTCAACGTGATGTCAACTGTTCAAGGTTTTGGCAAAGAGAATGGCTTGATCCGTGGGTGGTTTTAAAACATGTCTGCAAATTCCTGCATGCCCCGTCTCTCAGAAGGGATGGCAGATCTGTATGCCCCTCCCTTTAACCTGGGCAGGACTCTGAGACAGTCTCACAAGTAGAATGTGACGGAGGTGATGTGTGTGATTTTAGGACAGGGAAGCAAGGGGGTCGCTTCTGTCTGCCCTTCTCGGGACACATGCCTTTGGAGACTTGAATGGCCTTGAAGGGGGTTGGCTCCTCAGAAGCCCCCATGCTGGAGAGACCATGTGTCCCAGCCTCCCAGCGCAGGGGCTGGCGTGTGAATGAAGGAGCCTGCAGTCCCCGTGGGACTGTAAGCACAGGAGAGAGCCCCGCCAGAGCCACTCAGCCCAGCCCCTCTCGAACTCCCCACCCACAGAAATGGAGAAATGACAAAGCAGTGCGTGTTGGCATGGTTTGCTGTGCAGCAGTAGATCACCAAAAAAAGTCTGATTTACGTGTTTAAAATGAACTTGGCATTGAAGTCTAACATCTATACAGTGAAGTCTGCAAGCAGCTCTGTGAGTTTTCTCAAAGGCAGCGCACCCTGCTAGCAGCGTGCAGATCTGTGCACTTCAGCTCGCTCCCAGAAGCCCCTTGTGGCCCCCTCTGGCCACCCCAACCCTGTGATGGACTGAATGTCTGTGTCCCCCACATTCCTGTGTTGAAATCCTTACCCCCAGTGTGATGGTGTCAGGAGGTGGGGCCTGGGGAGGGATGGCGTTCCGTGCAGCAGAGAGTCCTGCCTCGCACGAGCACTGCACACGGGGAATCGTATGGTATGTGGTCCTTTGACGGGCGTCTTCACTCTGGGATGTGTGTCTGTGGTTCACCCGGGCCGCTGCAGGGAGCGGTGCGTAGCTCACTCACCTCCACTGCTGGGTGGCCTTCCGGCGTGCGCGAGGACCCAGGCTCGTTGTTGGTTCCGGGCCAGTCTCCCACCCCTAGAGCTGCTGTGGATGCTCTGGGACGTGCCTCTTGGTGGACATACATGTGCATTTCTGTGGATAATGTTTCCACGTCACTTCACGACCACCCTAGATGTAGCGGCTTAAAACAATAACCGTTTTCTTCTTCCTCAGGATTCTGTGGATGGAGTGGGCTCAGCCAGGCCGTTCTTCCGCTCCATGTGATGCTCCACTGCATCTCCTGGGCTGGACGTCCGAGCTGGCCTGCTCTCCCGGCCGGTGCTGGGAGCCCAGCTGAGACTTTTGATCAAAGCACCTCAGTTCTCCTCCCTGTGGCCTCGCCCTGTGGCTCCAGCTTCTAATAGTGGGGTGCCTAGATTCCAAGAGGAGGGAAGGAGAAGCTTCCAGCCTTTTTAGGATCTGGGCTCAGATGTCCCAGACTGTCACCCAATTGGCCGGAGCATTGATGGGCCCAGCCAGACTCAAGGGAGGGAAATAAGGTCGGTCTCTGGGGGGAGGGCTGTCCTGCGCCTCAGGGCAGGGGGCGTTGTTGAGGACCATCTGCGGAGCTTAGGGGTGAGTTGTGGTTTGATTGACACTAGAGAAAGACCACTCTGGTCCCTGTGGAGAGTGGATTCTGTGCTCAGGTCCACCAGGACTTAGGAATCACCTCTGGGCCCTTCTCACCTTGACCTCGACTTCTGCATTGAAGGTCAGCCCTCTCGGGGCGCCCTGGATGTGAGCAGAGAGTGAGTGAGAGTCCGGACCCCGTGGCCTGCATCCTGACTGACAGCCGGAGAAGCATGCTGGAGTCTGGTCCCCAGCTCTTGCCTCTGGCTTCAGTTCCCAAGGACACTTCCTCCTTGACAAGTCAGACTCCTCCACAGGGACGGTCCACACTGCACCCCAAGCCCAGACCCTGCGGTTCAACACTGATGTGGCAGAAGTGGAGTGCCACGTCTGTCCAGCGCGGAGCAGTGAGGGTGCTCACCAGTGTGGGCTGGGGAAACCTGGAACTTGAGGTGGCCCGGGGCCCCTCCCCAGGGGAATGGGCAGGACCCCAGCAGTCTCTGCACATGCTGGGAACTGTGTGACACTGACACTGTAGAATGAAGCTGTTCTGTTCACAGCAACATGAGCAGATCGGAAGCACGACATTAGATGAGAAGCAGGGTGGGGGCCATGTAGTGCTGTAAGGCGAGGGTTCACTTCCCCGCTCCCCCACTGACCGTGACCTTGGGCAAGTTACTTACCCTCCCTGGGTGTTAACATCCTCAAAAATATGCAGGTAGGAGGGTGGACTCTCTGCGAGGATGGTTGCTACTCTCCTTCCACGAGGGCAGTCCCCAGAAATGGGGCGGAGGGGAGAGAGGGGCACACTTAGGATGCTGACTGCTGGCCGGAAGTGTGGAGAACCACCGCTTGAAGATGAGGGCTCAGCCTGGTGGGAACAGCGTCGCTAGGGTGACCCTGCGTCCTGGGACAGAACAGATGCACGCCTGTTGTCTTGGTTTTTTAAATCCAGCTTAGACAAAGATGGGCAAAGAGGCAGTTTTAAAAAAAAGAGAAAGACACACAGAGTGAAGAACGCCAGGTGAGGTCACAGAGAGACGCGGAGAGGCCATGTGACGACAGGGATGGAGATTGGGGCGGTGCTTCTGTATACCAGGGAGCCTCAGGGAGGCTGGCAGCCCAGCAGCCGGGCAGAGGCCGGGTGGCTCCTCCCAAGGAGCCAGCCCTGGGCACACCCTGACCCCAGACAACTCACCTCCGGGCTGCAGGGAACACATCTCTGTTATTTTAAGCCACCCAACTAGTGGTGCTCTGTTATGGCGGCCCCAGGAAACTCGTGCTTAAATAAGTACCTAATCTTCTGTGTATATTAGTATTTGTTAAATAAAAGATATTTATTAATCAGTGAGTCATGAATAAAAGTTATTAAATTGTGTTGATAAAAAGAGATGTTACCTATACATTCTACACGCTCATAAAGAAAACATCCAAACGTATATAGAGTTCTTCTTGTTTTAATTATTTCATTCCTTTAAACAACAAACAATGTGGCTAAGACGAACAGAATTTTTCTTTTCATGAAACAAACAGAAAGGGTTCAGTGACTTAACTGGGTAAACCACCCCACCAGCGTGGAAGCAGGGCTCAGCTTCTAGACGGAGTCATGTGTGTGGCAGCATCGGCGGGGTTTGGGGTTTTGCCCGTTTCGTGGGAAAGGAGTAGGGAGGCCTTTTCCGAGAAGTGCTCCCCAGCACTCTGGGTCCCCGGGCAGTAACACTGGCTGCCCCCTGACTGGCTCGGGTGGGAGCCGGGTCTGAGGGCCACTTGGCCTCCCCACAGCTGGGAGCCTCTGCCCTCCTGGACGGGATTCCATTCCCGTGACACCGTCTTCCCAGGATCTTCAGATACACCGGTCGGAACCTCCAGCAGCTGGCCCTTCCGTGTGCAGCGAACAGCACAGCGTCTGAAAACTCCCCAGCGCTCCTGGGGCCACCCCCCACTCCCCAGAGGCCTCTTGTCTGCGTCTGGCCTGAAGGTGGGAAGGTTTCAGACGCTTCCAAGGAAATTACTCTTACTGTGAGGAGCCAGGTGTGGCGAGAACAGGCATGCCTTCTTGTGCTGAAGGCAAGGCAAGGCCACCCCCCAGGACACCCCGGGAGAAGGACTCGACGAGGCAAGGCGGTCGGGCTCTTCGCACTGGGTCAGAGCGAGGGGCACGCGTCAGACACCCCTGCCCGTGGTCCGGGGCAGAGAACTAACTGCTCTTCCGAGTCTTGTCTGTTCGTGACGGGGACTTGCGATGAAACTAACGGTTCGGTTCCCCAGTTTCTAAAGCCGTTTCTCCCAGTGGGGAAACAGAAAAGGACACCAGCGTGTTCCAAGCCCACAGCCCCCAGGCTCTTCTTTTAATTTTCCCCACTTTAGGCAGAGTGACCCCATTTAACGTTTGGGAAACTGAAGCTCAGAGAAGTTAAGGAGCTTGCCCAAGGCCACACAGCGAAGACACGACTGGGCCGGGCTATGAACCCAGGTCTCTTTGAAGCAGGGGCAGACCGTGTGCTCCGAAGATGAGCATGCCTCTCTCTCCGGTTCCAGAGCTCCCCTAGACCTTGCCACTCTCCCACCCAGGGTGGAGCTGGGTCCCCGGCCCTTGATTCTAAGCAGACGCCGTGACTACCCCTGGCAGAAGGGGCAGCAGAAGCGACCGGATGTGATTTCCCAGGCTTTGGGACACTCATCCTTGGAACCCAGCTGCCATGCTTTGAGGAGGCCCAAGCAGCCTGTGAGAGCCCCACATGGAGAGGGTCTGGGGCCCCGGACTCAGCCCTGGCTGCGTGCTCAGCCCCGTGGATGGGTGCGCCATCTTGGAAGTGGGTCCTCCGGCCCCAGGTAGCCTTCCCCGCTGAGCCCTGCCCAGATGGCTGATTCGTGAACCCAATAAACGACTGTTGTTTTAAGCTTTCAGGGTGGTTTGTTACACCGATGCAGAAGCCATGCCCCTCCACGGCCCTTCCAGGGCCCCTTTCTGACTCTGGTACCCTCTGCTCTGCCCTGCATTCTCCCCGGTGGTAGGAGATGCAGAAACCAGAAACAGAGCTTCTGGAAGGTTCATGTCTGGAAGGTTGAGACCCACAATTTTATCTTAACATCAAAAGGAAAAGAGCATTTAACTTCCATTCTCAGAGAGAGCTGGATGAAGAAGGAAAAAGCGGACTGCCAAGGGCAGAGGGTTCTCCACTTGGAGACGCATTTTCAGTTGGTGGTTTATCCCTCCCTCTGAACATGCTGCCCCTGCGTGAAGAGACACTTTGTAAAAACAAGTTCCTTCCAGGGATTTGATTTGGGATCATTGCTTCTAGGCGAAGGGGTCAGGTTAATTTTCATACTGAGGCATCAGCTTCTGAAATGAATATACGTTAAAACGTAAGGTTAGATGCATGCGCCGTCAGGGCTGTGTTTTGGGTGGGCTTTGGCAAACTTTTAAAATCAGGCATTGTCATCAGTTAACTAAGATGACCGCCTTCAGCCGGAGCCCACACAGGTGGTCCCAGAGCAGAGGTCCCCAGAGGGACACACTGCAGGAGAGTTTTCATAACCCTGCGATGGCCGCCGACTGCCCACCTCAGGACTGCAGCTCACTCTTGTGTCCCTGAGTCTTCATCCTCGTGGTCCTCCGGTGACCAGTCTGGACAGCTCACTCTGGACAGCTGGGTCTGTAGGCCCCAGACACACACTCAGAAATAGCCACTACATTTTGCTGGGCCGTGTAGCAGGCCCCGTGCTAAAAGCCTTGTATTTCAAAAGGTGGTTCATTCTTCCTCATTTTATTCAAGAGAAAACTGAGGCTCAGAGAGATGATTAACTTGTCCAAGGTCACACAGCTCAGAAGCAGCAAGCCGAGAGTCCTCGCCTCAGCAGGCCACCCCCCAGAGCCCGGCCGGCTGGGTCAGCAACTCTGTCATAACGGGCCCTCCAGGAGACGCTGCTGCTCCAGGTTAGAGCGAGGGTTTGGGGATTCCCCCATTGCCCCACGCCGTCCCTTCCCGAGCCCTGGTAGTTTGCTGTTTCTTAAATTCCTCACATGTCCTTCCCTGGCTAACCCCTCACTCCCCCATGCGTCACATACATTGTCATGTCAGTTAAGATGCATTTGGCTGTACGTCACAGAAAAACTGGCTTTAGCAGTGAGGACATGTATGTCTCTGTCATAAAGCGTCTGCTGGTGGGTGGGCCAGGTCAGCTGTGGTGTCTCAGTACTGTCCTCATGTCACTGAGTACCCCGATTTCTCCATCCTTGAGCTCGGCTGTCTTCTGCACATTGGTTCTTGGCTTCTCACCTCATGATTATAAGATGGCTGCCATAGCTCAAACATCACACCCGTTCCCCCGCATCCCAAATACAAAAGAAGGGGGCAAGTAGAAGAGACGCTTTACTTCTGGCAAGGAGGAGAAGTTTTCTAAGAAGCCCAGCCAGGACACAGTGGGGTGGCTCACGTGGCTTCTTATCATTGTCATGATGAGCCCAGATTCTGGAGACACGCTGGGTTCAAACCCCTGCTCTACCACTTACCAGTTGTGTGGCTGTGGACAAGTCACAGCAGCCACACCTGTGCCTGGTTCCTCCTCTGTGAAACGGAGCCAGCTAGGCGGGGCTATGAGGGTTAAAGGGGCCAGGGTGTGTGGACTGCAGGCACAGGGCGAGCTGTCACTGCTGTTCTCAGCTTCATCAGCCGCCGTGCAGCACGAGGGCTGGTGTGCGAAGGGGATTGGAGCAGAGGCATAAAGGGCCTGGTGTGAGAGTGCCGCACACTCCCAGGCCCTCCCTGAGCTGTCTCGCGTGGATGTGTGTTTGGAGTGTGCGAGCGGGAGGCGGTGTGTGAGGCCGCGGTGCTGGATGTCTCCCACCGCGGATTTCTGGGGCTGGTGGCTGAACGTGTGTCAGCGTCTGGCCTCCTCCGCGCTTCCCCGAGAGCAGCGTTCATAGGGCGGGGTGAATGTGTCATGGCAGGAATGCAAAGGGAGCCTTGGACGTCCAGGACAGGCCCACCGTGGCGTCCCTGTGGTCCGGAAGCCCTGCAGAGACAAGTGTTTTCCTGTGTTCTGAGCGTCGCCCTCAAACCTCGAGAGGCGAGACCCACGAGGCAGGCCGTGGGGTCACTGAGCCCAGGAGGTGAGGCTCCCTGCCACACCCGAGGGGGCCGCCGGAGAGGCGTGAAGGGCTGCGGCCTGTTCTTGGGCCGACCCCGGTGGGGTGGGGTGGGGTGTCCTCAGACAAACAGGGATCTGAGGCTTCTGGGGCCGGTAGCAACCACCCTGGTCCACTTGCCCGTGCTCCAGAGGCGGGCCCATGTTCTCCTGCACGGAAAGGAGACGGACCTCCAGGGCGGTGGGGGAAAGTCGTAACTGTGGTGTCTGAGCGTCCAGTGGCCCCTGAAACAAATGACCACAGATGGGGCGACTTAAGACAACAGAAATTATTCTCTTAGAGGCCGAAAGTGAGCCTTCAGGGCGTGGGCAGGGCTGTGCTCCCCCCAGAGGCCCCTGGGGAGGGTTCCTTCCACCTCTCACAGACCGCGGCGGCTCCAGATGCCCTTGGCTTGCGGCCATGCAGCCCAGTCCCCGTGTCTGTCCTCACGCGGCTGCCCCACTTCTATGCATCTCCTCTCCTGTCCCCCGTAAGGACACTGCCGTGGGACTCAGGGCACCCTCCGCCAGGGCGATCTCTCCTCACGGTCCTTAACTTACACATACAGAGACCCTTTCCCCCAGTAAGGCCACAGTCCCAGGTTTCAAGTCTTAGGATGCAGACATATGTTTTGAGGGGCCGCTGCCAACCAGCAGCAGCTCTTCAAAGACCCTCACCTGCTTGGAGACGGTGGAAGTTGCAGCAGGAAACTGTTTCACTTCATGGGCGTGGAAAGCAGAGCTAGAGCATGGAGTGGGGCGGAGGGGCCGGAAGACACGCGCGCAGGATGCTGGCCCGGCTGCCGCAGTGACGGCCCGGATGGCGTGTCTGATCCGGGGGAAACTCAGTCTCTCCCGTGGGCTGCGTCCCACGCAGTGAGCGGGGCTGAGAGGTCGGTCCGCAGCATCAGCGTCCAGAATTGCTGTCCTTCTGGTTTGTCTGCCCCCCAAAGGCTGCTGCCCCAACGTGCAAGACCCTCCCGGGGCCGGGGCAGGACGCAGGGCCGAGGCCGAGGGGAGGGCAGGCCCAGGGCTGGCGCTGAGGTTGGAGCAGGCAGGCCCGGCCGAGGGGGTCCTCACGGTCAGCGTGTGTTCGGTTTCTCGGGCCTGTCTGGGCTGCGCGCTCACTGTGTTGGCCCCCGCGCCCGGCTGCCTTTCCCCGAGGGCATGGCTGGCAAGGTACACACAGCACTTCCCTTGCATCGGCCAGCGCCTGGTCTCGTGGCCACGGCCAGCTGCTCGGGAGTCTGGAAGTGTGTTCTTTGCTGGAGTGGCCATTCTCCTGATAGGATATTTGGCTACCGTAAAAGAAGGGAAAATAAGGCGCTGGCTGACGGTGACCGTCTCTGCTGAGGAGGGGTCAGGCTCAGCTCTCCCTGGGACTTGCTGCAGGAAGGCTGGTGGGCTTTGCCCGGGAAGGTCCGTCGTCTTTATGTCCTGCAACCTCGGGCCCAGCAATCATGGGCCATCACCGGCTTGGCTTTGCTCCTTGCGCACCAGCTGGCACCCCCCGCATGGCAAGGGTCCAGCACTGTCCCCTGAGATGTTGCCCCCCCCAGCCCGTGGGGGAGGGGAGCTGCAGTGACTGTGCACCTAGATGCCAGGCGCTGCCCTGGCGCGTCCCCAAGCGTCACCTGAGGAGTTGCAGCACTTCCGGCCAACAGCCCTCTGCAAAATAGGACGCAAGCGTTCTCCCAGAGCAGCTCGCCCAAGGCCTCTGGGGCCTGTAGGCTGCTCCCGGGCAGTACTGCCGTGGGAGGTCACGCAGCTCCGCAGGTTCAGCGAGGTTAACGTCCACAGGAAGATGAGGCTCCCTCCGTGCCTTGGCCATGTCCCACTGCATTGTTTGTTTCAGAGCCTTCCTGCCAGACCCCAGAACCAAACACTCCCCAACTCTGTTCTCTTTGAGGCTCAATGACAGTGGAAAATGAAATTGTCCTCTGCAGGAGACAAGAGTTTTTTCTTTGTCTTCCCACTCCAGCTCACCCACTCATCACTTATTCAGCAAATAATAAATAAGAGCCATTTACTGAGTCCCTTCCAGGGACCTGACTCTGCCACAATTTGCCAGACTTCACCTCCATGGACAGCCGATGTGTGATTGTGGCTGGACAGGCACAGGTGCATTAAGGCAAGGCATAACTGTTATGTTAAAAACTGTGGATTGTCCCACAGGAATGTGACGGTGTGTCCAGCCTCACTCAGACTCTTGGGGAAATGCAAATAAAAATTTCAATGGGCCCCACCTCTGGGTTTATTTCCAAAATAATTGATAGCAGTGTTTTGAGGAGACATTTGCACATCCATGTCTGTAGCAGTACTATTCACAGTAGCCAAGAGGTGGAAGCAGCCCGTGTTCATCGACAGATGATGGATAAACAAAATGTGGTCCATCCATACAATGGAATATTATTCAGCCTTAAAAAGGAACGAGTTGCTGACACCTGCTGCAACCTAGATGAACACTGAGGGCATTATGCTGAGTGAAATAAGCCAGTCGTGAAAATACAAATACATATGAGTCCACCTACATGAGGGACCCAGAGGGGTCTGATTCATAGAGACAGAAAGCAGCATGCTGGGTTCCAGGCACGGGGAGGGATGGGAGTTCGGTGATGTTTCAGTTTGGAAAGATGAAAAAGTTAGGTCTGCTTCACATCCATGTAAATGGACTTAACATGACTGAACTGTACACTTAAAAACGGTTAAGATGGCAAATTTTATGTTATGTGTTTTTTGCCACAATTTTTTAAAAACCTGAGGTAACATCTTTTACCCACTGGATTAAATCTACGGATGGTGGACGTGCCAGTCATTGCGCTCTCTAGGGAAATGCTGTAGACCCGTCCTCAACGCTGTAAATGCACACAGCCTCTCTCACTCGGAAACCTCCAGAAACAGAAACCTGGTTGGCTTAAGTGAGGTTCATGGAGTCCCTGACCCTGTGCCCAGCGCCCCAGCCCTCAAGACATAGCAGCGGCTCCAAGTGTTACAGTCTTAGTACAGTGATACGAGGGTCTGGGCCCCCCCAGCAGTCAGGGGTCTTCAGATACACCGAACCAGTAGGACATGGACAGTATGTGTATGAGAGGCACATTATACAGATGAGACACAGGAAGAGATTTTACTTCAAGGAATTGGCTCACGTCATTGTGGGGGCTGGCAAGTCTGAAATCTGTAGAGCAGGCAGGAAACTCTGGCAGGAGCTGATGCTGCCGTCTGGAGGCAGAATTTCTTCTTCTCTGGGAAACCTCAGTTTGCTCTTATGGCCTTCACCTGATTAGATGAGGCCCACCCACATGCTCCAGAGTCATCTCTTTTTTTTTTTAGTATATGTGCTGCCGAAGCAAGCACTCAGAGTCACCTCTTGTACTTAAAGCCAACCAACTGTGGGTGCTGACTACATCTCCCAGACACCTTAGAAGCCACACCTCAATGAGTAGTTGGTTGAACAACTGGGCGCCTCAGCCTAGCCAAGTCCACACGTAAACCCGGCCAAAGCAGGGGCATTTCGTACTGTGCCTGGCTGGGTTGCTCTTCCCTGTAGGCTCTAGGCTCTGAGAACTGGGCAGGGCTGTGAGCAGCTCTGCCAGTGTCTTCCATTGGTCCTGTCTGCTCTGCCCATCCAATCAGAATTATCTTAAGGGACTGGCCACAACCTTGAGGTTTTAGCCAATCATCCTCCATGTCCAGGTTTGTCAGTTTCACCAGAAGAAAGATCAGTCTTTACCATTTGCTGGCCTTTCTGCACATGCAGGAAGTGAGGAGAACCACATCAGTGCTTGCTGAGCACTTGCTACGCACCAGGAGGCTTTAACCGCTTCATAAACATTAACCCCTTTAATCATATAGTGAAATACTTTTATTACACCCATTTTACAGGTGAGGAAACTGGGGCCCCTAAAAGTTAAGTAACATGCTCAGGGTCATGTGGCTAGTAAATGGAGGAGCCAGGATTCAAACCCAAACCCTCTGGCTCCAGAATCCACTCTCCTGAGCCTGTAGCATGTACCATCCTAGGACATCATTCTCTGTCCCTAGGACAGACTGGGGAGGTGACAGCTGGGGGCAGGACACACACCTGGGAGTCAGCCCCCTCCCAGAGTTCCTCTTTGGGCAAATCCAAATGTCATTTCTCTCTTGAGGCTGCATCTCCTTCTCCAAAGCAGGACTTAATCCCCTGTCTCTTCTCTGGAATGTTTCGAGAATTTGTGTCTGTCAAACGCCTTGGAGAAACATGAAAAGAATTTTTAAAATGCCAGGTCCTTTTTTTTTTTTTAATCAATTATAGATTTTCCTTTGGGGGTAGCCCCAACTTCCATCCCACTGGAGTGAACAAAAATAATCACTCCAGTAGGTTGTCAGCAATCGCTTAGGACTTCAGGCTCACACGTACCAAGGAGCGAAGTGGAATCTCAGGGGGATTCTGGAGCAAAAAGCCCTGCACGTTCCAGACGTGGGTACGCAGAGCTGCATGGCCAGCTGCGGAGCCCGCAAAAGTGTGTGCAAGTGGCGTTTGCACAAAGCAGTTCTGACAGCTCCTCTAGAGGGGTCTGGTAACTAGATGCTCTGCAAACTGGAAGAAATTAGCCCCGACCACAGGCCATCCAACAGATCCGCATTTAATAATATTTCCCAAATGTGTAAAGCACTTAGTTTTAGAATAACAGGAAGACGGGAATCGCCTGGAACTGCACACTTGATTTTCGTCCTGGTCGTCACGTCCTCCCAGGGAGCCCTGCTTTCCCCAGCCAGTGAAGAGTAAGGGGCCCCACCCCATCCAGCCACCCAGTGTCCCCCCCACCTCAGGACTGGCGTCTCCCAGGGAGGGTGCCCTCCCCAGGCCTTGCACTCCTGGCCTGGTGTGCTTGAGGAGGGAGCCCGGGATCCAGCCGGGCCTGGAAACATGAGAGCCTCCACCAGGTCCACCAGGCCAGGGAAACCACCACAAAATTGCTGCCTTCCTTCTGCTCTGCTCCGCTGGGCTGCCCGCCTCACGGCATCTCCAGGAGGCCCTTCTGACAAGAGAGCATTGTGACTGGTGTCTGACCCCTCCTCGTCACAAAGGGGGCCTTTCACGGCTGTGATCTGGGAGGGTGGGGACCGCATGGCCCGCTCATTAGCCAGCTCTGGGCACAGCGGCCCCGGCTCACCGAGCGGTACCTGGAACCAGCCCTCCTTCTGGAATCAAATACTTTATTTGAGTTCCAACGGGAGTTCTCCCGACGGCTGCAGACTTGCTTGCCCTGGAGAGAAGTGCCTGGCTGTTCACGCCGGCAGACGGTAAAGGAAGCCCACATGGCCCCGCGTTGGAAGGTGACTTCCTTCTGGAAGAAAGGCCACATGTGGACGGACGGACTCGTGGTGTCAGCGGGCTTGGGAGGACGCAGGAGAGGCGGCTGGCCCTGGCGACCCACGGGGCACTCGGTGACTTGGAGGAAGGTTGGGAGGGAAAGAGACTTTACTCTCTGTCCTTCGGCTCCTTGGGGTGTTGGACCACCTGAACAAACAGCTGATTCACAACCGTCTCCATCCTGCAAAGGCATTCTAGGAGGGCGGGTGGGCGTGGACGTCGCTGGGCCGGTGGAGAGCGCGGCGTGGTGTGCGTGTGTGCCTGTGTCGGGGAACCGAAGATCTAATTGCTTTCAGCAGCGCTCGGCCCCATTGTGCAATTAAGCGGAGGGGGCCGCGGGCTCCCAGGGTTTAAGTGATTTCATGTGCATTGGTGATTATGCCGTACTCCTCAGGTAAAAGCCCTGCTTTTATTGTCACCTACAAGATGGTTCCCAGAGAGGACTGGGCGACGTGCGGCCTGCCCACCTCACTGGGGCTGGCAGCCCAGGGTCCCGGTGGCGCTGTGAGTGGGGAAGTCACGGAGAGAAGCTGTGGGGTCTCCCTCCTCCGTCTGCCAGGGCGACCGCGCCGGCCCTGGGGCTGATCGGGATGGACTGGGCCAGCCTGTTCCTCGTTGCAGGACAGTTTCTTGCTGGAGACGTGAGTGTCCCTGCTCATGGACCTGCCTCCATTTTTGTCATTAAAAATGATCAAAATGACCCCAGATGTAAGTACAGGAGAGCTGGGCAGGAGGGTGACTGCGGAGTGTGATGGGGCTTCGTCCCTTCAGCCCACGAGACCCACAGAGAGGATGGGCCAGGGGAAGGTCTCCAGAACTGATTCTGATGTGGGATGGGGTAGGGTAGGAGATGGGCACCTGGGGGAGAGGTCTAACACAGTTCAGAAGGTTTTAATTTTAAAAATAATTTTCAGAAAAATGGTCTCTGTTTCCCCTCATTGTCTGACAGTGGCCTCTGGTTCTGCGGTCTCAGGCAAATTAATTAACTTCTCTGAGCCACTTTATTTTTTTAACATGTAAAATAGGAGAATAATGCCTTCCTCCTGGGGGGAGTTGTTGCAAGGATGGGACGAGATGTGCATAATGAGATCAAGTCTGTTGGCCTGGAGAGAGCGGCTGTGCTGTATCATTAAATGAGAAAGGAAGATGTGCGGGACAAGGCCAGTAGCCGGTACCCGTACGCAGACCCCGGGCCCCGAGTACAGTTCTCTCCACAACACTATGCGGCAGAGATGATTACTAGCCCCATTTTGTCGCTGAGGAAACAGACCCACAGAGAGGCCAAGTAACCCAGCCCGAAGCAAACAGCTGTAAGTGGCCTAGCCGGGACCTGAAGCGGCCTGGCTCTGGGATCCGCGCGCTAAGCGCACCCACCCCGCCTCGGCTCTGTGAGCACAAACCTCCGTAAAACTCCGTGTTTACGTCAACGTGGAGAGCAGCTCAGGAGGACACACAAGGACGCGTGATCCACGCAGGTCACCTTGGGACGGGGTGGGGTGAGGGGTGACAGAGGTGGGAGGGGAGGCTGTTCATTGCACGTCTGGACGTCCTTCTGTCCATTGTAATTTAAAGATGAATTTCATGAAGAACTTTCTGAAAAGAAAGGAAACGGTTTGGCCTCCGCGGCTTTGCCCGACGTTTCGGTTCTCCGAGCCTGCCGTCTGGCGTCTGTGTGAGGTTGGCGCGGGCGGCACGGGGGCTGTTTTGTGAGCAGAGTTGGTTGTCAGGAAGTCCACGCTATGGCTTTAGGGTGTGTGCCACGCAGATCTGGCCTGAGCTTCTTGGCTTCTGGCTCAGCAACCCCTGGTGCTTGGCAGGGAAGGGGCGCGGCGGTGGCTGTTTCATTTAGACTCGGCGTGTGGTCCAGCATCGCTGGGCTCTGGTGGAGGCCTGGGACTGCTGGTAAACGCCAGGTCTCCAGGGATTTGTGTAAGTTCCCAGCGAAATCTCCCAAAGGGCGTCCTACTCTATCACTGAAGCTGCTCACCCTCGTGAAGACGGCACGACCTCAGTTCTTTGTGAGTGCTCCTGGTGAAACGAGCGGTTCCCTTGAGTTTGGGGAGCTGGGATTCATGATTCTGGCTCTTCAGGCCCCCAGGAAGCAGGGCCAGAGACAGGACCTGGGGGCGGTGGCTTACTTGGGGGAGATCATGGCCAGGAGACTCGAGGGAGCAGAGACTGGAACGGGGAAGGAGGACAAGGAACCAAGGATGCCTTACTGCCCCATGAGCAAGCGCGGTCCCACAGGAGCCCCCCCTGAGAAGCCTGGTGGACCCGCCCCCGGGATGCTGGAGGGCTGGGACGATGGTCCACAGCCCACTGGTTGAGGGTCACCCGGGCATCGTCTGACCCACACCTTGCAGCTGCTCCTGTATGTGGCTGATCAGCTCTCTTGGGGCCAGAGAAAGCCCCGCCCCCTTTAGGGTAGGTGTTTGAAGTGGGATGTTGTCTGCAGCTGTGGGTAAAGTCAGGCGGGCCAAGGGGCTTTGGGCCGATGCATCCACTGCCCCTCCCTGTGTGTTCATCCGTAAAAGATGCTGGTTCCTTGCAAACCTTCTCTCACTCCTGTTGCCTCAATCTGCAAGAAATATGTCTCAGGGAATAAAAGTACTGCTAAACGTCTAAGAAGTATTGCCATTAAAATTAACAGTAATATACCTATTATAGGGCTGGCTTAAAATGAGGGGATACACTGTAGCAGTTGCTAAAATCGATGCTTCTCAAGTTTTAATCTGTGTGCGAATCAGCCAGGAATGTTGTTAAAAATACAGATTCTGATCAGGTGGATCTGGGGTAGGTTTGAGGTTCTGTATTTCTAACCACCTCCCAGGTGGTGTCAAGGCTGCTAGTCTGTGGATCATACTTTGAGTAGCAAGGGCTTAAATGAGTCCAAAGTTCCTCTTTCTTGAAAATGCTGGGAGCTAGTCTGGGCCAGTATGCTCTGCTCTCTGTAGTCACCAGGGACTGGGCCCCTTTCATCTTGGTACTCCATTCCCAGGTTGGCTGCTTTAGCTCCAGCCATCTCACTTACCTTCCAGTTAGCAGGACGAAAAGGAATGAAGAGGAGCAAAGTCATTGTGGTCGTAGACATTTAAGCTTTTTGTAGAACCACGTGCATTTGTAAGAAGTAATCCAGAGAGATCCCACGTACCCTTTGCCTCATTAGCCCAATGACAACACCTTGGAAAACAGTATTACAATATCACAATCAGGATGTTGACATTAACATGGTCCTCCAATGTAATTCAGGTATCTGCAGCTTTCCTTGTGCTTGAACGTGTTTCTTTGGTTCTGTGCAATTTTATCACCCATGTGTGCCTGTGTGTCTGCCACAATCAAGATGCACAACAGTTCTGTCACCCTAAGGATCTCACGTTGCCCTTTTATAGCCACGCCCGTCTCCCTCCCACCTGCACCTCTGGTCCTTAAGTCCTGTCCAGCAGGGGCCAAGGTGGTTTTTTCTATCCTTGAACTCCATGTAATGGAATCACAGAGCCTGTACTCCATGTCCAGCTGCTTGTCGCCAGCACGCTTTTGAGCTTCATCCTTCATGCTGTGTGCACCATGAGGTGTTCTGTTTTTTTTTTTAATTGCCTCTCATTTCATTACTTAAATAAACCATAATGTATGAGTCCATTCACCAGTCGAGTCATTTGGCTTGCTTCCACTTTTTGGCTGTTATAGATAAAGCTGTATGAACATTTGCATTCTTGCCTTTTTAGGGACATCTGTTTTCAGGTAGACACTCAGGAGTGGAATTGCTGGGTTGGAGGGGAGACCATGTGTTTTACTGAATAGGGTCCCACCAAGCTGGTTTCCAGAGTGGCTGCATTTGGTGCTGTCAGTGGATCTAATTTTTTTCCAAATTAAAAAAAATGGCAAATATTTTCTTACAATCTGTAGCTTGCTTTTTCGTTTTCTTATTGGTGTCTCTTGAAGAGCAAAGGTCTTCAACTTTGGTGAAGTACAATTTAGCAATTTTTAATTTAGTCGTTGGTGCTACTCGTGTCCTCCCTAACAAATTATAGTTTGTCTATGTGTCTTGGCTACATTTAGGAATACAGTCTATCTCAAATTTTTGTGTGTGGTGTCAGATAGGTGTCAAGGTACATTTTTTTCTCCCAAAGGATATCCAGTTGTTCAGCAGCATTTATTGAAAAGATCATCCTTTCCCGCACTGAATTAATAATAATTATTATTATTAATTGTTGCTACTGATAATTTGTTTTCCTTTTTTTTTTTTTTGCTTGATCACTTGAGTTCAAGGCGTATGGATTGTATTAATCTTTTCAAAAAAACAACTTTTGGCTTTTAATTTTTTTCTGTTACTTGTTTTTAATTTCCTTGATTTCTGCTCTTTATTATTTCAGTCTGCTTACTTTTACTTACATGCTTCTACTTAGATAGTCTTCTTTTTTCTAGCTTTCTAACATGGGTGTTTAGACCATTAACTTCAAACATTTCTTCCTTACCAACAAACATAGGCACCAAGCCTACAGGTTTCTAAGGACCCTTTTCGCTTGCTGCAGCTTATAATGTGCTCTGTTTTCACTGTCGTTCATTACCAAATATTTCATAATTTCTCCTGTGATTTCTTCTGTGACCTGTGGATTATTTAGAAGCATGTTCCTTAATTTCCGAGTATTTGGTGAATTTTCCCAGCTATCTTATTTTTTATTTCTCATTTAATTCCACCATGGCCGGAGAACACACTTTGTGTGTCAGTCCTCCACTGTGGATGGCAGCTTGTTTCCTGGTCCAGCACGTGGTCTGTCTCTCAAATATTTCACGTGCTCTCAAAAAAGGGTCCTCATTCTACAGCTGTTGAGTGGATATTCTGCACATTCATGTAGGTCAGGGTGGTGGGTGGCGTGGTTCAAATCTTTTATGTTGTTACTGATTTCTTGTGTCTACTCATTCTATCAATTACTGAGAGCGGGATTTTAAAATCTCCAAGGATGACTGTGGATCTTTTTGTTTCTCCTTTTTTATTTCCTGTATAATTTTGCTTTGTGGTATTTTGCAGCTCTGTAATTAAATGTGTACACATTTACCTATTCATGGAGATTTATGTATATTTGTTAGTCACTGTGTGTACAATACGTAATATATACATGTATGTATACACTGTATAGACCACATATAAATACACATACAGTATGAGTACTGTGTATGCAAGTATTTACATGGTGTGTGTATATTTACACACGTGTATGTGCGTGTATACATGTACATACATGTGTGTGTATATGACTCACTCATCTCTGTGCCCCATCTGTTCAGTTTTAACATATCACTTCCCTGGGGGGCCCCTCCGAAGATAACCACTTTTATTCTTCCAAAGTTTCTTTATGCACATAAAAGAAGAGGCAAATGTACGGGATATTACTCTCCCTATACTAAAGTCATCAAGTTATACGTTCCCTTCTGAGATCTGACGTTCCCGTGACGATAGAGCTTGGCCCTGCTTTCATGTCAGTCCATGCGAGCTTCCTGGGGCAGCTGCGTCATGCTCCAGTGCACCTGTGTCACCGGCCCCGCTGAGGGGCACTTGGCTGGTTACAGCCATGATCTGTTAACACTGCCACCTCTCTTTCCCACTTCTGGGTTCCTCCTCCTACTTGCCCACTCTCCAGATACCAGCTCAGGAACCAGGCAGGCAAACGAAGCTCCTGGTCTCTCCTAGAGGATGGGGCGGGGCGGGGGGCTGTAAACACCTGGCACGTGACACTTCCTCCTCTCACAGTCGTGGGTCTTGCCCTCCAGGGGCTCTGTCTCTGTCCCCCTGCACAAAGCTACGCCCCAGCAGCCGATGAACAATGTTTGTGTAAGAAGCCCCTTTATGCAAATACCCTTGCAGCTCCTGCTTCTGGGTTCCGCACGGCAGCCTAGTGATCAAAGGCCTGGATGCCCAGCTCTGCCACTAGCTTACCTTGTGCCTTTGGGACGTGCTCTGCCATGGACACTGGGACAGTGACAGCTAGCATGTGGAAGGGTGCTTATTCTGTAATGAGCATTGCATATTCAGTCCCTTTTACCTGACAGCGTTATGAGGCCGGTCACACTACTTTCTCTGTAGGTCTTTCTGAGGCACAGAGAGGTCAAGTATCTTGCCTAAGGTCACACAGCTCAGCAGAGCTAGGATTCAATCCCAGGAACTGGCTCCAGGTTATTATGAGGGTTAAACCCATCAGTGAATGCAGAGCATTTGGACAGGGACCTGAAGCACTGTGTGTGCTCATTAAGTATTACCTCTTGTCATCATTACTTGCCCGCGGAATTGGAATCTAGCTAGTCTGGCCTAGGTGGAGAGGAGGCAGGAAGGGAAAATCCCAGGCACACCTGGAAAAGTCGAAGAGTCCCATCCACCCTGCACAGCTTTTAAACGCGCTAGGCGGATGGGAGCAGAGGGGTGGAGGAGCGGCTGCCACTGGCATCAGGTGGGAAGTGCCGGTGAGTGGGTGGGTGAGCCTCAGCCACCTCGGTATTGAAAGCCAGGTTGCAGCCTCACTTCTCAATCGTGCTAGCGTGGGATGCCGCCAACCTGATCTGTGCAGATGATTTGGAGCCCCTTTGCTTTTCTTTGCAGCAGAGAAGCAAAGAAGCTAGCAAGCTTGTTTTGGCAGAGGAAAAAACATAAGACGCCCAAACCGCAGAATTCTCAAAAATATTGCTAAGCACTAATTTCGCTAACATGTTAGACAGCCTTTTGGATCTAGGCAATCTTGTTCCTCGGCTGGAAAGAGTTCTCGAAAGCCATGTGATCCCAAACCTCCCGGGCATGCGAGGATGATGGGAAAATCAGCCCCTGCCTTCCCTTGCCTCCCGGCCAAGCCGCGCGGGGCATCCCGAGTGCAGCAGCCCAGGGCCCACCCAAAGGACGCCGCTGGTCTCCAGAAGCCCCAGCCCACCCTGCCCTCCCACACGCCGCTAAGCCCAGAGGTTTACCTGCCCCCGAAATACTGTCCGACCAAACCGGCTCCCCAGGCCTCAGTCCCAGAGCCAGCAGGACAGCCTCAGGGTGTGGACAGGGTCCTCGCCATGCAAGGTCTGCGTCTCTATCAAACGGGCTAAGTAGCGAGGCAAACAGGGTAGCATCCCTGTTAAGACGGTAATGAGTCACAAATGCTATTTCGATGGTTTTCTTTGAAAGAAATACACATAACCAAACCAATTTTAATTAAAGATCTTGTCTTTGTAATCAGGCAGCCACAAATGAAGGCAAAACCGCTTTCATGTGGAATAACATACACAGAGCTGAACTCCTTTTCCCATAAAAGGGCAGGGTAGGTTGGTTTTTTTTTTTCCCCCAAATAAAATAGTTTGTTCCTAACAGTATGGGGGATGCAAAAAAAAAAAAAAAGTCTTTTGCAAAGTATAGAGTTTTGAGTCGTCCTCACTCCCCACTTGGAAGCCAGTTGTTGATGTTAAACCAATTGGAACATTTGCCAAATTCACATCCCAGCTGGGATTATCCTACCCTTTGAGATCAGACATGCGGTCCTGATTTTAAAATGAAAAACGCAGTCAAAAACCAAATAAACATACCTACAAGTACATCTAAGTCGCGAATGGTCGAGACATGATTGTAACACACCACAGTGTGTATTTCTGCAGAAGGAGAACCTGGACATCAAAACTGATGCTTTGATTTTTAGTTTTAAACGACAGCAGTTGAAATACCCCCCATCCCAGTCCGTCCTCTGAAACCAGCGAGGAGATCATCGGTTTGGGTTAAACGCGCCCCACAGAGGAAAACACGTCTGAGGTGGCCCGAGCGTGGCCATTCATTCCTGCTTCTTGAATCACATCTTCACCCACGGGAGTCTTGGGGTGGATGCTGGTGGACCAACCTGCAGACCACCGCACCATGTTGTGCTGAGACGTCCTCGGACATGGCTGGTTGCCCTCTGCCTAAGGAAGGCTGCGAGGCCAGAGGTCATCTTGAGTCCTCTTGGCACTCCCAGTGTGGGGAGCAGGAGGGCACTGGGCCACTGTCTGCTGAACTGGACGGCTCTCAGGGCAGGAGGAGAGGGCAACCATGTTGACTCCTAGGGGCTCCTTTAAGCACCTTGGGATGAGTGAGTCTCTACGCTGTTCCTAAAATAAGGAACTTTGTTGTCTGGAGATAACTAGAACACACGCTGGAGAAATGGATGGTACTCATGACGTGTTAAATGCAGGGTAGCTTCTGTTCTGTTTAAGTGACAAACTCAGACCAGCCGAGGCTGCGCATCTCTGTTACCCATTCATTCGGCGTCACGTCCCACGTAGGAGCTCACCTGTCACCGTGTTTGATCACATCCTGGTTCTGAGAAGAGCAGATCAGCTCTCGTTATGATTCTGCATGGGGCAACAACACGGTCCCCTCTGCCTGCCCCCAGGGCGTGTGTCCCAGATGCGTCTCACAGACTGTGGAGGTTGGAGAGGCTGCAGCTGCACATCCTTGTTGGTCATGAGGGCTGGGGCTCGGGGCACACAGGACGCGCTGGCCATTCTCGTTCTCACTCTCGAATGAATTCAGAGACAGATTATAGGAGATTCTCAGTAAATAAGTGATGCTCAAATAAGCAAGTGAATGAACTGATGGCTGGCACAGGGACCCAGACGTGGGCTCCGCTCCGCTGGGCCTCATGGGGTTGCAGGCCCAGGGTGCCCTGTCTGAGCCTCTGAGTGGCCCCAGGGAACAGGGTTCTGATTAGTTGTGGCAGTAGATTCAGGCAGCTTTAATTTTATAGATGCCTGGGGCCTGGGGTCTGAGCAGGCCTGCAGGGGAGGGGTCGTCTCAGCATCCAACTGGGGAACTCCAGTGAGGCCCCTCCTCGGCTCTCCCATCTCAGTGCCCCACTGTGCTCTCCCACTTCTGGGGTCTCAGCCTGGCACAGAGTTTCAGCAGGTAACCCCGCCTTGCTGTCTGCATTTAATTTATCCCACGTCACTGGGGCCCAGCTCTGCAGACAGCTGTGCGCTGGGATCATCTTTTACAATCCAATTAGCAGCAGACCCCCCAGACCACAGGGAGACCCGAGGCAGTTCTCGTCCCACAGCAAGGCTTGCTGCAGCGATGTTAGGCAGCTTGGTGTCTGGAAGGAGGGGAGGAAGGGACAAGGGGAAAGGAGGGATGTGAAGCAATACTCTGGCAGGGGAGAGGGAGGATGCTCTGAACTTGGCCGGACCAAGAATGAAAGAGGCGGGGAAGGCGGAACCACCCACGCACTTCCCCCACATGCAGTCGCAGCTGCGGTGCGATCCTTAAGCTCCGCTGGGGGCCCAGACATGCGAAGGGCTCGCGTTCCTTTCTGTCCCGGCGAGAAGGTGGTGAGGGGCCTTTGTCTGCATCCTCCATCCTCACCTGGCGTATAGGAGTGAGAAGCCTCCTGAGAGCTGGAATGGATTTGCAGCCACTGTGTCCAACCTCCTCTGTCAACAGGAAGGGAAACAGGCTTAAAGCGGGGCACACGGTGCCCAAGGTCCCAGGAGACCTGGGACCAGACCTGAGACCTTCTGCCTTCCAGTCGCTGGTGTCCTGATAGGTTCCCCAGAAGGGCTTTCTTGGTACCATTTGTCACCTTGCCTCAATTATGCCTGCACCAAGAATGGCAAGCATGCACCACCGGATGTCAGGAATTCACCCCAGTTTCCCGCTGGGAGGCTCGAAGTTTCATAATTTCCTCCACCCTGTTTACATCATCGGAGGCCTGCTCCCAGGATCATGCATTCCTCTTCTGGATGGGGAAACCAAGGGATGGGCCAGCTGATGAGCAGCATCCCCAGAAAGATGCCTTCCAGCCCGGAGACGCCCCTCCCCCGGCCACGCTGCCGAGGCTGGTCCTCGTCCCCAGAGGCGGCCCTGGCACCGTTCTTGCACAGCTTCTGCACCCCCACGGCCCTTTCTCAGCTGACTGCATCCATCAAAGTCACTAAGAAGGCATCGCCAAGAACAGAGCCTCCTTTGAGTCTCAAAGAACCGAATGGTCCAGCAAATGAGAGACTGCCAGGCTGAGGACGTGAACCAGCCTGGGTCCCGGCCGGGACGGGTGACCCGGCAGCCACAGACACTCTGCACGACACAGGACTCCCGCTTTAAACGATGGGATCACGGGCTGTCCACTTTCCCTAACCTGGCGTCGCATTATCTATTTATCCTTTAACTCCACATCAAATGCAAACCTGTTCCAGGACCACGTATCCAGTGTAGCCTCCTCCATCAGCGGCTCATACACAGCGCTGAGCCTAGGGACGGGGTGGGGTGCCCGGCAAGTCTCCTGGTTTAGAGGGACCGGCTCATGAACTTGGCCCCTTGCTAATTACCCCTCCTGGTTGCTCGGCCTGATGGCTATTGCGTTTGGAAACAAATGACACACTTTTCCTACATCTGCTCCAAATTTGTCTTTCAGAAATTAGAGAATTTAGTTACGCGGTATTACATGGCAATCCGGGCCGGGCCTCGGCGTGTGGAACTGATTGGATATTCTGCCCCAAAATAAGAGGAGTTTCGAGCTCTTTCCAGGAAATTGAGTGGAACACCCAAACTGACATCCAATATTAAATATTATATTTGTAGAGTTGTTCTGCAGAGTTCCCTGGCATCCAACATCTGGGAGCAAAATTTATAAATGGAGAAATTGAATACCTGGTTAGAATGATGCTCATCAGAGCTAAGAAATTAAAATATTACTGTGTGCACTCCAAGGCAGCCTGCTTATAAAGGTAGAGCTATTAAAATATGATTAGCCGAACCATATTGTGTCTCAAAAATGTCATACACCATTAAAGTTGAAAAGACTTTGATGCAAATACCCCTGGCAAAGGCTTTGCCCGGTCAGCAGCAATGTGCTCGGGAATGTTCACTGCAAATATACAGTCTCGCTGAGGGGTGGGGCGGGGTGCTGCCTGGCGCAGGACTCCCAGCACCTGGGGACTTGGGCTCTCGGGCTTGGGAGCGTCTCACTGCAGGACAGTTTAGGCCAAGGCAGTTTCCTGAGTATGAGGGGCAGCAGGGAGACTGGGTGCAAAAGTTTAGGGGCTGCCAAAAATCTTGATAATCAAGATAAGTTAATATTGTAGATGATATTAAAAACAAAACAAAATGAAGGGAAGAAGCCCCGGCAAACTGCTGCCTGCTTCCTGGCCTGCTTTTGTCAGTAAAGTTTTATTGGAACCAGGGCCACGACGAGGGTGTAGCCAGTGAGACGGGGTCACGGCAGTTCAGGATCAGATTCTGTCCTTGAAATTTGGTATTTTGTTCATTGGGGATTTTTGAAAAATTCATTTTGAGTTTTTTAGTGTCCATTTAAATTTCAGGCCTGAGGCAAATGCCTTGCCCCCCTCACATAGCCCCAGCCTTGGCCAAGGGAGTAGTTTTGGTCCCCCACCCCCCAGCCAAGGTCCCCACCCTCGAGCTGGGCCGGCTGTTACTCTGAGGGGTCCCCCACCCCATGCTTGAAGGAGGTGGAGAAGGCTCCTCAGCCTCAGGAAATCAGCACCCCCCTACCCCTCCCACCCATCTCGTCAGCTGGAGTGAGAGGAGCTGGGACTTTAGCCTGCATGTCCCTGTCCCTTCTCTCTGCAGGCTAGGAAAGTGGGGCAGAGATGGTGGCTTCTAAGCCAGGGTCCCCACAAGGTGACCATGCTCAGACTCCCATGCCTACAGCGGGCATGGAAGGGGCAGGAAGCCCTAGGTATACACCAAAGAGCATGCATTCTCTCTGGGAGAACCCAGCCCCATCCCAAGGGTCACTTGCCCCATTTGACCCCCGGTGTGAATATTTTAGCATGAAAACCAGTGAAGGCGATACCCCTTCACCGCCACTCTACCCCCAGGGGCAGCTCAGGGGCTCTGAATGCTGTCCTTGAGCTGCTGGACTTAGGGGACCTCCAGTATCTCCAATATCTCCCTGGGAGTCGTGGTGTGCAGCCTTCAGGGTCCTGGAAAGCCAGCAATGGACTTTTGAGTGACGAGTCCCACCCAAGGGGTGGGAGAGGCTGTCCCAGATCTGGTGGGCAGCAGACCAAGGCCCGCCCATTAGCAGCTCTGTCTGGATACATCCCGATACTGGGTTTCCTCCGCTGTACTGGGTGGGTGATAACATGTGCCTGCCTGCATCCCTGCATTTGACCCTCACAAACCTGAAGTCCAGTTGCTATAGGTGCCCCAGTTCTAAAGGGGCGGCCGTGTGCCAATCAAGAACCAATGTTCTCCTACGGAAAGGGGGTCAGAGACAGTAAGCATCTTACCCAGGACCACACAGTTAGTGAGCAGGGGTAGGTCTTCAGAAAATCCTGGGTCTTGGGCTCCACCTCCTAGTTCTCAGGCAGTGGTTCTCCAGCCAGAGCCTGCCTGGGGGCTTGTGGGAAGACTGCCACCTCCCACCCCAAGTTTCTGATCTGGTGGGTCTGGGCCAGTGGCCAGAGACCAGTTCCCAGGGGATGCTGCTGCTGCTGTCAGGGGCCTCACTTGGGAAACGCTCTTCTAAGGACGGCTGGGGCGGGGGCCGGGAAGCTGGTGCCAGACTGTGTCCTCCTCCTTCGCAGGGGACACCTCCAGTGCTGGGCTGAGCAGAGGTTCCCAAATGCTGCTCCTGCCGTCTGCATAGGAAGCCGCTTTTAAAAGATACAGATTCCCAGGCACCCCCAAGACCTTCTGAACCCGGGCTGGCCGGGGGTAGAAGTGCGTATCTTTGACCCTCTCCTGGGTGCCTCTGACACCCACAGGTCAGAACCAGCTGCCCCACCCCCTCACCACGTGGGTTCTTGGGAGGGGGTTCTTTTAAAACACCGACCCCTGCACCCGGCCCGGGCGGTCTGAATCCGGATTTCCGGGAGTCGCCTTGGGCATCTCAAGCGTCTGGCACTCCATGGGCGGCCTTGATGCTCTCAGTGAGCCAGGACTGAGGAATTCCGAGCATGAGAGCCCCCCCCACCCCCGCCCACCATCACCGTTACGAGGAAGTCACTGCTTGTGCTGGGCCAGCTAAGGGAAGGATGGTACGGCCGCAGCCGATGAGCAGCATCTGGGCAGGCAGCCATTCCCAAAGCGGGCTGCTCCAGGGAGTCATCGAAGAAAATTGTATCTGGGGACTTTGGGCAAGGCCCCGTGATTCTGTGGGCCTGGTTTCCCCTTCAAACCACTGAGGCCTGGAATGGGCCCAGATATAATAGGATTGACCATGCTGCCCACTTAGGATGCAGACCACGCAGCCTCATAAACGGCCTGAGAGATCTGTAAACTGAAATAACCACCCCCTTGCGCCCCGTCACTCGTTTGGCTTGGCAGAGGCGCGAGTTCATGCCTGGCATTATTATTATTATCACGGGTTTTTTATGGTGATTCACCGCCCCCAGCCCAGCCTTCCTCTCGCTGCCTGTGAAGGAAACCTCTCTGACGTCTGTGCTGCCACTAAGATCTGTCAGGGTGGTTGGAGCCCTTGGGCTTGATTGGGGCGAGGCTGGCTGGGCTCAGGCTGCTCGGAGGGCTGACCTGTCTTTGCCCTCTGGGGTCTCAACCTTCTGTGTGCGGCGCTCGATATGGGCTTCCCTGGTGCTCTGCTCAGCGCTGGGCCGGAGGGACCTGAAGTCACTGGGGGTACTGCCTCTGGCCAGGCTGGGCAGCCCTGTGGCCAGACCCTGCCTTTGCTCAGCCACGAGCCCGAAGAGGGAGAGCAGCTGAGTTAATCCCAGACACTGGGCGAGGCTCGGCGCGTCGGGGGTGAAGCCAGACTGCCTAGGTTCAAATCCTAGCTCTGGCCCAGACCTGGTGGGTGTCCCTGGACATCATTTGAAAACTCTCCCTGGGCCTCGGTTTCCCCATCTGTTAAGTGGGGATCATAACCAGAATGCCACGTAGGGTTGTTTTAAATATGAAATGTACCCAGCCACAGAGCGCAGTCTTGCAACAGTGAGTGTCAGGAAGGGGAGGTTACCAGGTGTCTGCCCACCTCTCCATACCTCTATCTGTCTTCGTTTTTTAGAAAAAAGTTTTTACAGGCCACAGACTTCTGGGGTCCAATTATTTGACCTGAACGCCTCTATGGAAGGTGTTAACAATGCACGTTTGCAGTTCCCTACGGAAAGGCAGCCTGTAGTTACCTGATTGGCAGAATCAGAATCTAGAAATTTCGAGGCCCATAAAGAAGAGGAGTGATGCCAGGGCAGTCCGGGGAGAGGGAGCTGCCAGAGCAGAGGGCCCCACGAAGGACTGGGCTTGTCGAGGGCAAAGGCTCAGTGCCACTCACCCCGCCCTCCCCTCTGCAGGGCTTGGCACGAAGTGGCCCATCAGAGCAAGAGGCAGGGCAGTTGCAGAGTGGTCCCCCGGGTGCCGTCCTTGGCACCTGCCTGGTGCTGCTGTAGCTGGAGGATCCAGTGGCTCCACTCTGGGGGGCCCAAAGAGCCTGTGGAAAGTGAGGCTTTGGTTTTTGTGAAAAAGCCAGCCTAGGGTTGGGGGATTGTGTCCCCCAACATTTATTATGGAAATGTCCAACCCTACAGAGAAGCTGAGGGGCATGTCCAGTAACCACCCACACACCCCCGCACCCAGACCCTCCAGTTCACACCTGACCGGTCTCACCTTGTCCCCTCCCCGTGCACCTGTCCATCCCTTCGCCCACCACGCCTATGTCCATTTTTAATTCGTTTTATTTTTTTATGCAGGCGTCAGATTGCTTCACCTCTGAGGCTGTCTTAATTTTACCCAAGTGCCTCTGTTTAAGATTTTAATAAGGCAGAGCCTGGACCAAAATACAACTGCTGTTCTTGATTTTACTCTCTCATACACAGCCGTGCTCATGGTTGGTAGAGCAGTTACTCTGGACAGCGGCTCTGCCAGCTCCCGCTGTGCCTCTGGCCACGCCCACCTCCCTCTCTCCTCCAGGAGTTAAAACTGCATTTCGTCCGTCTATCTTCCATCCATCTGTCCGTCTGTCTGTTCCTCCATGCATTAATTCATCTATCCATCCATTCATCTGTCTACCTTCCATCCAACCATCCATCCACCCATTCATTCATCCATCCTCCAGTCCATCATCCATCCATCCGTCCGTCCGTCTGTCTATTCCTCCATCCAGTAATTCATCCCTCCCTTTATCCTTCCATCATCCAATCATCCATCCATGAGAGAAAAAAGCCATTTACCCAGAGCATCATCATTTGTTACCACATGCCTCTCATTTAATCCCCATGACCAGTCTCCCAGACAGGTACTGTTAATTATCTTCTTTGAACTCGTGAGGAAATTGAGGCACAGCGACATGTCCAACGTCGCAGAGCATGCACAGGCAGCGCTAGGATTTGACCCCAGGCCCACGGACCTGCTCACACGGGTGCCTGGGGCTGTCTGGCTCCTCCCCTTGTAGAGACCTGGCGGGTCCAAATGATCAAGAACGGAAGTGGGTGATGCCTCCCCCACTTATAGAACCGTGACCTCAGAGTGTGACACCATTGCCCCCAAGTTCTGAGAGAACTCCTGGAGCCTGGGAGTTTTCCCACTGGGGAGCTGGGAGTTGGCCTCGCCCGAAGGGTCAGCTTTGAGATTAGCTTTGGGGACTTTTCCTGGAAGGAGCATGTCCCCTCCATCAGAGTCTCGTGCAGTCGTGTCAGGGAACAAAACCGCATTTCCTGTGTTTACCAAAACTGTAATGTCAGATGAGTGAAGACCTGGGCCACCCTGCCCAGGCACATTCCAAGGGGACCAGCCACCCAGGAAGCAGTCAGGGTTGGGGTGGAGGGCACGGGGGTGGGGTGCTGCGCGGGGCTTGGCGGGAGCCAGCGGTCCAAGCATTAGCCCTGGGGCTGCTGGGTGTATTTTGGGGAAGGGGTCCTGAGACCTTCACATTGCCCCTCTGGTGTAGCGAGGACCTCAGAGCACAGCCTCACCCCTTTGTGTGTCTGGGCAAGACAGAAACAAAATTGAAAAAGACCCCCAGGATGCAGGAGGGAAGAAGGTGGTAAGCTCTCTCATCTGGCCCCTCTGGTCATAGTGACAGAACCATTTCTGGGTCCAGCAGCCTTGTACGGCCCTGGTGGAGGACCTGACCAAGGCTCCTGGCTTCACTGGCGCTGAGGTCCTGGCCAAGCGACCAGCCGTGAGCTGCACCATCGTGGACTCTGAGGCCCAGTGGAGCTCAGGCTCTTTAGTCTGCCTTGCTGAGCCCTCAGCTTCTCATCTGTGAGATGGGCCTCATAATGAACACTGTCTCAGCGGAGGATGGGTGTGATGAGGTCACGTGTGTAAATGCCCTGCACACCCCACGCAGTCGAGTCAGGGCGTAGATGTTACTGGCGTTACAGCGGCCTGTTGCGCAAATGGGCCCTCCCTCTCCTGCGTGAATCTTGCTGGTCCCTCACCCTGAGCTCCTGGCTCCGTTTCCGTCATCATAAAAGATGGTCTTTCCATGAGCAAGCCACTTCTCAGGGAGGCTCGTCGAGAAACTCCCCGCTCTCGCCCCCACTCTCTCTCTCCGCCTCTTTGAGGGCCAGTGGAAATGACCGCCAAAGCAGGGCCCGTGAAAACATTAGGGCCACCAGGTTGGCCCTGTCTTCTGTCCCCATGGCCTGATGGAGAGCTTGGGCCCAGGTCCTGGCCGTGGCCCAGGGGTCAGGGTGGGGGCAATGCCTGCAGCCGGTGGGGGGCGGAGAGCGCCCGGCAGGGGGAGAGAGGCGCATGAATAATCCACTGACCTTTCCTCTCCGTGTTTGGGCGAATGTAAGCCTGTTTACAATAAACCCCAGGGAGATTTTTCATCCTTCCAAATGGAACAAGGGTTATGTAAGCAGAGAGACCTGGAGCTCGGCAAACACCTGCTCTGGGGGGCCCGATGGGGGGAGATCGGGAGAAATGGGGCCCTCCGCTGACTCACCACCAAGTTCAAGACGACGCGGGCTTCATTCGGTGGGAGGCTGCTGGGAAGGGCAGAGGGGCTTCCTGGGGCTGGGTAGACGGGGCCATGCCTGGGCCGCACCGTCAGGATGCGCACGGGGTCTGGGACCCCTAGAGTCTGTTTCAGAATCACCCTGGGTGTCCTGTGCCTTTAAAAGTCACGAGCTCTGGTTATCCTGAGTGGGGCAAGGGCGCTCGGCCCTCCTTAGTTTCGGTCGTTCTGCATTACTCATCCCGGGGGCAGTGAGCAGGCGGCTCACCCCAGGACTGTTTCTTCACAGAGGCTGGGTCCCCGTCTTCGGGTGTAGGTGTGTTGTGTTAAATAGGTCGTACTGGGAACGCTGGGTCAGCAGTTGATGCTTTGGATGATCTGTGGCATTATTTATAGACATTCTAGGCTGTTTGGCAACCTCTACCCATTAATGACTTGGGTAAGTCTGTCTTACCCCACTTGGGGGTGATTCTGTCCTTACAGTTTCCCAAATAAAGGCATAGACTTGGAAGTCCCGAGTGACCTTGACCTTCGGCCACACCGTGCCAGGAAGAGGGAGGGATGGCATCTAATCTTACGTCCAGACGGCCCCTCATGTTCAGGTTCTCTGTGGGGCCATAGAAGATTGCATCTTCCAAAACAGCTGCAAGCATCTCCCGTCCCACGTGCTCTCCTTGCAGCGCACACCCCGGAGGCGGGCTCTGTGCTCTCCCCCGGCTGCATCTTGGTGGCCCCGTGACTATGGCAGAAGTGGCTCAGAGAGGAGACACAGGTTCTGTGCAGTCCTGTTGGGACATTCATTCTGGGAACCCGGTGTGATGTAGGGAAGCCAAGAGGCCCACTTTGAGAGCTTCACGTGGGGAGGGACCGAGGCCGGCAGCCTTCAGCTGGGCCAGACTGCCAACTGACAGCCAGCACCAACACCCGCCCTGCGCCATCCTGGATGTGGGTCCTTCAGCAACACCCAGGATGTGCAGGAGCTGCGTCCGTAACCCAGGGGCTTCTCCCTTTATAAGCCATGTCCAAGGTCAGTGGCCCACAGGTTACAATCTCTCCTGCCTCTCAGGCCCTCTTCAGCCTGGCTCCCACTGCCTTCCCGGTGCTTCCTTGACAATCCAGCCACATGCCGGGAGATCCCTCGCAGACCTGGCTCAGGCCTCCGGCCAACCATTGCATCCACTGTCCCTGCGGCCTGGACTGGCCTCCATTGTAGAAAACTGCCCATCTGGTGAGGCCCACGTCCCAGGGCCTCAGAGCTTCTCCTGGTGTAAGAGACGGGCACCATCTCACGGGGCTTCAGATCCAGAGAAGATCCTACTGTGAGCTACAGGGGTGCAGGTCTGATTTCAACCTGCAAGGGTCCAAGAGTCACTGCCCCCTCAGACGTCCCATCCAACCTGGCCTGGGCCCCTCTCAGGAGCCCTGTGGTTTGTGAGCTCTGATTATTCCTTCCATGGTGCAGCGCCCCCCAGTGCAGGGCAAGTGTCTTCGTCACGCTTGTGTGGCAGCCCCGCGACTGCCACATATACATGGTTCCCTGAGCGGTGCCCAGGGGAGCTGCCTGCCCGAGCTGGGCCTCATGCCTCCGTGTTGACAAGTCCAGCTCACACTGGTCACCCCAAATGCCAGTTCTCCCATCTTTCATTTGCTAGAACACCTCTCCCTCCCTCCAGCTTTAGTTGGGTTCCATATCCATTGACTGATCCACCCAAAGACTGGACAAAGTCTGGTCCCCTGACCTCAACTCAGGATGACCCGAGATCTAGAAGGTCTATCTCAGCTGGACTCCTCCTTCCCCACTGGGCGGCCCCCACGAACCTCCCATGCAGGATTTCTGTCTCAGAGCCAGCTTTCCAGAGATTCCCCCACCCCTCCAAGTCAGGCTCTTCCTTCATCCTCTTTCCGGGATGTTCATGAGATGGCTGGAGCGTGAGCTGCCATCTTGGAGAGCAGAGTACATAGGGTACATGCGTGGTGGGCTGGAGGGAGCCTGGACCCCTGGACTCTGTGGAGTGTGGGGTCCTCCCTGCCCTGACTACCTGTCCTCAGGTCGTCATGTGAGAATGTCTGGACTACTACTTCGGGTTTTCCTGTCATCCCCTCCTCCCAGCTAATGTAGTGTGGAGTTTGACTCTCATCATCACCCCAGTAACTAATCTTGGCTTCGTTTTAAAGACATGGACTCTCAGGCTCAGAGAAACTAAGTCACGTGCCAAAGGCTGCACAGTTAGGATGCAAGACCTGAAACCGGTGTGTCCTCTGACCCATTGCCTCGCTCTCTGTAGTGGCCACTTCGGCATCAGTGTCACCTGCCAGCCCCACTCCTACACCTTGCCCATCTGGCCTGTAACCTCACCAACATTTTGTCAGTTGGGGCAACTCCCCTCACCCCACCTCCCTGGAGCTTCTCCTGAGGGTGGTGAGTCATCACCCAGAGCCAGCTTGGGCAACCTTGGCTCACTCTGGCGCGAGGGGAGTTCCTCCAACTGGAACATTCTCCCCACACCGGTGCCTGTTTCAACGTGACAGGAAAAAAGGCACACAGTGAGGTGTCCTGGCCTTACTCTTCATTCTCCTGGCTTCCTGAGGCCCCATGTTCCTCCACTTTGCCTGGCTGACTCCCAGGCACCTTAAGTGATTTGGCTCAGATGTCCCTTCCTCCAGGAAGCCTTCCTGACTTCTTCCACCCTGCTCTGGATGTGTACATCCCAGCAGGGCCTTACCCCAGTGTCTTTATTGATGAACAGCAAACCTAATGAGGTCTCTGTCTGGGCTGCATTGTTCTTTCTTGTGTCTCCAGCCTCCTGAAAAGCACACAGGACCCAGGAACATGTGTCCTAAACGCTTATGAAGGGAGAGTGAGAAAGAGTTAGAGCTGCCACTGCCCAGCCTGCAGTGAGCTCACCGGCCTGGCGTCTGGGGTCCGGCTGGGCTGTGGGAGGAAGCCTGCTCAGGGCAGGGGCGTGGACACCTGGTTCAGGTTCCAGCTTTTCCAGTTACCTGGGGAGATAATAATTCATGTTTCTGGAGAACTTTCCATGCACCAACTGCTGTTTTGGAAAGCCCTCACGTGTCACCCTCTTGACTACCAGTGAGGAAGGTATAATTACTACTCTGGCCACAGAAGGGGTGCTGAGGAATAGAGACCACGCAGACGGGGAGCAGAGGGCGCCTCCCTCCCTCTCAAGTCTGACTTTCCCCAGCTGCCGACTGCGGGCTCTGCTCCATGGGTCCTGATGCCCAATTCAGCACCAAACTGTGGTCCTTCGTCTGCTGGGCCGGAGTGGGCACCAAACCTGCTTCCCCATGCGCCCGGTCCAGACATCCATGTGAAGCAGTGTATTTAGAAGGCAAGAGTGCCTTTCCCTGTCCACTTATGTCACCTGGTGCCAAGGCTTCCTTGCCAGCCCATGGAAGCTGGGTTTGTGTCCTGGGGAGAGGCCCCCGGGCTGCGGCATCCTCTGCACCTGCAGTCCAGGTGCAGCCTCTGCCCTCTGTCCTGGAGAGGGTGGGTGGGCTCCTCTTCTCTCACTGTCTCCAGCAAGGCAGCAAAGGCTGGAGGGGCGGAGAGGATGCACCCAGAGGAGGTGCTAAGCTGGGTGTGGGTTCAGAGCTCCATGTCCACCTGTCTGAAGTTGTGGGAAAAGCCAGCAGAAGGTCATGCTGGTGCACATCCCCTCAGAAGGCACAGAGGACGGAAGACTAGCTCCATCAAAGCTGTCACATTTGGAAGGCGCTCACAAGCTGAGCACTGTGCTCAGCGCCTTCTGGGCCACCAGGGCTCTCCTGCTCCTCACGTCCCCAGAGAGATGCACAGGGAGGCCTTGCGACGACAGGGAAAGGGTGAGCGTCATGCAGCTGCGAGCCGGGGACCCCAAGGATGGCTGCCAACTCCAGACCTGGGAGAGGGGCACGTACAGACCCCCTGTAAGCCTCCAGAAGGAACCAGCTGGACCAACACCTTGGCCTTGGATTTCTGGCCTCCAGAGCTGCGAGAGAACACGTTTCTGTGGTTGAAGTGCCACCTCCGCTCCTTGTGGTGCTTTGTGGTCCTAGGGGAGTAACACCGGAAGTGACCCGGGAAGGGATGGCGCATAGCCAGTAATGGGCAGAGCCTGCCTGGAGCACCGGTGCCCGCTGACTCCTGACTTGGCCTGCTCCTCCAAGGCAGCCCCCAGGCCATTCTCTGTCTTCACGTTTGCTCAGCATCTCCTGCAAACAGCGTGAATGGGGCCCTAGTTCTGCCTCAGCTCCGCCCAGCTGGGTGTGGCCAACAGCCCAGAGCAAACTTGATCACTCCTGTAACCTCCTGCCCCAGCATCTCTAATTCCGAACCACTCCACCCAGCCTTCCAGGCTCCTTCATCTGGCCCTGTCTCACTGAAGCTCGGAGAGGTTAGGACATTGGCCCAATGTCCCACAGCTGGGAAGAGGCAGAGCCCAACCCAGACTCAGACTGGAGTCCTCAGGCCATGTGCCGAGCCCAGGGCTTTGCCCACTGGCTGGCAGTGCAGCCTGGTGGCCAGGGAGGGCACATGGGTGCGGGAGCTTGTTGCTGCACCCGACCCTGGCGCTGTTGCTGAGCAGCGTGGGGCCTTGGGCAGGTGGCTTCACCGTGACATAATACACAAGGTGCTGTGGGACTCTGAGTGTGACCACATCCCAGGCGCAGGCGTGTGTGACAAGGCTGGCCTGCCCAGAAGGAGGTCTCTGCTTGACCTTGTGTCTGCCCCGTGCCTCCAAGCTCCGCACGCAATGCTGCACTGGTATGGGTGTCGGCTCCGGCGGTGCCTGCCGCCTGCTTTCGCACCCGCCGCCCCCACCCCTTGCTGACAGACACCTCTCAGCCCGGCTCGTGGAGCTGGACCCGTCTGAGGGATGCGAGAGTTTATTCTTTCTGGTTCCTAAGGATGAACTCTTTCGTGATCATACACATCTATGTTCCATGTTCACAGTAGAAAGCTTAGAAAAATCAAGGAAACAAGAAAAAGATTGCCGGTAATCCACCGCTCAGAGATAACGATTTTGAGCATTTGTGTCCTTTATCCCTGCCTTTGATGTGTCTTTAAAAACATGCTCTGCTGCATTTATCCAGCATTTCTTCCCCTTAGACTTTACGTATATTATCTCATTTTATCCTTACACAGTTCTGTCAGGTTTGCATTATTATAATCCCCATTTTATTGAACCGAAGCAACTTGTTCAGAGTCGCAGAGACAGTCACAGCGATGGAGCAGTGACGTGAACTCAGCTAGCCTGATGCAGGACCTGTGCTCCTGCCACACAGACGCACACTCTCCCTCCCTCCCTCGCTGTCTCTGTCTCTCTCTCACACTCACTTTCCTGCATCCTGGTAAAGACATGAGGTTGAATGCAGCTTTGAAACTTTTTTATGTAATAATAGAGCAGGGATGTAATTCTATTTCGCTGACTAGAATTCCCCCTACATTTTTGGCCCCTGCCTGTTTAGCCAGTTCCTAAGTGTTGAATGTCTAGATAAACATCAAGGCCTCGAACATCTTAGAGTTAAATCTCCCTGCACACATCCTTAATTATTTCCTTTCTATAAATCCCTAACAGCGGGGAATTCAAGTCGCTGTTTATTCATACTTGCAATTTTGGTAGTTATTGCTAAATCGCCTTCCAGAAAAGCCGAATACATTTACACTTCCAAGAGCTGTGTCTGAGCAGGATCAACAAGGTTTTGAAAAATCTTTCTTAACTAGGGTTCTGGTGTCTTAGAGGCTCTTTTGGCCATTAAGACCCCAACCATGTTCCAAGGAGGAATATTCCAGTTACCCAGGAGGCCGGGCCAGTGCTCTGTGATGCCCGGGAGGGAAGGGGTGGGGGGGGAAGAGGGACAGGGAAGCTACATCCTGTACAAACTTCTTGAAAAAGGCTCTTCTGTGGGATAAGGACATTTTGCTTCCCACATCACTCCTGCGTGAAGCCAGTCTTTATAAGGAAGGGTGAGCATTCACCCTCCCTCTCGGGGATGAATTTTGTCCCAGAGCACCACCAATCCCGTCTCCAGGCTTTAGAGATGAATCCAAGGAGCAATTTTGAGATGAGTGGGTGTGAGCTCGGACATGGTCCCCACTGAGAACAGGGCAGGCAAAGGGGACGGGGTCAGGACGTCCACCCAATTTGGCCGTGAGTGGTGGCACCACAGGTCCCGGGCGCCACACCCAGCCATGGATCCCTGGACTTTTCCTCTGTGGACCGTCCGGAGGCTCACTGACAGCTCGGGCAGTGGAGAAAGGGGCTTTCCAAAGAGGCGGCAGATCCCTGGAATAAGCAAGTGGGAGGTGGGGTGGTGCAGTGCAAGACCCCAGGTCCAGGGCTGGGGCAGGCTTGGGGTGAAGTTCCATCTCTGCGTCTTGCCAGCGCAAGGGCTCCAGTGACTGGTCTCACCTCTCAGTTTCCCTGTGGGGGGCACGGCTCCTACTTTGCAGGGCTGTGAAGATGACGGATAGCTGATCTCCTGGTGCCTGATGCGTGGACCACAGATGCCCATAAATGGGACCTGTGCTCATTTTGACCCAAAATCAAGAAGAGAGTGAATGAGGTCCCAAGCCAGAGGCTCTCCCATTGCAGCAGCCAGAGTCTCAGCTGGAGGAGGAGTTAACCTCAGGGACAGTGGCTCTTGCCTGCATTATCTAGACTCTTCCCAGCAATCTGACTGAACCCCCACTCTACAGATGAGAAGATAGAGGGTCTGAGGGCTCTAAACAGGGATCGGCTGGAAGCCCAAGCCTGCACTCTGTCTGTGGAGACCACCCCAAAACTCCGGTGTAAGAAAATGGAAGTTCATTCATCTCCCAGTGATTCTGGCAGTAGGGGCTGCGGCGCACGCCTGGGGAGCAGGGGTCGGGTGGGAGCTGGGCGGCGCCGCGGGTCAGCCCCCGACGTGCCCGGGGCAGCCGACACCCTGCAGGGAGGACGCGCCGACTGCAGGCCCCCCCAGAAAAGCCGGATCAGAGGAGCCGTTTCCTCCAGTCTGTCTCATGACGGGCGAAACTATGAAACGGTTATTGATGGTTGCGATTTCATGCATTTTTCCCCCAGTGATAAAGGAGGTTCTGAGAAGCGACGTCTGCTTCCCATAACTGGCGAGTGTTCCCCAGACGGCCGTTCAGCCACCTTGAAAATCAATGTTTTCACGACCCCTGACCCGTCTCGCGCTGACGAGTGTCTCTCCTACAGGTTGCTCTCAGGATGAAAACAATAAAAGCAAATATATAACAGCAAAGGCCCGAGGTTAACGTCTGTAACAAGACAATGTTACTTAAGGGAACTGTGAAGCGAATCATTCCAAAATTCCTCTTATTCGCTGCTGCTCCGACTGTATGTGGGAACCACGTGTGTGCGCTGCGGTGCAGCCTCCGTGCGTGTGTTAGTCAGTCTGACCCCGTGTCCGGCTGTTGGTTTAATACCCTGATCATCCAAACCCCCTGGAGAGGGGGAGGTGCGGGAGGCTGCTCGGTGTGGCTGTGGGGCTCGTGCGCCAGCCTCGTCCCCGCCCGCTTGCGTTGTCTGGACTCACCCGTGTCCCACCACCAGGTGAGACGGACGCGCCCTCGGCCTCCGCCCCGAGCACGTGAGACTGACGACTGGAAAACTCTGCTCAGCAAGCAGGTGTTTCGTTACCTGGTGCCACACATCTGGGCTCTTTGGATGTGGGGGGGAAGAGGGAAGTGCGCAGGTTTCATCTGGATTTGGGGGTCAGGAAAACAGGCTCCCGCCCTGGGAGTGGATTTGACTTATCACTGGTGGGGAATTCCTTGCTGTTGCTCACACTCTGCTGAAACCACGGTCCCCAGTGGGTAATCCCAGGGGCTGAGCGCAAGGGTCGTGCAACCAAGAACGCATCAGTGCGGGGTCGACCGAAGTGGATCGCGTACCCGGTGCTGGGCAGGCCAGATGCAAGCCGCAGCGATGTGGTGCGCGCTCGCCAGGACGGCTGCAGTTATAAGTGGGGCGAGTGTATCAAGTTCTGGCAAAGACGTGGGGGGGGTGGCGGTTCCAGTGCAGGGGGCCGGGTGCCCCATGGAGACAACGCTCGGCATGGGAAAGAGAAAGGCTGCACCAACCCCAGACCAGATTTGGTTGGGGTGGGGGGGCTTCCCGAAGGAGATTCACTCGAGCTGAGACCGGATAGTGTTAGCCAGACACGTGAGGGGAAGGAATGTTTGATGTCTCAGGGTGGGGGCCCCTCTCCGAGGCCTGGGAGACCAAGATCTCGCATCCGTCCTCATGATTCAGGGACCTTCTAGAAACCCGGGCCCAGTGCCATCCCTGTCCTTTTCAAAAGCCCTCCTGCCTTGCTGTTGGCTGCCCGGCTCTCACCCACCCCCCGTCCTGCCTCCCGCGTCGTGAGCCTGCGAAGGCGGATTCCCGTCCCAGCCTCCCTCCTGGCTCCAAGGGCGGGAGCAGGCCCCTGAGGAGGAGCAGAGAGAAGGGGGCCCTGAGCCGGGGAGGGCGGGCAGGGGACACAGAGGAAGGGTGTCCACAGCGTCCCTGCCAGCCCTCCGGTGTCACTGTGGGTCCTCATCTCCATCGACCGAGCCAGGGAAAGAGAGTGAAGGCCAGCCCCCAGTGGGCCGTGCATGCCCGTCAGGGCCCAGCGATTTCAAGCTTCCCCTTTGGAAGCTTTGGAATTTTCTCAAATATACACTTTGGTCCTGTAAGCGGGACTTTTTTTTAAAAGCAGGCGAGGGCTGTCCTGTGGTGCCCATGAGCCAGACTTCTCTTTCTGGAACCTTCAGGGAGAATCCTGGTCTTGCCTGGCGTGGTCTGTGACCAGCTGGTGCCCGCAGCTTTCTCATCTCTCAGGCGAGGAGGCCTTGATTTTGAAGCCCAGGCTGCATTCTAAACGTCTCGTCGAGCACTTAGCCCTCAGCAAGTCTTGACATTAAAAAAAATACATGTAAGGCACTGGTGACTTCAGAATAACAAAAGTACTGACACCTGAACGGGTGAACATCCTTCACAAGCCCTCGGCACGCCCCAGCCGCCCTCCCCGCCGCCCCCACCCCCGAGGCCCGCTAGCCCTTCTCTTCCCCCAGGCAGAGTATTTTTAGAGCGTTTTCAGCCACTTTTCATTGAACCTTAGTTTTTCCCTGCCCCCCACCCACCAACTACCTGAGGTGTAGGAATGAA